>NC_072391.2:54665833-54995000 GCF_028885625.2 Pongo pygmaeus | reverse complement strand
CCTTTCACCTTTTTTATTTTGTTGTTAATTTTTATTCTTTGTAGAGATGGCATCTTGCTGTGTTGCCCAGGCTTATCTCAAACTCCAAGCCTCAAATGATTCTCCCGCCTTGACCTCCCAAAGTGCTGGGATTACAGGTGTGAGCCACTGTGCCTGGCCAAAACTTCCACTTTGATTCATGGATTATTTAGAAGTGTGTTGTGTAACTTTCAAGCACTTGGAGATTTTCCAGATATTTTTCTATTGATTTCTAGTTTAATTCCTTTGTGGTCAGGGAATAACTTTATATGATTTAATTTCTTTTAAATTTGTTGAGATTTGGTTTATGACCCAGGGCACTTGAAAAGAATATATTCTGTTGTTCTTGGGTAGAGTATTCCAGGAATGTCAATTAGATCCAGTTGGTTGATGGTGTTGCGCACGTTTCTATCTGTGGTAATTTTCTTTTCTTTTTTTTTTTTTTCTGAGACGGAGTCTTGCTCTGTCACCCAGGCTGGAGTGGAGTGGCGCGATCTCAACTCACTGCAACCTCCGCCTCCCAGGTTCAAGCGATTCTCCTGCCTCAGCCTCCCAAGTAGCTGGTACTACAGGTGCATGCCACCATGCCTGGCTAATTTTTGTATTTTTAGTAGAGACAGGGTTTTGCCATGATGGGCAGGCTGGTCTTGAACTCCTGACCTGAAGTGATTTGCCCACCTTGGCCTCCCAAAGTGCTGGGATTATAGGCATAAGCCACCACACTTGGCCCCATCTTTATACTTTTAACATACCTATATCATTATATATAAAGTGGGTTTTCTTTTAGACATCACGTAGTTGAGTTTTTTCAAAAATTCAATTTAACAATTTCCGGCTGGGCATGGTGGCTCACACCTGTAATCCCAGCACTTTGGGAGGGTGAGGCAGGTGAATCGCTTGAACTCAAGAGTTTGAGACCAGCCTGAGCAACATGGTGAAACCCCATTTCTAGCAAAAATACAAAAATCAGCTGGGCGTGATGGTGTGCACCTGTGGTCTCAGCTCCTCAGGAGGCTGAGGTGGCAGAATTGCTGGAGCCTGGGAAGTCGAGGCTACACTGAGCCATGATCACACCACTGCACTCCAGCCTGGGTGACAGAACGAGACCCAGTCTCAAAAAATAATAATCAAATAAAAATTAAGGCCAGGTGAGGTGGCTCACACCTATAATCCCAACACTTTGGGAGGCCGAGGCGGGCAGATCACTTCAGGTCAGGAGTTCGAGACCAGCCTGGACAACATGGTGAAACCCCATCTCTACTAAAAATACAAAAATTTATCCGGGTATGGTGGCACATGCCTGTAATCCCAGCTACTCAGGAGGCTGAGACAGGAGAATCGCTTGAACCTGGGAGGTGGAGGTTGCAGTGAGCCGAGATTGTGCCATTGCACTCCAACTAGGGCGACAGAGCGAGACTTTGTCTCAAAAATAAATAAATAAGCAAAATTAAAAATTAAAATTAAAATTAAAAATTCTGTCTTTTAATTGGTGTATTTAGACTATTTACACTTAATGTGATTATTAATATGCTTGAATTTGGGTTCACCATTGAATTGTTTTCTGTTTGTTCCCTCTATTTTTTGTTTCTGTTTGCCTTTTTTTATCCTCTCTTAGATAATTTGAATACTATTTTATTTTATTTTGAGATGGAGTCTTGTTCGGTCACCGAGGCTGGAGTGCAGTGGCACAGTCTCAGCTCACTGCAACCTCTGCCTCTTGGGTTCAAGTGATTCTCCTGCCCCGGCCTTCCGGGTAGCTGGGACTACAGGCATGTACCACCATGCCCAGCTAATATTTGTATTTTTAATAGTGACAGGGTTTTACCATGTTGGCCAGGCTGGTCTCGAACTCCTGACCTCAGGTGATCCGCCCACCTCATCTTCCCAAAGTGCTGGGATTACAGGAGTGAGCCACCGCGCCCGGGCAGATTATTTGAATACTTTTAGTATACCATTTTAATTTATCTATTGGGTTTTGATTATATTTCTTATTTTAAAATTGTTTTAACATTTTTTCCTTGTCTTGAGGATTTTCTAGGTATATATTTCTTTATATAGTGCTTCTATACAAAGAAATATACTATAGCATACTAATTTTAGTTCTGTACAAAAAAATTTCTATCTCTTCTATACAAAAAAGAAATTCTACAAAGAAAGTTTTAAAATTGCTCTAGGACTTACAATATACATATTTAGCTTTTGACAGTCTACTTAGAATTGCTATTCGATCCCTTTAAGTGGAATATAGAATCTTTTCGCTAAATAGGTCCCTTTAGTCTCCCTTAGTTTGGCTCACTGGAGCTTACAGAACAATTTTTACACCTAATCTAAATGTGCTTTGAACTAAACCTCTTGAAGTCAAATATTAATGTATAGGACTTCTAGTTGAAGACGGAATATTTGCTTTCATTTCCATCCCTTCCTGAACCCAAATGAAATGATTGTAAAGGATTTAAGAAGTAAAAATCCATAAGGATAAAGATAATAGAAGAGGAAAAACACAGTAGACAAAAGGTGTTAAGGAATCTGGATTTTGGAACACCTGGCCCAGAAGTGAGAGCTGAGGAAGCACCGCACCCGAAACCCAGGGATGACGCGAAACTCACTCGGAACACTGAGACCTCTGGCCTCCTGCCTCCTCTTAGGTCTCAGAATATTGGCAGCCAGGGTTACAGCTGATGATGAGGCAGGAGGTGGGATGATTCACTTCTGGGGAAACAAATCAGCTCTGGAGAAAGGAACTAATAAAACTGACAATGAGGACCCTCCAATGAGTGCTCCAAGGCCCCGGTCCATCACCCTACAGCAAAGTCCTCCAGTCACAAGCTCCACCCCCACTGACTGTTAGTGTCTCGTCTTAAATATGAACAGAAAGCCAAGGATAATCTCACAGTTTGTCTCTAACATAAAAGTGAGACCAAAATAAAATAAGCAGGAAAAAAGAGACAAAGCAAATAGACAATCTAGGGAAAGAAAGAAAGGAAGAAATAAAAAAAGAAAGAATGAGCTGGGTGTGGTGGCTCACACTTGTAATCCCAGAATTTTGGGAGGCCAAGGCGAGAGGATCACTTGTGGTCAGTGGTTTGAGACCAGCCTGGCCAACATGGAGAAACCCTGTCTCTACTAAAAATACAAAAAAATTAGCCAGTGTGGTGGTGTGTGCGTGTAATCCCAGCTACTCAGGAGGCTGAGGCAGGAGAATCGCATGAACCCGGGAGGCAGAGGTTGCAGTGAGCCAAGATTGCACCATTGCACTCCAGCCCAGGCAACAGTGCGAGACTACCATCTCGAAAACAACAACAACAACAAAAACTAGCCGGGTGTGGTGGTGCATGCCTGTAATCCCAGATACTCAGGAGGCTGAGGCAGGAGAATCACTTGTGGAAGGCGGAGGTTGCGGTGAGTCGGGATTGTGCCACTGCACTCCAGCCTTGGCAACAGAGAGAGACTCTGTCTCAAAAAAAAAAAAAAAGAACGAACGAGTATTATAATAGTTCCAGAGACAAGAGGCAATTACACTCTTGAAATGCTATTGAATAAATGAATATTCAAAACCAAGACAATCTCCAGATATTACCAGGGATAAGGAAAAATAAAATAAAATAAACATAAGAAAAATCTATGTGTTTTTAATATAAGGGGAAAAATCAGTAAGTGGATTGGAAGATGAAGTTGAGGAAATTTTCCAGGAACTAGAACAAACAGAGAGAGATGAAAAATAATAGGCCATGCATGGTGGCTCACACTGGTCATCCTAACACTTTGGAAGGCCAAGGCAGGAGGATCACTTGAGACCAGGAGTTTGAGACCAGTCTGGGCAACATAATGAGACCCCCGTCTCTACAAAACATTAAAAAAACAGCCGGGTGTGGTAACACACTCCTGTAATCCTGGCTACTCAGGAGGCTGAGGTGGGAGGATGCCTTGAGCCCAGGAGCTTGAGGCTGCAGTGAGCTGTGATCACACAACTACACTCCAGTCTGGGCAACAAAGCAAGACCGTGTCAAGAAGAGGAAGGAAGGAAAGGAGGGAGGGAGGGAAAGAAGGAAGGAAAGAAGGAAGGAAGGAAGGAAGGAAGGAAGGAAGGAAGGATGGAAGCTGAAATCAAATCAGCAATTTCAAAGAATTCCAGAGAGAAAAAAGAAAGGGCAGAGAATATCAATGAAATAACACAGGAAAACTTCCCACAGCTGAAGCACTGGAAGGGCCTGCGGAGAACTCCGTACAATGTATGAAAAAGACCCATTTTTGTGGCTGGGCACAGTGGCTCACTCCTGTAATACTAGCACTTTGGGAGGCCGAGGCGGGTGGGTCACCTGAGGTCCGGAGTTCGAGACCAGCCTGGCCAACATGGCAAGACCCCATCTCTACTAAAAATACAAAAATTAGCTGGGTGTGGTGGCAGGCGCCTGTAATCCCAGCTATTTGGGAGGCTGAGGCAGGGGAATCGCTGGAACCTGGTGGGTGGAGGTTTTAGTGAGCCGAGATAGGGCCACTTCATTCCAGCCTGGGCGAAAGAGTGAGTAAGACTCCATCTCAAAAAAAAAAAAAAAAGACCCTTTTTAAAATTTATTTTTATTAATTATTATTATTATTGTATTATATTATTTTGTTTGTGTGTGACAGGGTCTCACTCTCTCCCCCAGGCTGGAGTCCAGTGGCTCAATCATGGCTCACTGCAGCTTCAAATTCCTGGGCTCAAGCAATCCTCCTGTCTCAGCCTCCTGAGTAGCCGGGACTACAGGTGCGTGCCACCATGCCCGGCTAATTTTTCAATTTTTTGTAGAGACAGGGTCTCACTATGTTGCCCAGGCTGGTGGTCTGGAACTCCTGGGCTCAAGCAATTCTCCCGCCTCAGCCTCTCAAGGTGTTAAGATTATAGGCATGAGCCACCACACCTGGCTTCTGTTATTACTATTTATTTTTTAAGAGAAAGGGTCTTGCTCTGTCACCCAGGCTGAAGTGTAATGGCACGATTATAGCTCACTGCAGCCTCAAACTCCTGGCTTCAAGTGATTCCTCTACTTTGCGAGGCTGATTCCCCTCAAGCCTCCCAAATTACTAGGATTACAGGTGGAAACCTCTGCACCTGGCCCACTAACTATTTTTTGTTGTTGTTGAGATGGAGTTTCGCTCTTGTTGCCCAGGCTGGAGTGCGGTGGCATGATCTTGGCTCACTGCAACCTCCACATCCCAGGTGCAAGCGATTCTCCTGCCTCAGCCTCCCAAGTAGCTGGGATTACAGGCACACACCACCACACCCGGCTAATTTTTGTATTTTTAGTAGAGATGGGGTTTTATCATGTTGGCCAGGCTGGTCTTGAACTCCTGACCTCAGGTGATCTGACTGCCTTGGCCTCCCAAAGTGCTGGAATTACAGGCGTCAGCCACCACATCTGGCCCCATTAACTATTTTCTAAACACCTCTACCCATATCTTCTAGAGGCAGTGAGTTTATGTTCTCCTTCCCTTCATAAGACAAAGGGCACCAACTCTGTAGCCTAAAAGACTATATTGACTTTCAGATTTTTAGAGAAGTGCCACTATGAACCCACAGAGCACTTACTAAGGGTTTTAAATAACTAAATCAGTAATAACAAGGTAAAGGCTGTCACAGATACACACACACAGCAGTTTGTCTCAATCGATCTGATGTGTGTTAAGTTTGCATTGTCATTATCTACAAGGTAATTTATCTTCATTAAACTGGTCTGTGGGGGATACACTGATGAATGAAATCTGGGTTTCATTGCTTTGTTTATTTACAACGTACCCTTTCTACTGAGATCACCAATTATCAAGAAACTGTGATGGTAGTTGCCTTAAATTGGTTAACTGGGTTTCTGTCTCCAAAAAAGCTTAAATGTAGATGAGTAGAGACACAGATATAAACCTCTAAAGCTTATTACTAACTCCTCTGCTAATCTCTGTACTGTCTGATCACTCAGCTACTATTGTTCTCTGCTTATGGAAAAGCACAGAAAAAGTGTAGTACTTACCATGACATCTACGGGAAGAACAGTTTTAGTATTCTAGGATTAGTGTTTAAGTGGAACAGGGGAAGAGAGAAGAAATTAAATCATCATAGAAATGTTCTCATAAAGCTTAATTTTAGGTGAATATTTTTCACCTTGAAAACAAAGTTTAAGGTCACAGTTGCCAGAGAATCTAAATTCCTTATTTTTATGTATTTATTTAGAGAAAACCTCTAGTTTTTTGTTATGGCTGCCTAAAGGTGTCACATGCATTAAGTCCTAAGACATGCTAAATCTTTTTGTTAAAAACCCTGTGTAGCCATTCTTAGGGCTTCCTTTTAGGAAGAGAGACATTTTAGTAGTCTGCACACAGAATTGGAGATTAGCTTCATATGGACATCTTTTAATTTTAATTTTTTGAGACAGGTCTTATTCTGTCTATCAGGCTGGAGTGGCAGTGGCTCAGTCACAGCTCACTGCAGCCTCAAACTCATGAGCTCAAGGGATCCTCTGGATTCAGCCTTCCCAATAGCTAGGACTACAGGCATGCACCACAACGCCCAGCTAATTTTTAGAATTTTTTGTAGAGATGGGATCTCGCTATGCTGTGCAGGCTGGTCTGGAACTCCTGGCCTCAAGCAATCCTCCTGCCTCGGCCTCCCAAAGTTCTGGGATGAGCCACCACACGGGGCCTCCATGCTGGCATCTTGATGCTGGTCCTGAATTTCGGCTTTCTGTGTGGTCCTTCTTAAGCCAGTTAAACCACTCTCTGTTTGCTTGATCATAAAAACAAATGAATGTTCATCTGAACAAAACGAGCTTATAGCTTAATAGAATCTCCAAAATGTACGGCAACTTCAAGGCATTAGACAGAAAATAACAATAATAAAACTTTGGCTTCTTTACAAAGATGCTACAACAATAATTTCTCAGAGTATTTAAAAATTGTTTTGCAAATAACTCTTCTGGCATCCAGGCCGAGCATGGTGGCCCACGCCTGTAATGCCAGTACTTTAGAAGGCTGAGGCAGGTGGATCACTTGAGGTCAGGATTTCAAGACACACCTGGCCAACATGGTGAAACCCCATCTCTACCAAAAATACAAAAATTAGCCAGATGTGGTGGTGTATGCCTGTGTCCCCAGCTACTTGGGAGGCTGAGGCACAAGAATTGCTTGAATCTTGGAGGCAGAGGTTGCAGTGAGCTGAGATTGTGCCACTGCATTCCAGCCTGGGCAACAGAGTGAGGCTCGGTCTCACACACACACACACACACACACACACACACACAAAATTCATCTGGCATCTGGACTTAATCTAAAAATATATTCTTGAACAATAAGGCCAAAGGGAAAGAAAAGTCTCAATGTTCTCTTATGCATTTACATCATCTGCAAATCTCTTTCGGTACTCACCTCCCCTGCTTATAACAGAAAATTGGGCAGCCCTGTGTGTTTGTGTCAATTCCACAAATTGACAGAATCAATTTGTGGAATCTCTAATCATTTTCTATCCATAGAACACTGCTAACACCAAATGTGCGTGGTTTCTTCCCCACACCAATAAATTCTCTGTGACACCAGCTGCATGTCCTACAATTTTTTAAAATTACTTTTTATTTTTTATAGACACAGGATTTTTACTGTGTTGCCCAGGCTGGTCTCGAACTCCTGGGCTCAAGCAAGCCTTCCATCTCAGCCTCCCAAAGTGCTGGGATTACAAGTGTGAGCCACCTCTCCCTCCCTCCCTCCCACCTCAGCCTCCCAAAGTGCTGGGATTACAAGTGTGAGCCACCTCTCCCTCCCTCCCTCCCTCCCTCCCTCCCACCTCAGCCTCCCAAAGTGCTGGGATTACAAGTGTGAGCCACCCCTCCCTCCCTCCCTCCCTCCCTTCCTTCCTTCACAGAATCATTGCTCTGTCGCCTCACGCTGGAATGCAGTGATGCCATCTGGCTCACTGTAACCTCCGCCTCCCGTGTTCAAGAGATTCTCATGCCTCAGCCCCCAGAGTAGCTGGGATTACAGGTGTTCGCCAGCACACCTGGCTAATTTTTGCATTTTTAGTAGAGATGGGGTTTCACCTTGTTGGCTAGGCTGGTCTCGAAATCCTGGCCTCAAGTGATCTGCCCACCTTGGCCTCCCGAAGTGTTGGGATTACAGGCATGAGCCACTGCACCGGCCTAAATATGTTTCTTATACCACAGAATCACAAAGGAAAACAAACTTCTTTTTATAGGTCATTTCTTTGTTTTGCTCATAAAAGAGTTATCCCAGGTCACAGTCAAGCTCATGAAATTCATGTAAGTAGAAGGTTTCTCAAAACCCAATACGTGAGTGTTTGTTTGGGAAAGAAATTGTACCTATCAGAATGAAACGAAAGTGGATCGGTTGTACAGCCTTGAACCAGCTGCAGGGGTGACACTTCTAATCTGCTTTTCTCATTCTCCTTAACAACCAGATGGAGTGGGAGAGAAAGGAGGGAGGATGGGCTGTCTGCGAGCAGCTTCCTTAAAGGGTTTGACATGAGAATTTGCACCTGTTGGGCTGAACAGCGCCGTCCAGGCATCTCCGCCCAGGTGGCTGGGTTTCCCAGCAGAACATTGCATTCCAGTGTCTGCAGTGAGCCCTGTTCTGTTAGGTCACCCTCCACCATCTGCCTTCTTCAGCAATCAGGATTCTCATTTAGAAAGACTGCAAAGCCCTGTGTCCAGGTTGGAGGCAGCCGGGAGGCCACAGGTAGGGAAAAGATGTGTATCTCATGGCTTTGTCTGCTTCTCCCAGCCTGGCTTCAGGTCCGGAACTAGGAGCCCCATAGTGCTTTCTGGGCAGCAAAGGACCCAGGGGTGTGGTCCTCTACTGCCCAGCCCCACCCAGGGAGAGGGGTGGAGTTCTCCCTCCACCAGGCCATCACCGGCCCCTGGAGGTCCAGCCCCTTCCTGCTCTGGTGGGGAGGGAGTGGGCACAGGCTTATAAGTGTCTTGGCATGAAAGGGGTGGGTCTTCAGGCCCCTCACCTTGTCTACTCTTCCCTCATCTCATCTCCTGAGGGGCAGGGAAGTCAAATGCATTTCCTCTGTTCTCTTTCTCATCTTTGTTTTGACAAAAACCCCACAGCTCTGGGGCAGCCCCTTCCTTTCACAAATCTTAAAGAACCCCCTGTAAGTGTCAGACTCTACCAGCGCCCAGAAGACACTGGCAAACAATGTAGAAAAAGATCTCCACCTCTCAGAGGTGACTCTCCCTTACAGAGGAAAACAGGGAATAAATAATAGGCACAAAAATACATCAACATTTTCTCTGTTGGAAGGTGTTAAGTGCGAAGACTAAAAAACAAAAACCAATCAACCAATCCAACAGCAGAGTAAGGGGTGCAAAGAGCTTGGGGCAGAGGTGGAAGATGAGGAGTGAGTTGTGATTTTAACTAAGGAGATCAGGGAGAGTCTCCTTGAGGAACAGGTGCCTGAGCAGGTATGGAGGGAGGGAGAGAGCCCTGTGGATATTTGAGGAAAGAGTGTCCAAGGTGGAAGAACCCATGCAAAGGCTCTAAGGCTGTCTGGCAGATTTTAGGAGCAGAGCAAAAGTGTCGGGAGAGATAGGAGGTTTGGAGCAGAGAGGGCTTGAGGGCCACTGCAGAACCTTTTTTACTTGAAGAGATGTGGGGGCCACAGATGGCTTTGAGTAGATGAGTGACGTGATTGGCTTCAGTTTTAACAAGATCAGTCAGGCCGCTGAGTTGAGAGGTGATTGCAGCGGGTCAAGGACTATCGCAAGAGTCCAGGGAGGGATGGTGGGGGCACTGGCCGTGGTGAGAAGTGGGCAGATTCTGGATAATATTTGAAGGTAGAGCCGGCAGGAGTTGTAGCATGCTGCCTGCACCTGCAGAGTTTGCACGGAGTCACTGAAAGGATGCAGTTGCTCTTAGCTGGGATGAGAAGGCTGAAGGATAAACCAGATTTGTGGGGAATGAAAATCAAAGTTCCAGTGTGAACATCTGGAATGCCCACTTGGATATCAGGAGCCTAGTTCACTTAATTTTTGTCTCCCTGCTATAAAAATTCTAATTCTTCTCAAGACCGTATGGGCTGCAGAGGAGACGCACTGGCTAAAGAACCCAAAGGGTGACATTTCAAGAACCTTGCTGGTGACCTGGGTCAATTCCTGGAAGCTGAAGATCCTGTCCTCTAAGCCTTTTAATTGCTGAACTAATGATTGAATGCCTGCCTTGTTCAACACCACAACCACTGCAGGATCCAGTTAGGAATTGGTGAACCAAGCAGAAAATTCCAGGGCACAGGCTGCTGTGGGCTCCAGCATAGAAGACTGTGCTCCCATAGACTGTCAGAGTGAGACGGGCTGCAGACTGCCATGTTTGTAGTTCCAGCCCTGGTGTGGCTCTGTTCAAACACCTGGGGCCTGCGGAGGGGGTGGCGGGGAGAGTGGGACAGAGACCCCAGCACAGGCCAGGAGGAGGCCCCCGGCTGGCACTGGTGCAGCCCCGGCACCTCCAACAAAGATATTCTTGCTGAACTCCAATCCTCCTCCCCAGGGAGCATCCTGATCTCAGAGACACGAGGCTATGGCTTTCAGGTAAGGGACCTTCACCAGACCTTGCCAATAGGTTTACGCTGCCTTTTTTTTTTTTTTTTCCCCCGAGACTGAGTCTTGCTCTGTCGCCCAAAGCTGGAGTGCAATGGCAAGATCTCGGCTCACTGCAACCTCCGCCTCCCGGGTTCAAGCAATTTTCCTGCCTCAGCCTCCCGAGTAGCTGGGATTACAGGCGCCTGCCATCATGCCTAGCTAATTTTTGTATTTTTAGTAGAGATGGGGCTTCACCATGTTGGCCAGGCTGGTCTCGAACTCCTGATCTCATGATCCTCCTGTCTCAGCCTCCCAAAGTGCTGGGATTACAGGCATGAGCCACCGCGTACAGCCTACGCTGCCTTTAGATCAAGGAAAGAAACTTTTTTTTTTTTTGAGATGGATTCTCACTCTGTCGCCCAGGCTGGAGTGCAGTGGTGCAATCTTTGCTCACAGCAACCTTCATCTCTCAAGTTCAAGCGATTCTCCTGCCTCAGCCTTCCAAGCAGCTGGGATTACAGGCATGCAGCACCATGCCCAGCTAATTATTGTATTTTTAGTAGAGACGGGGTTTTACCATGTTGGCCAGGCTGGTCTGGAACTCCTGACCTCAAGTGATCTGCCCACCTCGGCCTCCCAAAGTGCTGGGATTATGGGTGTGAGCCACCATGCCCGGCCAAGGAAAGAAACATCTCCAGGGTGGAGTATAGATGTTTTCCTTTAGGCCTTGCAAACATGTCTGAAGGTATTCAATTTAGGTATTTCCAGTATTTTCTATACTCTCAGAAGCTCCTGCCAACTGCCCAGATCTGACTCACTGAGCACCAGGGATTTTGTTTGTTTGTGTCTTATTTTTGGTAGAGATGGGATCTTGCTGTGTTGCCCAGGCTAGTCTTGAACTCCTGGGCTCAAGTGATCGTCCTGTCTCGGCCTCCTAAGGTTCTGGGATTACAGGCTGAGCACCCCATTTTTCTAATGATGAGTGTCTATGCAGCCAGGGCACCAGGGCATCAGAACCCAGCACCAGCAGTTCCTGGCAAGGGCCTTGAGCAAGTCACTGGACCAGCTTGTATCTCAGTTTCCTCCTTTGTGAAATGGGCCAACAGTAAGTAGTGATGAGGCAAAGCAGGGGAAGTATGTGGCCCAAGGCCTTGTTGGCAGGAAGTACCCAGTAAAGGTGGTCAGTGTTCACATTCTGACTGTCTCATGGTTGAATCTCTGTCAAGTGGTTCAGAATTAATTGAAAATCCTTTTATCTGAAATATTTTGCCCTGATTTGCCTGTGAGATTCTTTTATACACAGTTCCTGGCAGAGAGTAGGTGCTGTATGATATTAGTTATTTATTTACATTTATATTTATATATATTTTTTGAGACAGAATTTCACTCTTGTTGCCCAGGCTAGAGTGCAGTGGTGTGATCTCAGCTCACTGTAACCTCTCCCTCCTGGGTTCAAGCAATTCTCATGCCTCAGCCTCCCGAGTAGCTGGGATTACAGGCTTGCACCACCACGCCTGGCTAATTTTTATATTTTTAGTAGAGACGGGGTTTCACCTTGTTGGCCAAGCTGGTCTCGAACTCCTGTCCCTCAGGCGATTTTCCTGCCCCGGCCTCCCAAAGTGCTGGGATTGCAGGCATGATTCACTGTGCCCGGCTGTTCTATGATATTTATTTAGAGGAATTTGAACATAATTGTGTGGCCTAGTGTTGGGACCTGAACTCTCTCTGTACTGGCTGTGTGATCTCAGCCACAAAACATCTCCTAAACCTCAGTTTTTGGACCTATTAAAATGAGAATAATGGGCTATTATTAGGATGTTATAATAAGATAATATAATAATGGGTTGTTATGGGATGAAAAGAGAAAGCAAACGACAGGGGCTTCGAGTCAATGCCCAAGTTGTTAGTCTGATTGAACAGTGTTACTGAATTATGAAATTGAATTATCGAATTATTATTGAATTATTTTTGCTGCTGTTGTTGTTCTCATTGTTGGTAAAATGGTGGAGCCCGAGGCTGGCATTGGATGTGAGTTTTTGAGTGATTCCCTCTCTGCTGCACTGGACTGCATGAATTATTTACAAGTTTGTTATCTAGTTCTACTTGATGGATTGATTTCTTCACTCCATAAATATGCAGTGAATGTCCACTCCATACCGTTCCAGACACAGGGGGCTCTGACCCTGGCCCAGCAAGCACATTTCTGACCCCCTGGAGCTTGCATTCCAGGTGGGGGAGGCAGTTAGTGAACAAGATCATTTCAGACAGCGCTAAGAAGCATGAGGATTTTTTTTTTTTTTTTGAGACAGAGTCTTGCTCTGTTGCCCAGGCTGGAGTGCAGTGGCACGATCTCAGCTCACAGCAACATCCACCTCCCAGGTTCAAGCAATTCTCCTGCCTCAGCCTCTCGAGTAGCTGGGACCTATTACAGGTGCGCGTCACCATGCCTGGCTAAGGAAGCATGAGGAGATTCAAATGCAGGGAGAAGGCAGGAGATGGCCGGTGGGGAAGGTCAGGGAAGGCCTCTCCGAGGAAGTGACATTTTTAAGGCCTAAGGGTAGAAAGACAGGAGCCACCCTTGAGAAGAGGGGAGGAGGTGGGGATGGGGTGTGTAGGGGGGTGGATGGGGTGTCCCAGACAGGGGGACAGCCAGAGCCAAGACCTTGAAATGGGGAGAGCCTGGCATGGTGACAGACGCAAGAGACTCATGCAGCTGGAGAGCTGGAACTGAGGGCAACGCGCATTTGAGAGGCCCTTGGCAAATGCTACAGTGTCTCATGGGCGATGGGAAAGAGTTTGGGTTTCATTCTGAGTTTTGTTGTTGTTGTTGTTGTTTTTGTTTTTGAGACAGTCTCGCTCTGTCACCCAGGCTGGAGTGCAGTGGCACGATCTCAGCTCACTGCAACCTCCACCTCCCGGCTTCAAACAATTCTCCTGCCTCGGCCTCCCAAGCAGCTGAGTTTACAGGCACATGCCACCACGCCCGGCCAATTTTTTGTATTTTTAATGGAGATGGGGTTTCACCATGTTGCCCAGGCTGGTCTCAAACTCCTGGCCTCAAGTGATCTACCCACCTTAACCTCCCAAAGTGCTGGGATTACAGGCGTGAGCCACTGCGCCTGGCCTGGGTTTCATTTTAGTGTAATAGGGAACTTTAGGAGGGTGGCAGCTCTTCTGAGTGTTTTGTGGATCACTTCCCTACCTCCTTCAGGTCTCAGATGCCCCTTTCAGCAGGGCCTTCCTCGACCACCCTACTAGAAATTACAACTCCCTACTTAAAGAGCTGGAAAAAATTCATCCATTCATTCCTCCATGCCCTCCTTTGAATTATTTTTCTCCATCACTCTTATGGTCCTCTACCACACTCTAAATTTCACTCTTTGATTTTCGTCTATTGTTCTCTCTCTGCTGATAATGCAAGGTCCAGCAAGAGCTAGAACAGCGCTGCCCAGAGTAAGTGTGCAAATATTTGCTGAAGGAGACACTGGAGAACGTGACAGGGTTGAAGCTGTGCTTTCACAAGTTCCCTCTGGCTGCTGGTGGAGGAGGATCGCCAGAAAGCCAGAGTGTGGATGCAGGAAGCCTAGTATCCGCTGGTGAGGAGGCTTCCAAAGACATCTGGGACAAAGGTGGGAGGTGACCAGGTTTGATATTGTCTTGCATGTAGAACCCACTTGACTTGGTGACAGCTGGGGTGAGGAGGGAGAGAACCTGTGCTAGGTTTAACTTTTTTTTTTTGAGACGGAGTTTCGCTCTTGTTGCCCAGGCTGGAGTGCAGTGGCGAGATCTTGGCTTGCCACAACCTCTGCCTCCCGGGTTAAAGTGAATCTCCTGCCTCAGCCTCCCTCAGCATGGGATTACAGCCATGCACCACCATGCCTGGCTAATTTTGTATTTTTAGTAGAGACGGGATTTCACCATGTTGGCCAGGCTGGTCTCGAACTCCCAACCTCTGGTGATCTGCCCACCTTGGCCTCCCAAAGTGCTGGGATTACAGGCATGAGCCACCACGCCCAGCCTTTAACTTTTATTTTTTAGAAACAGGGTTTTGCTATGTTGCCCTGGCTAGTCTTGACTCCTGGGCTCAAGGATCCTTCCTAGTAGCTGGAATTATAGGATGAGCCACTGTGTCTGGCAAGCTAGGTTTTTGTTTTTGAGACAGAGTCTCGCTCTTTCACTCAGGCTGGAGTGCAGTGGCTCGATCTCAGCTCACTGCAACCTCCACCTCCCGGGTTCAAGCAATATTTCCGCCTCAGCCTCCTGAGTAGCTAGAATTACAGGTGCGTGCCACCACACCTGGTTAATTTTTGTATTGTTAGTAGAGACGAGGTTTTGCTATGTTGGCCAGGCTGGTCTTGAACTCCTGACCTCAGGTGATCTGCCTGCCTTGGCCTCCCAAAGTGCTGGGATTACAGGTGTGAGCCACCTCAGCTGGCTAAGCTAGGTTTTTTGACCAGAGCAACTGTGGCCATTTACTGAGACTAGGAAGTCTGGGGAGGAATGGGCCAGCAACGGGACAATCCAATTTGAGGAGTCAGTTCCAGGAGTCTATTAGGCAGCGGAGAGTGGAGCTGTCAATGGAAATGGATGGTGATGAAAAGGAAAGTGCTTAAAATAGTGGAGAAGCTGTCAAATTGACAAATATGAGTTGCTCAAGAATGATGGAATTTTAGATCCAGGAGAAAAAAAATCACTAAAACTTAGATTTAAGTTAAGATAAATAAACCTGACACGTTTATTACATTCAAATGTAAAGCAATGAATAATAATGTTAGCCAAAATGCCTGCATTTTCAAGTCACAGGAAGTGCTTTAGGATAAATTTCAATGAAATTTAAAATAAAATGAAGGGAATGATGATGGGTGAGGTCTCCAATTCATAGGATTTTTTTGAGGGGGTATTTCAGTTACAGAGACATTTATAAATAATCTTTATTATTATTATTATTGAGACATGGTCTTGCTCTGTCACCCAGGCTGGAGTGCAGTGGCACGATCATGGCTCACCATAGCCTCCATGTCCCAATCCCAAGTGATCCTCCCACTTTAGCCTCCCAGGTAGCTGGGACCACAGGTGTGCACCACCATGCCTGGAATTTTTTTTTCCTTTTTGTAGAGACGGGGTCTCCCCATGTTGCCCAGGCTAGTCTTGAACTCCTGAGCTCAACGGATCCTCCCGCCTTGGCCTCCCCAAAGTGCTGGGATTACAAGCTTGAGTCACTGTGCCCAGCTAATCTTTATCATTTTAGGGGACGGATATCATCACCCCAAATATGGTTTCTTTTTAATTTTTTTAGAGACAGGGTCTCCCTCTGTCACTCAGGCTGAAGTGCAGTGGCTTGATCATAACTCACTGCAGCCTTGACCTCCTGGCCTCAAGTAATCCTCCCACCTCGGCCTCCCCAAGTGCTGATGTTACAGGCGTGAGCCACTGTGCCCAGCCACAAAATAAGGGTTCTTCAACAGAATGCTATTCTCAGTTTTAGTAAGAGGCCCTGTGTATCTCCCCACTAATCCCCCACTCTGCACCTTCCTAGTCAGGCCTCCCCAGCGTTTCCCAGGGGCCATTTCATCCATGTCATCTTTCCACCAAAAGCGTAATGCAGCTACACACGGCGGTGCCTTTTTGTTGTTTGATTTCCACACACAGACACGCCACAGATTTTTATGGGATGGGATTTGCGGTGACTCTAAGGAGCAGGAGTGGTTAGGAGAAGCAAAGATGACAAGGGCAAAACCCGTGAAGAAATGGATTAAGCAAAGCTATGATCAAGCATAACCCTGATGGTCTTAAAAGCATTTTGCTTTTTGGAAAATGGAAGCTGCAACACCATCAATTTCAGCTCGTTCTTTCCTCCTGGGGAAGTCCCAAAGCAATATTTTCCACCTAAAGATTTTCCTGTTCCTGTGAAAATGATTTGCTGACAGCTCCTGTTTCCCACTCGGGGCTCTGCTTTCTGAACACCGTCTTGTCTACGTGTGCTTGGTAATAGATATGCATGAAGCCGCACCTTTGAGAAAAATTGCTGCAGACAAGAGCAGGCTGGGCTGTAACTAGGTGGCTGAGTCTGGAACTCCCAGGATGTGTTTAGTATTCCATGTGTGTCATCCTCAAAAATTGTGTGGCTGCAAGGACCCAGCCAGGGCTGCCACTAGTATATGCTGTGCAGTTCACAGGGCGCATGAATTCTGAATCTCAGAGGCTGCTTGGAGGCGGTTTGTAGCTGAACCATCAGCTGCTCTTGCAGGTGAATTCGAGTTTAATTCCATCCCCGGCTGCGAGGCTTGGGAAGCTGCTTGTTCCCTGCATTTTTCTTTTTGTTCTTTGGCAGCAGATTTGCTTGTATTGTGTGGTTTGGTGCAGAAAACAATTGCTCCTTCAGAAGATGAAAGGTGATTTTGCACTCTTGATGGATTTAAGCTGTGCTATGCTTCTTCCTCGTCTTATATTTTTTCCCCTAACCCCGGCTGCTTGACCCTGGTTCAGCAAGCCAGTGTGGCTTCAAGCCAGTGTGGCCCACCAGGAGTTAGTGGACCTGGGTCTGGGCTGGGCTCTGCCAAGGCCACTCTGTGTGGCCCTCCACTTGAGCCTCAGCATCCCATCCACGCAGCAAGTAAGTTCACTATCACCTCCACTGCCTTTACACGGTGAGGTTGGCTCTGCCTGCTGTGGATGTTCTGAGACAGGGGGTTTTCTGTGCACTGTTAAAGTCCCGATTCCCAAGGCCTTGTCTAGGAGCAGTACCAACCCCTTCAATTATGAAGACTAATGGGGGAAACAGACACACCCTCATCCTTGCACATCCCTGAGGACACATGTCTGCCCACACCTGCCCAGAACAAATGCTGGGAAAATGAAAATGTCAATTAAATGGTTGCTACGGCAACCTAGTCTCATGTTTGCTGCTACTCTTTCTCCCTTTTTTTCTTTCTTTCTTTCTTTCTTTCTTTCTTTCTTTCTTTCTTTCTTTCTTTCTTTCTCTCTCTCTCTCTCCTTCCTTCCTTCCTTCCTTCCCTATCTCTCTCTTTCTTTCTTTCTTTTTTGACTGAGTCTCACTCTGTCGCCTATGTTGGAGTATAGTGGCATGACCTTGGCTCACTGCAACCTCTGCCTTCCGGGTTCAAGCAATTCTCCTGCCTCAGCCTCCTGAATAGCTGGGATTATAGGCTCGCACCACCATGCCTGGCTAATTTCTGTGTTTTTAGTAGAGATGGGGTTTCGCCATGTTGCCCAGACTGGTCTCGAACTCCTAGGCTCAAGCAATCCACCCATCTCGGCCTCCCAATGTGCTGGGATTATAGGCGAGAGCCACCACCTGGCCCTGCTGCTACATTGTCAGTGATGTAATGTTTTTCTCTATTGAGTTGATTGAATTCCTTGGTTGTTGCCCTCACTCCCCAACTCTGTCACCCTTACAAAACACATACACACACACACACAAACACACACACACTACATACACTGGTTTCTAAAGACTAGCAGAGCCTCCTATGCATCTTTAAAGGACTGAGATGAGGCAGGGTACAGTGGCTTACACCTGTAATCTCAACACTTTGGGAGACCAAAGCAGAAGTATCACTTTATACCAGGAGTTTGAGACCAGCCTGGGCTATACCACAAGACCCTAGCTCTACAAAAAAATTTTAAAAATTAGCAGGTTATGATGGTGTGTACCTGTAGTCTCAGCTACTCAGGAGGCTGAGGTGGGAGGATTGTATGAGCCCAGGATTTCGAGGCTGCAGTGAGCTATGATGGCACCACTATACACCAGCCTGGGCAACAGAGCAAGACGCTGTCTCAAGAAAATAAGAACAAAAATACATAAAGGGCTGAGATGTCCCATAAAGGGCTGAGAAAGCCAGGAGAATGGTTTTGGAGCAAGAGGGTACATTTTTGTTTTCTTTTTGTGTCTTTTGGGGTAGTTCGATTAGACAGGGAATTTGCAGCCTGAGACCAGAAAATCTACCATTCATTCCCTTCTTGATCTTGCCTGGGCTGCTCAACTTCTGCCCAGAGGCTTAGCTCTTCAGGAGAAAATAATGCTCTTAGCTCCACCAAGCTGATAAGGGCCAAGGAGAAAATGCCTGCACTGGCCAGGCACAGTGGCTCAAACCTGTAATGCCAGCACTGTGGGAGGCGGAGGTGGGAGGATCTCTTGAGCCCAGGAGTTCAAGACCACACTGGGCAACATGGTGAAATCCTGTTTCTACCAAAAATACAAAAATTAGCCGGGCGTAGTGGAATGCCTGTAGTCCCACCTACTTGGGAGCCTGAGGTGGAAGGATTGCTGGACCCCAGGAAGTTCAAGGCTGCAGTGAGCCCATGATCTTGCTACTGCATTCCGGCCTGGGTGACAGAGGCCCTGACTCAAAACAAGCAAAACAGAGAAAATTCCCGTGTCAACCTTTGCGTTCCCTGAGAAGGGCAACCTGAATGCCAGCTTCAGGCTGGTGACTGGGTTTCCCTCTGGAATCTAGTTTGTTCTGGGTTGGAAGTGAGGGCCTGGAGAGAGGCATCCAGGCTGGAATGGAGTTTTTGTTTGTTTTTTTGTTTTTTGTTTCTGAGATGTAGTCTCACTGTCATCTAGGCTAGAGCGCAGTGGCACAATCTCGGCTTACTGCAACCTCTGTCTCCTGGGTTCAAGCCATTTTCATGCCTTAGCTTCCTGAGTAGCTAGGGTTACAGGCACATGCCACCATATCTGGCTAATTTTTATGTTTTTGGTGGAGACAGGGTTTCTCCATGTTGGCCAGGCTGGTCTTGAACTCCTGACCTCAAGTGATCTGCCTGCCTCGGCCTCCTAAAGTGTTGGGATTACAGGCATGAGCTACTGTGCCCGGGCTGGAATGGAGTTTTATTAGCCACAAAACTTTGGGTGAATCACTCAAAAGTTTGGGTGAATCACAGTTCCTCTGTTCCTAGTCTATGAAACAGGGCTGACAAGAGTAGTACTTTCCTCATTGGGTTGTTCTGTAACCTAATAAAATACCATAGAAAATGCTAATATGTTATAAGTACCCAGTAGATGTTAACTCCTATTATATTAATATTGGTCACTACAGGAAATCCACAAAGGAAAATTGTACTATCAAATTATCACAGTGCTTTAATATTCCATACTCACATCTTTGCTGCTTTCTGAAACTCATTCCAGTTTCATATTTTAGAGCAGGCTGAGTACAAGAAACACGTTCATTTTTTTTTCTCCCTGGTGATCAATGAGCTGATTGGATTTTAATATTTTCCATTTTGTTTTGTTTTTAAAATAAGTTGTTTGCTAGTTTCTGTTGCCAGAACCTTCTGATGAAATCGTCTATCACTGACTCTTCAAATATTGGTGCTATTGTGCCTTCGGGGAAGAGGCAGCATCTCTCCCATGACTGTACCTGGAACAAAAGAGAGAACCTGCCTCCGTTCTTACTCACGGAAGGAGGGGCCTGCAGGGAGCCAGTCTTAGCAAAGAGGAAGGCACAAGAAAGCAGCTTTTCTGTTACATTTTTTTTTCCTCCTGAATTTTACCACCATGTCCAAGGATCTCCCTCTGTTTCTCAGATCTACCTCCTTGGGAAAGGCGATTGGCAGCAGTGATGACAAATGTTTGAGCATAGCTCATGAATTGCTGCCTCTGCAGAGTTGCATGCAGTAGAGACACCAATAGGTAACACTCAATCTAGATGGCACCGAAAGGTATTTTTGCAGGGCATAGTGGCTCATGCCTGTAATCCCAACACTTTGGGAGGCTGAGGCAAGGGGATTGCTTGAGGTCAGGAGTTTAAGACCAACCTGGGCAATATAGTGAGACCCGGTCTCTACAAAAATAAAAAATAAAAAAATTAGCTGGGCTTGTGACGTGTGCCTATAATCCCAGCTATTCAGGAGGCTGAGGTGGGAGGATTGCTTGAGCCCAGGGGGTTGAGGCTACAGTGAGCCATAATGGCACCACTGCACTGCAGCCTGGGCAACAGAGTGAGAACCTGTCTCTAAAAATAATAAAATAGTAAATAAATAAAAATTTAAAGGTATTTTTATTTTACAGAGACTTCAGAATTTTAACACTTTGAAAAAAGGATCAAGGTGAAGAGTTTACTGAATAATGAATGAATTGTATAATGTGTAAAACTTTTGCGATAATTTTTTTAACGTTCAAAAAATGTCATGGAGTGCAGTTTGCTCAGGGACAAACCAATGTTTCCCAGCCTAGAATAGTTAAGACCAGGAGAGGTCCACTAAGAAACAATACTGGGAGATTATTTTCACAGATGGTAACTTTTGCAATTTTTCATCAAATAATTTATGTGATAATGTGTTGCTAAGCTATAGTATGTATATTACTTTAAAAGTAAATGCATTCCCGGGGCGCGGTGGCTCACGCCTGTAATCCCAGCACTTTGGGAGGCCGAGCGGGCAGATCATGAGGTCAGGAGATCGAGACCATCCTGGCTAACACGGTGAAACCCTGTCTCTACTAAAAATACAAAAAATTAGTTGGGCATGGTGGCACACACCTGTAATCCCAGCTACTCAGGAGGCTGAGGCAGGAGAATTGCTTGAACCCGGGAGGCAGAACTTGAGCCTAGATCGCGCCATTGCACTCCAGCCTGGTGACAGAGCAAGACTCAGACTCAAAAAAAAAAAGTAAATGCTTTCCTAAATATTGAATATCATTAAGTGTATGCAGGAGGTATGATACCACTTTTAAAAATGCTACTGATACTCCCTAGGTCTGACCCCAAGCTCCCTTAGAGAGAGGTGGCCATAAATTCCTCTTCAGTAATTTTAGGGTCCCTCCCCCTCCCAGGTGTCACATCACCATGATGGGAAACTCACCCAAAGTCGGGGGTAGGGGCCCTGCATTTCCATGCCATGGTCTCTGATACTGACACCATGGGAGTCCCGATCTCTGGGTCCTGGGAGTCTGTGGGGGCTGCTTCCAGGAAGAGTGTGCTTGGGACAGGAGCCTGGGTGCAGCCGGAAGCCCCTCTCAGCTCAGCCCTGCCCAGCTGCCTCAGTGGAGAGCAGACCTCTGCTCCCCAGTGCAGGGCTCATCCCTGTGGGAGGGAATCTCCCCTCGGGCGCTGAGATCCACATCTCCAGAGTGTTGTGGTTAGCTATGTTCAGGGATTAGGGGAAGGGGTCCTGGTGAAGTTAATGGGGAGACTGAAGGCCCCCAAGCTTCCCTTTGGTGCCATCACTATTTACCTCCACCCTGCAACTACATCTTACACAAGATGGGAAGGGGCAGCCACTGTCCCCTCTGCCTTCCTGGCATCCTGGGCATATATATATATATTTGAGACAGAGTCTTGCTTTGCCACCCAGGCTGCAATGCAGTGGTACGATCTCGGCTCACTGCAACCTCTACCTCCCAGGTTCAAGCGATTCTTCTGCCTTAGACTCCTGAGTAGCTGGGATTACAGGCGCCTGCTATCACACCTGGCTAATTTTTGTATTTTTAGTAGGGACGGGGTTTCCATGTTGGCCAGGATGGTCTTGAACTCCTGACCTCAGGTGATCCACCCGCTTCGGCCTCCCAAAGTGCTGGGATTACAGGCATGAGCCACTGAGCCTGGCCGGCTTATATATTTTTAATAAAAGAAAGGAAGAGCCAGTCCAACATGATCTTGCAAACATCTCTCTTTTAAAATACCTTTGCCTAAGTATCAGTAGGGATGTCTGAAGCTGGGGGTGAGGAGTAGGGGTGATGGGAGAGGATGGACTTTACCCGGAGCCCTCCGTTTTTAAAGGAAAGTGCCCGACTTCTGAAATTAGTTGAAATTTAAAAATCTCTGTGGCAAGAAGCCATCAAAGGGTCTTGCTACCTGAAAAGGGTGTGTGTGTGTTGGGGAAAGGGCAGTATGCTGGGAGAAAAAAAATTCACCTTGCGGCCAGGCGCGGTGGCTCACGCCTATAATCCTAGCACTTTGGGAAGCCAAGGTGGGCGGATCACCTGAGGTTAGGAGTTCTAGACCAGCCTGGCCAACATGGTAAAAACTTGTCCTTACTAAAAATACAAAAATTAGCCGGGTATGATGGCGCATCCCAGCTACTTGGGAGGCTCAGGCATGAGAATCACTTGAACCTGGGAAGTAGAGATTGCAGTGAGCCAAGATTGCGCCGATGCATTCTAGCTTGGGTAAGACTTTGTCAAAAAAAAAAAAAAAAAAAAAAAGGGCCTGGCGCCATGGCTTATGGCTGTAATCCCAGCACTCTGGGAGGCCAAGGCAGGAGGATCACCTGAGGTCAGGAGTTCGAGTCCAGCCTGGACAACATGGTGAAACCCCGTCTCTACTAAAAATACAAAAATTAGACGGGCGTGGTGGTGCATGCCTGTAGTCCCAGCTACTTGGGAGGCTGAGGCAAGAGAACAGCTTGAACCCAGGAGGTGGATGTTGCAGTGAGCCAAGATTGCGCCACTGTACTCCAGCCTGGGTGACAGAACGAGACTCTCTCTCAAAAAAAAAAAAAAAAAAAAAAAAAATTCACCTTGCAATAAATTATCCTGCCACAAATGTTTATGTTTAATTCATTTTGTATCCTATCCCTTTCCCCTCAACCCCCAAAGAAATCATGAGGGATCCAGTTTATAGTTGGCTGTTGGTTGCTTGAATCCTAAATCTTGGAGTACAAACTGATCAGGGTTCGCAGGTCTACCTGGTGAAGGGCAACCCAAGGTGTCTGTGGGGACCAAGAAAAGTCTAGGCCCTCATTGTTCTCCAGCTGTATCCATGGAGAGCTTGTCAGACATGTGGAATCTCAAGACCCACTAAAGCTTAAGCTGTATTTCTTTCTTTTCTTTTCTTTTTTTCCTGTTGCCGAGGTTGGAGTGCAGTGGTATGATCATAGCTCACAGTAGCCTGGACCTCCTGGGTTCAAGTGATGCTCCTGCTTCAGCCTCCTGAGTAGCTGGGACTACAGGCACACACCACCATGCCTGGATAGTTAAAAAACAGTATTTTTGTTTAGAGACCGGGGTCTTGTGCCCACGTCACCCAGGTTGGTCTCAAACTCCTAGCCTCAAGTGATCCTCCCTCCTTGGCCTCCTAAAATGTTGGGATTACAGGCATGAGCCACTGCCTTAAGATGCGTTCTAATAACATCCCAGCTGATTCATGTGCACAGTACGGTTTGAGAAGCACTGCTCTTGGACAGAAGGGGCTGGGTGGGAGTTGCTATTACTGGAAGAGTCACAAGAGCTTTTGGCTGTGAGAACCCCCTGTGGGGTTAGCAGGGTTCAGGCCCCTGGTGTGAGCAGATGTGGTTCTCACTCTAGTAGCGCTGAGTCTCCATGGCGGGGCTGGCTCACCTGCTGAGCAACAGCCCTGCTCACCTGGATGGAACTCACAGGTCTGCTTATTACTTAGACCTTTGTTCTAATTTCATGGTTTCTGCCTTGGGTTGTGTCATCCTGGACTTGCAAGGTTCAAGTGTGGCGTAAGTCACCGTCACCAGGGCTGATGAATTTCCCACTCTGGTGACGCCTTAATTAAAGGTGAGGCTCTCCTTTCATTAGTAAGATTCCTACCTCCTGTCTAAACTGTCACCTCAAAGACCTGGGGGGAAAAAGAGGCTGACCTCATAGTGTGGCCTCAGATACTGTGGCTTTGGTGGCTTCTCTAAATTTATCAGTGTTTCAGGCAAGCCCATGGCATAATTACTCAAGGCCTCGGGAATGTTGGCATCAATGATTTTGTTTCTCAAACTGATGAATAAATATTCTTCTGGCTTTTACTCCTTGCAACTGCTTTACTATAGAAGAAAGCATTTTATTTCAGCCAATTCTCACTACCATCCTTTGGGGGAAGGGCATTGCTATTATTCCCAGTTTACAGAAAGGAAAACAGTGCTCGGCTCGCTTTGGCAGTACATATACTAAAATTGGAATGATACAGAGAAGATTAGCATGGCCCCTGCCCAAGGATGACACGCAAATTCGTGAAGCGTTCCATATTTTTGCCGGGTGTGGTGGCTCATGCCTGTGATCTCAGCACTTTGGGAGGCTGAGGTGGGTGGATCATGAGATCCGGAGTTCAAGACCAGCCTGGCCAACATAGTGAAACCCTGTATCTACTAAAAATACAAAAAATTAGCCGGGAGAGGTGGCGGGTGCCAGTAATCTCAGCTACTCTAGAGGCTGAGGCAGGAGAATCGCTGGAACCCAGGAGGGGGATGTTGCAGAGAGCCGAGATTATACCATTGCACTCCAGCCTGGGCAACAGTGTAAGACTCCATCTCAAAAAAAAAAAGAAAGAAAGAAAAAGGAAAGGAAAACAGTCAGAGAGGTAAGGTCACTTTTTCAAGGTCACACAGCAAATTAAATGGCTGAGTGGGGACCCAAACCCAGATCTGCCTGTCACCAAAGCCAGTGCTCTCTGTCCTCCTGGGCTATACCTGGACTTTCGAGGACAGAATTCCCTGGTGGAGGCTGTCAATTGTTTTCTTTCAGGTGAAGAAGAAAAGCTGGAATGTTCTTTTGGATGATCTTAGTTGGTCATCTTCTTTTGCCTCTCCCAGTTCAGGGGCAAGCATGTTTCCCGGCTTGCCTTGTCTCTCTTCTCTTATGAATGACTTGGCCCCAGAAACGTAGCTCCTCTGCTCCAATGGCTTCTTGGAAGGCCAAAAATTGAGCCTGGGACACTTGCCCACAGGGATTGTGGCCAGCTGGGCAAATGCCTGTGGCTGAGTGGCCGTCTGGCCATGACCCTTCCAAGGACAGACATCAACTCGGCAGCTCCATGAGATTACCCTGAGTGGTTGCTTTGATACTGGGGAAGAGGCTGGAGGATTCTTTGATTGACATGACTCTGGGAGGGAAACAGATCTGAGCTCAAGGTCTGCCTATTCAGGGCTGCATGGTGACTTTCCTGAGCCCTAGGTACTTTTGCCTTGGTGAGTTCATTTTGCCGTTAAAAAGAACATTTAAAAAATAGATTTTTGGCCAGGCATGGTGGCTCACGCCTGTAATCTCAGCACTTTGGGTGGGAGGCTGAGGCAGAAGGATCACTGGAGCCCAGGAGTTCAAGACCAGCCTGGGCAACATAGGAAGACCTCATCTCTACTACATCTTTTAAAAATTAGCTAGATATGTTGGCACACATCTGTGGTTTCAGCTACTCAGAGGGCTGAGGTGGGAGGATTGCTTGAGCCCAGGAGGTTGAGGCTGCAGTGAGCTCTGATTGTGCCACTGCACTCCACCCTGGGCAACAGAGTGAGACCCTGTCTCAAAAAAAAAAAGACAAACAAACAAAAAAAGGTTATTCTTAATTTTAAAAAATAAAATAATAAAAATAGATTTTCCTGCTATATTGGTATAAAGGTGAATATGTTAATTTTATATATGAAATCATTATCTTTACCCTAAAAGTTCATTTTTTTCCCCTTCTGATTTTAAGTGAAATTAAAACGTTTTTGTGGGTCCTTAAAAGTATTATGGTCTCTAATCACTGTGCCTATTGTACCTACTGGGGAAGTTGGCCTAGTGTTTGGGTCTGTGGTGACCTTGAGTGAGCTGACTGACTTTTTGGGCCTCAGTTTTCTCATCTGTAAAATGGGTATAGCAACAGCATCTGTTTTAATCCATAGCAAGTGACTAGCAGAGAAGCAGCTTTGTGGCTGTTAGTATCTAGTTAGGGCTCAGTCAGTAAAGCTATCTACACTACCCTCTGCTAGGGGGTGAGGAGCTTGTGCGTGGAGGGGGCTGGGCTTGTAGTGGACAGGGGCTGAATGCCTCCTGTAGGGAGTGGGCTGTTACTCAGGCACTTAACTAAAAGGCCACTAGGGGCCAAGGTTTCTGCTGTCAGCCCTGCTTCCTGCTCCAGCATTATAAAGCATTAGGACCTGAAGGGTCCTCAGGGCCTGTCCTCTGCCCAGGTCTGCCAGAGACGGGATCCATCAGGGTAGAGCTGGGACAAGAACCCGGGCTGGGACCCTGGCCCAATGCCACAGGGCCCCACCCAGGCTGTCTTCTGAGGTGCCACCCTCAGGTAGATGATGACAAGCAGCTCTCCTTGGCAAGATGTAAACAAGACTTTGCCACAGCCTCCCTCTTTCCCTTCCACCACCCACGTTGGCTTCTTGGCCTTTTTGCCACTCACACCATTTCCTCACGGCCACATCTGCACACAGGCCTCTACGTGCAGCACCCAGAGAGGGCCTGGGTTTCAATGGCGGCACAGCCTTGGGCCGAGTCCCGGTCTACCATTGCCTTACCGGGCAGGTGGCCTCACGTTGGCATCCTCACCTGAGAAAGGGACCTAAGCATGCTTCCTACCTCACAGGGCATTTGCAAAGGTGACATTAGATGACGCAGGTAAAGCACTTGCACAGGCAGGGGCTCCCTCATGAGGAGGAAGGAGAGGAGGAGGAGGAGCGCAGAGTGGCTTCTTCCATTCTCTCCTCTGGAGGCTACTCAGGGAAGAGCCTCCAAGAGGGCCAGAGGCCACGTGGCAGGCTGCCTGGGTTACAAATCCCAGCCTGCTCCTTACTGGTGGCATGACTTTGGGGAAGCGCTTCACCTTTCTGTGCCTCAGTTTCTTCACCTGAAAAGACGGTACAACAATAGAACTTCCCTCAAGGGGTTGTTGGGAGAAATAAGTAAGTGAACATACCTCAGAGGCTTCAATTGGCACCTGGTGTGTAGTTAGTGCTCAGTACAAAGTGAGGTATTTTTCTCTTCTTGGGACACACTACAGCTGACAAATCAGCTTTCATCTTCAGGATGGAACCTTCTAGAACTAGCATGGGGTTCCAGAAATGGGAGTTCTCAGTTCCTTTCTCTCCAAAGTGTGAGAGACACGTGCTGTGCCCACTGGAGGGTTTGTGGAGTGCAGCCCAGGGAAATTTCTGACCATCCATGGCCTCGTGGTTGCTTAAGCCCAAGGGGGTGACTTCTAGGCCTCAGAAAACGGCCATGGGACGGGGAGGCTGTGGCCCTGAAAATGGTCATGACGTGTCGCATGGGCAGCATGAGGCTCAGAAGAACAGAAGCTCCAGGAACTCTGAGGGACAGGGAAGAGAAGGGAAGGGATGACAGGTGTTGAGCGTCTCCTCTGTGCCAGGCACCAGCTGGCTCTCTGGCTCCGCTCCGGATTTGTGGAAACTGCCCTGGGTGAACCTTGTTCAGGTGAATGGGCCAGCGGGTCAGTCAGGGCCCTCAGCTGCCTGGCCTCAGCCCTCACCACATCTCCACAGCCGGCAGTGGCCTTGGACGTAGAGCCAATCAGACACTGAGATGTGGCCTGTGACCATGGCCCAAGGGAAGCTACTGGCTGCCAAGTCACTGAAGTGAGACCCCGAGCTCACTGACGCCAGGCTCCCACCAGCCACAGGCTGTTCACGGCTCTGCTTCCTTTCAGCTTTTCTCTTGTGGGATCGTTTTAGTCTGATGCGGACCCTGAATGAGAGATGATGGGGTCCACGCTTTCTGCACGCTACTTTCCTGAAGTGACTCTTGTCACCTGAGTCCTTATTGGCGGCTGGCATAAAATATTAAAGCCTAACTGAGCATGTGAGCTGCAGAGCCTTCCTAGCAGGCTCTGGTTTCACAGTCCCAAGGCAGCAGCTGCAGGGAAGGTCTGCAGCAGGCCCCAGTGTCCCAGTGCAGCACCGTGTGGAGCAGCCCCAGACGCACTTCTGCTCAGCAGCCACATTCTGGGAGTCCGAGGTCCAGAGTATGACCACGGTGAGAGGTATGTACTCTAGTGGCAGAATATGATCAGGAATCTGACTTTTGGAATCAGAACTGAACTCCACTGTGTGTCTCTGTCACCATCAGCAGAACAAACTGGCAGCTTCCTCTGTGATAACCAAATCAAAACACTCACGCACACAGGGAAGTGATGGTCGGATACAATTTTCCTGCACCTGTTCTCTTCCTCTCTACCAAGACTTCTTAATGTGCCATCTATGAGCCTCCCTCTAGTAACTGAATGCAAAATCATCACGTAGTTTATTTTGTTTTGTTTTGTTTGTTTCTCGAGAGAGAACTGGTATTTTGCATGAAATTTTCAAAAGAGTGGTGGTTCCTAACCCAATATTTTTTAATGTTTAAATTTAAATTTAAACATTTAAAAACACTAGCAGTTCCACTTCTAGGAATAGTCACTACCACCTTTAATGAGATAAAAGATCTAGGTACAAGGACATTCTTGGAAGTATAGTGGTCACAAAAGACTAGAAATAACTCAATTACCTGTGAATAGGGAACTGGTTCAATCAGTTGGGTCCACTCTTTGAAAAAAGTACAACCATAGAAGGACAAGTGTGTATGCATGATGTGGAGAGCTTTCCAATAGGGCGAAGTGTGAAAAGCAAAGCACAGGATAGCATGTGAACTGTGCTCTGGACTCCCATGGTGGGGGAAGCGGGCATTTTGGGGTGTGGGCTTGTGTGTGGGGACTATTCTGGGGAAGAACCCTCCAGCCAGCCACCGGTGGCAATGATTCCCTCAGAGGAGGGAGGCAGAGGATGGAGGTTAAGGGTGAGAGGGAGACTTACTTTTCACCATAGTTTGTACTGTTTGAACATATATGGCTTAAAAACAGTTAAACAAGAAAACAAGCCAGGTGCGGTGGCTCATGCCTGTAATTCCAGCACTTTGAGAGACCAAGGTGAGTGGATTGATAGCTTGAGTCCAGGAGTTCGAGACCAGCCTGAGCAACATGGCAAAACCTTTCTCTACAAAAATTGAAAAAATTAGCCAGTCATGGTGGTGCACACCTGTACTCCCCAGCTACTCAGGAGGCTGAGAGGTGGAAGGATCGTTTGAGACTGGGAGGTCAAGGCTGCAGTGAGCTGAGATCGTGTCACTGCACTCCAGCCTGGGTGACAGAGTGAGACTTTGTCTCAAAACAAAACAAAAACCAACCAACCAACAAACAAAAACAAAAAAGAAAAGAAAACAACCTCAGAGTTGTTTTCCAAAGAACCTAAGTAGATACAGGCATTTGAACAGCAGAGCTGAGGCTGAACGCGGGGCAGCTAATTTGGGTGGGCAGCTGCCACTCTAAATTAGGAAGGCGGCCAAGGTCAAAGCCTGACTCACAGCTGGCCCCACAGTGGCCTCAGGGGTTAAATGGAGTGGCGTCCTCCTGGCATGGTGTTTAACAGCCTGCTGCATCCAAGCTTATATCCTTGTTATAATCACACGTATCTATGCTTTCATGAAGGGAGCCGAAAGTCCATGTGCAAACCCCATTTTCCCTTCGAGGCTGGGGTCAAGCCAGAGTCTTGCTTTAGCGCAGATGCTTGGTATTTGTTGGGGAGGGACAAAGAGAAGGAGCCTGGCCAGTGACTCATGAAGACTGATGGTGGTGCCTCTCCTCCGCCTCACTTAGGTGTGGGACTCGCCCCTCAGCAGGTAACAGGAGGCAAGTCCCTCAAGAGGTCATCTGTGTTGCAGAGCAGCCTGAGATTGCTCAAGGGCTGGGCAATCTACCTGCTAGGAGGGCTGGGCTAGGGTGAGTTGTGCTGTAGGCCACATTCCTTGGTTGTGAAGTGCCCTGTTGACATCCATCCATCCATCTCATTGGTTCTGGCCGCAGTGATATTTGAGTAGGCTTGGGAGGCAGGTTAACTATTTGATGAGAGAGGGCCTGGTCGAGAGGTGCCAATGGTGCTGGCTAACATTGGTCATCCCAGCACTTTGGGAGGCCAAGATGGGAGGATCGCTTGAGGCCAGGAGATCAAGACCAGGCCAGGAGATCAAGACCAGTCTTTTTATAGAGACCCCATCTCTATAAAAAATGCTTAGAAAAAGGTGCCGGGGGTGCAGGGCTGGCCTCCCCACCTTGTTCATTGCACCTACAGGGCCTCAGTAGTGATTTCAGGCAAAGGGCTACATGGAAGCTTTTGTTTTTCTGTTTTTGTTTTTGTTTTTCTTTGAGACAGGGTCTTGCTCTGTCATCCAGGGTAGCGTGCAGTGGCACCATCTTGGTTCACTGCAACCTCCGCTCCTGTGCGCAGGCAATCTTCCCACCTCAGTCTCCCAAGTAGCTTGAACTACAGGCATGCACCACCACGCCTGGCTAATTTTTGTATTTTTTGTAGGGACAGAGTTTCATTATGTTTCCCAGGCTGGTTATGAACTCCTGACCTGAAGTGATCCACCTGCCCTGGCCTCCCAAAGTGCTGGGATTACAGGTGTGGGCCACTGCACCCGGACCTACTTGGAATCTTGTTCTCTGCAGTGAACATCTCATTTTGCCAGAAAGCCACTGGCCCAGCTCTTGCTGGGTGGACTGAGATGTCCAGTCTGCCCTCAGCCTACCCACTACAAGCCTGCCTCTGGCTGGTGGTGCAGCCTCAGTGGCTCCCCCAAGGCAGGGAGCCTCACTGGACCAACAGAGGTTCATATGCACCCCTGATCTCCATCTACAAAGCTTGCCTGGAATTAGGCTGACCGACCATCCTGGGAGTTTTCCAGCATGCAGGACTTTCAGTGCCAAGACCAGGACAACCCCAGGCAAACCTGGATGGTCGATCACCCTCCCTGGAAGCCTGCCACCAGCAAGACGTGCTCTCCCTGCCAGGACTCTGCAAGGGCAGGAACCATGCATTGCTTTCTTTTTTTTTTTTTCTTTCATAATTGCAGACTTTATTCTCGCAATTTTTCTATAGATTCCTCAAGTATTAATAGTTTAGGCTGGGCGTGGTGGTTCACGCCTGTAATCCCAGCACTTTGCAAGGCCCAGGCGGGCAGATCATTTGAGGTCAGGAGTTTGAGGCCAGCCTGGCCAATGTGGTGAAACACCATCTCTACTAAACACACACACACACACACACACACACACAAAGTAGCCGGGTGTGGTGGTGCACACCTGTAACCTCAGCTACTCAGGAGGCTGAGACAGGAGAATCACTGGAACCTGGGGGGTGGAGGTTGCAGTGAGCCAAGACCACACCACTGCACTCCAGCCTGGGCAACAGAGTGAGACTCTTGTCTCTGAAATTGTTTAAGAGTACAGTACATACATAATGCCTCTTAACCCTTGAATACTTTGCTGTATGTTCCCTAAAAACAAGAAATTCTCTTTTATAACTGTGAACCCAAAGTATCTGAGACAGGTCTCAATCGATTTAGAAAGTTTATTTTGCCAAGGTTAAGGACATGCCCACGACACAGCCTCAGGAGGTCCTGAGGAGAAGTGCCCAAGGCAGTCAGGGCACAGCTTGCTTGCATACATTTTAGGGAGACATAATATATCAGTCCATACATATAAGATTTACATTGGTTCCATCTGGAAGAGTGGTGCAACTCAAAGCAGGGGCTTCCAGGTCATAGGTTGATTTAAAATTTTTCTGCTTGGTAATTGGTTGAAAGAGTTGTTATCAATGGGAAGAAATGTCTGGGTTATGATAAGGGGTTGTAGAGACCGTGGTTTTATCATGCAGATGAAGAATAGATTGTAAATGTTTCTTATCAGACTTAAGGTCTGTGTTGATGTTAATGCTGGTCGACTTTTGAATTCCAAAAGGGAGGAAAGTATAATGAGGCTTGTCCAAACCCTCTTCCATCATAGTCTAAACCAGTTTTTCAAGTTAACGTTAGAATGCCCTTGGCTGAGAGGAGGGGTTTATTCAGATGGTTGGGGGGGGCCTTAGAATTTAATTTTTGGTTTACATAACCAATATACAATGATCACAAGCAGGAAAGTAACATTGAAACAACACTGCTACCTAATAATCTACAGACTGTATTGGGATTTTGTCAATTGCTCCCAGAATGTCTTTCATGGCAAAAGGAAATCCAAGCTCTGTGTTGCCTTCAATCTGGAACAGTCCCTGAGTTTTTCTTTGTATTTCATGACACTGGCATTTTATTTATTTTATTATTTTGTTTTATTTTATTTTATTTTATTTATTTTTTGAGACGGAGTCTCACTCTGTCGTCCAGGCTGGAGCGCAATGGTGTGACCTCGGCTCACTGCAACCTCTACCTCCTGGGTTCAAGCCATTCTCCTGCCTCAGCCTCCTGAGTAGCTGGGATTACAGGCGTCTGCTGCCACACCCGGCTACTTTTTGTATTTTTAGTAGAGACGGGGTTTCACCATGTTGGGCAGGATGGTCTCGAACTCCTCAAGTGATCCGCCTGCCTCGGCCTCCCAAAGTGTTAGGATTACAGGCATGAGCCACGGCGCCCAGCCACATTGACATTTTAAAAGAGGACAGGCCAGTTATTTTGTAGAATGAAAGGCCCTCCGGCAGGGAGTGCTCCCATGTATTGAGCACCTACTGTATTCCAGGATCTTCCTGTACATGATCTCCTTCATCTCTTCAACAACGCTTTGAGGGACAAGTGATTACTTTTGCACAGAAGTAAACAGGCTCAGAGAGGTTAAGAGGCTTGCCTGAGGGTGCTCAGCCCCGAGAGGTGCTCCAAGCTTAACTCCAGAGCCCATTTTCTTAACCACACGGCCATTGTGCCTTGGGGAATTTTCTTGTTTTACTTGCAGTTTTTTGTTTTTGTTTTTGTTTTTATTTTTGAGACAGGGTCTCACTCTGTCACCCAGGTTGAGTGCAGTGGCTCCATCACAGCTCACTGCAGCCTTGATCTCCCAGTCTCAAGCGATCCTTTCACCTCAGCCTCCTGAATAGCTGGGACCACAGGCATACACCACCATGCCAGGCTAATCTTTATTTTTGGTGGAGACGGGTCTCACTCTGTCATGTAGGCTGGAGTGCAGTGGTGGGAACAAGACTCACTGCCACCTCAAACTCCTGGGCTCAAGCCATCCTCCCACCTCAGCCTCCCAAAGTGCTGGGACTATAGGCATGAGCCACCATGCCCACACAGATTTTTTTTCTTTTTTTAACTTCTGGAATTCTGAGGTCAGCAAAGTGTTGTCATGGTCCTCGGCTATCTCCTACCTATAATAGCACCTCTTCCCGACCATGTACCAGCAGAGATAAGAAGGTTGACTTTTATACTTTCCCCAGGCCTACAAGAAACAGCGGGGGGCAATTAGTCTTCAGCACTTAAGAAAGATTGCCAGCAAATGGGCACAGAGGATTGTAGGATGAAAGTTCACCTTTCAGTCTAGAAATCACTGCCTCCTAATTCAAGTCCTCGTTATACGCTGGGGCAGAAGATGGACTAAGAAACCCTTCCCTGTTCTGGTCTCTGTGGTAGTAGCTGTAGCTAAAGCAGCAGAGAGTTACCTGGTTTCCCTTCTTGCTTCCTGTCCCTGCGCAAAGCTACAGCCAGAGACAGAACATCCTTTTACAAGGTCTGGTCATTCTCCTCCAGGAAGTCCTCTTGGCTTGAGGCCCAGCCACCCCTCTTCGCTCTCCCAATACTTCCCCAGCTTCTACCTGGGTCTGCATCTCCCAGGCCACTCTCGTTGTCATACCCAATGGCCAGCCCAGTCTTTTGCCAGGCTTTGGGTTATTTATCTGTGACTCTGTGGTCCTCCTCCTTTTTTTTTTTTTTTTTTTTTTTTAATACAGAGACTTGCTGTGTCACTCAGGCTGGAGTGCAATGGTGTAATCTTTGCTCACTGCAGCCTCGAACTTCTGCTTCAAGGGATCCTCCTGCCTCAGTCTCCTGAGTAGCTGCGACTACAGGTGTGTGCTACCACACCTGGCTAATTTTTTAAATAAACATTTTTTTTTTTTTGTAGATGCAGAGTCTTGCTGTGTTGTCCAGGCTGGTCTCAAACTCCTGGGCTCAAGTGATACTGCTGCCTCAGCCTCCCATAGTGCTGGGATAATAGACATGAGCCACTGCACCTTACTTGTATTCTCTATTGAATTCATTCATTTATTCATTCAACAAGTATCCTCTGAAGACCTATGTGGAAGCACTGTGCTAAGCGCCGGAGTCAGCAGGGAATAAGACAAAGTTCTTGCCTCTTGTCTTCATGAGAGAAAGACGATTAAGAAGCAAATGATAAATAAACAGGGTAATCATAGGTTTTGCTAAGTACAATGAAGGAGATAAACCAGGAGGTTAAGGTAGAGAATAACTGGGAGCCATCAACTCTAAGATCACTCTGGGCTAGGCACAGCAGTTCACACCCGTAATGCCAGCACTTGGGAGGCTGAGGTGGGAGGATCACTTGAGTTCAGGAGTTCAAGACGAGCCTGGGCAACATAGTGAGGCCTCTTCTCTACAAAGAATAAAAAAATTAGCTGAGTGTTATGGCGTGCACCTATAACCCCAGCTACTCAGGAGGCTGAGGTGGGGGAATCGCTTGAGCCCAGGGATTCGAGGCTGCAGTGAGCTATGATCACACCACTGCACTGCACTCCAGCCTGGGTGACAAAGTGAGATCTTGTCTCTCAAAAAATAAAAAATAAAGTCACTCTGAAAAGTGGACAGCTGAGCTACATGGAGTTCAAAGAATGGCATCCCAGGCAGAGGAAACAGCAAGTGCAAAGGCCTGGTGCCACATTTTAAAGTCAGAAGGTAGCCAGGTGCAATGGCTCATGCCTGTAATCCCAGCAGTTTGGCAGGCAAATCACTTGAGGTCAGGAGTTCGAGACCAGCCTGGCCAACATAGTGAAACCCCATCTCTACTAAAAATACAAAAAATTAGCTGGGCATGGTGCTGGTGCCTGTAATCCCAGCTACTCAGGAGACTGAGGCAGGAATATCATTTGAACCCAGGAGGCAGAGGTTGGAGTGAGCCAAGATCGTGCCATTGCACTCTAGCCTGGGCAACAAGAATGAAACTCCATCTCAATAAATACATACAATAAAAATAAAAGGGCCGGGCGCGGTGGCTCACGCCTGTAATCCCAGCACTTTGGGAGGCTGAGGCAGGTGGATCATGAGGTCAGGAGTTCGAGACCAGCCTGACCAACATGGTGAAACCCTGTCTCTACTAAAAATACAAAAATTTGCTGGGCGCGGTGGCGGGCGCCTGCAAGCCCAGCTACTCAGGAGGCTGAGGCAGGAGAATTGCTTGAACCCGGGAGGCGGAGGTTGCAGTGAGTGGAGATCGCGCCATTGCACTCCAGCCTGGGTGACAGAGCGAGACTCCATCTCAAAAAATAAATAAATAAATAAATAAAATTTAAAAAAATAAAAAATAAATACAAATAAAATAAAGTTCGCAGGTGACAATCTCTCCTTTATATGTTAAGACTTCTCTGGCTGCTGTGTGCTGGTGTCCAAACAGGAGATATCTCGGAGTCCAATCCTCCTGCTTGTGCCAAGTCATGTACCCCACTCTTAGGCTCAAGCCATCCTCTCTCCTCAGCCTCCCTAGTAGCTAGCACTACAGGCACATGCTACTGTGCCTGGCCAATACTTTAATTTTTTGTAGAGACAGGGTCTCCCTGTGTTGCCCAGGCTGGTCTTGAGCTCCTAGGCTTAAGTGATCCTCCTGTCTCGGCCTCCCAAAGTGCTGGGAGTACATGTGTGAGCTACCATGACCAGCCAATAGTACGGATTTTGTGGGACCCTTGTGAGCATTCAATGTGAAGACGCTGGACCGTTCTGGAGCTATGTCTGGGGTGGGGCTGACAGTGGGGCTGTGCCTGTATCTCGTCCCTTCTTGGCTGGGAGCAACTGGAGGAACAGCACCTGCCACACCTGCTACTGTCTCCCCAGAGTCCGTGGCTCAGCTGTGAGCTGTGAGGGCCCCCCGGATTCTTGGATTTTCTCCACATTGTCACTGCTCAAATAGCTGGCCTTGCTGTTGGCAGAGAACAGACAGGGGATGAGGAGCTGATATTTGAGGAGGTAAATTTAAGCAGCAGGCTTACAATATATTTTATGAGCTTGGCAGGTGTAGCTGAAGTGGGTGTTATCAGTAAACACAGCAATGGCATTGACCACGCTGGGCAAATAGCCTCGAGGGGCTTACAAAGCCTTGGAATGTTCCCACGAGGTCTCCATTTGGAGCCTACATAGTGCAGTATACTGGATCTGGGGTCAAAAGACCTGCCACTCAGCCAGGCTGGTGGTTCACACCTATAATCCCAGCACTTTGGGAGGCTGAGACAGGAGGATCCCTTGAGCCCAGGAGTTTGAGACCAAGCTGGGCAACATAGTGAGATCCAGTCTCTACAAAAAAGTAAATTAGCTGGGCTTGGTAGCACACGCCTATAATCCCTGCTATTGGAGAGGCTGAGGTGGGAGGATCACTTGAGCCTGGGAGGTCAACACTGCAGTGAGCTGTGATTGTGCCACTGTGCTCCAGCCTGGGTGACAGAGGGATATCCTGTCTCAAAAGAAAACACAAAGACCTTCTTCTCGTTAGCTATATGACCACGGACACGTTAATTAGTGGAGCCCACTGTTTCCTTACCAACTGTTTCCCAAGCCCCTCAAGGTTGTGTTGGCAAGAAGAAAATGTAACAATAGACCAGGCATGGTGGCTTATGCCTGTAATCCCAGCACTTTGGGAAGCTGAGGCAGGCAGACCACTTGGGGTCAGGAGTTCGAGACCAGCCTGGCCAACATGGTGAAATTCCATCTCTACTAAAGATAGAGGTGGAGGGTGCAGTGAACAGAGATCACGCCACTGCACTCCAGCCTGGGCAAAAAGAGCGATACTCCATCTCAAAACATAAAAAAGAACAAAAAAGAAAGAAAGAAAGAAAGAAAATGTGACAACGGCCAGGAGAAGCTTTGTAAGTGATGAAGTGCTAAGCTTCTGTGAGGAGATGGTGATGATGATGACGGTGATGGGTGAGACAATGTAGTGTGGATTCTAGAATCAGAGGCTGGGTGATTTCTGGCAAGTTGCTTAACCTCTCTGAGCCTTTTATCTGTAAAATGAGGATAAAAGCAATATCAGTCTTATTAAGAGATTACATGTGGTATATTGAGTTGAATAATGTTCCCCCAAATTTATATCCACCTGGAACCCTGGGAATATGACCTTATTTGGAACCTTTTGGGGCCTTTGCAGAGGTATGCAGAGGTCATACTGGATTAGCATAGGCCTTAAGTCCAATATGACTGGTGTCCTTCTAAGAAGAAGGAGATTTGGACACAGAGACATAGATAAACAGAGAAAACACCATGTTTAGGTGGAAAGAGACTGGTGTGACACGCCCATAAGCTGAGGTGCACTGAAGATCGCCCACCTCCAGCAGAAGCTGGAAGAGGAAAAGAAGGATTCTCTCCTAGGCCTTCAGGAGGAGTGTGGCCCTGCCGACACCATGAGTTTGGATTTCTGGCCTCTAGAGCTGTAAGAGAATACAGTCCTTTTTCTTTTTCCTTTCTTCTCTTTTTTTTTTTTTTTTCTGTTGAGACAGAGTCTGTCTCTGTCACCCAGGCCGGAGTGCAATGGTGCGATCTCAGCTTATTGCAACCTCTACCTCCCGGGTTCAAACGATTCTTCTGCCTCAGCCTCCTGAGTAGCTGGGACTACAGGCTCCATGCCTGGCTAATTTTTGTATTTTTAGTAGAGACAGGGTTTCGCCATGTTGACCAGGCTGCTCTCAAACTCCTGACCTCAGGTTATCTGCCCGCCTCAGCCTCCCAAAGTGCTGGGATTACAGGCGTGAGCCACCGCGTCTGGCCGAGAAAATATGTTTTTGTTGTTTTAAGCCATGCAGTTTGTGGCGGTTTGCTACGGCAGCCCCAGGAAATGAATGCATGTGATAATTCAGAAAAAGTGCTCCATGCCATGGTGCCCGGCATGTAGTGAGTGTGAAGGGTTAGCTGTGATTATTATCGTTAACATTCTTAGTATTACGGTTCAAGGTCGGTTGCAATGGCCACAGATTTGGTCACAGGGAGACCCTTCCAACCTCCCTGGCTTCAAGTCTTGCTGGGGGTGGGGAGGGATGGATTCCCTTGTCGTGGTTTCCCATGAGCTCCTGCCTGGAAGGGGTGGCTGTCCTTGTGACAGTGGCTGACTTCCACGGATCCCTGAGGGGAGGGTTCTGTTGAGGTTGGTGGGGGTGCCCTCCACGACTCCTGGTTGTGGGGAGGGGTGGAGGCTGCCTGGTGTGGCAGCTGCCCAGGGCTGGTTTCTGGAGCACAGCTCAGCAGATGCCTCAGGAACCTGTCTGGCAACAACATTCCTCCGCCACTCAGAGCAGCCGGCTGTCACTAGCAGCCCGTGTGGTTTTGTAAGGCGCAGACAAGGAACGTCAGCTGCTTCCCATCGGGGCCCGTGAGTCACTTCGGCAGCTCTGAGGCCAGAGTTTCCCCTGTGGCGGCCAAAACCCTTGCCTCTTGGCCCAGCTTCTGTCCTGCGACCAAAGGCGGGTCTTCTAGGCCTTCCTCAAGAGGAAGCCAGGAAGGGCAGGCCCCAGGATCCTGAAGACACATGGAAAGACAGATCCCACTACACTTCCCTACTTCCTCAGGCTTCTGGGTTTGGGGCAAGGAGTGTCGTGATTTGGGTTGACACTTTTCGGGCCTCGGTTTTCTCACCTGTGAATAGGGGTGTTGTGAGAACTTGATGAACTATTAGAAGTGGGAGCACCCTCCCTTTTCCTCTCCCCAGCAGCTCAGGTAGCAGGTCAAATGGTTCAGAGCCGCTGGTAAGAGGATTTGACCACATCCTTCCTGTGGGTACGTGGATGGCCACTCACTAACATTAGGACCAAGGAGGCCTCAGGAGGAAAAGGGACAGGACTCCTGAAGACCCTCACCCCAGGTGAAGTTCAAGAATGTAAAAGCCTGTTTGTAGCAGGGGTGACCCAGCCGAGTTCATCCTCGAATGGACCCCGGGGTATCCGGGCAGCACTCGCCACAGGGCACAGACTTAACCCAGGCACCAAGCACTGCATGTGTGCCTGAGGTGGGGGAGTGGCAGGAAAGGAGTCTGGGGGTGTTTGGGGGTGTGTGTAGTGAGTCAGAAGAACTTGGTGATCCCACAGACCCAGGCAACTTGGCCGTGGGACAAGCCATGGCTGGGTAGAGTTGAGGGGGTACACAGACATTTGCTCCCCTTCTCCCAGTTCCCGAGTGGAGTGTTTAGCAGGAATACCCACTTCACTTACGTTTTTGGAGCCTCTGTTTTCAACATCAGGTGCAGCAGCCATGTGGGGGCACCCTCAGTCTCCCTGGTGAGGGTGACTCAGGCATCAGTGTTGGTCTTGGAGGGCATCCTGGTAGAAGAGTCAGGCCAGGTGCTGATGTGGTTCCAGCTCAGCCAGGTTGGGGGTGATGGGCAGAGAGTCTTGTAAGCAGCCCCTGGGGCTTTGGAAAATGCTTGGAGGGGATCCTAGAAAACACGTGGTAGTGGTGGGGTGCGGTTTGGATCTGTAAGCACAGAGATGTACCTGTGGCTTTGAGCTAACAGAAGCAACCCGCAGCTACTCCGGTTACAAATGAGCACAATTCTGCCTCCAGTCAGCCTCCCAGGACCCCCACAGCCTTGGGCACTATTTATCCAGGTGGCTTGTTTGCCACCAGGCTCTGTGCATTGCAGGACTTGTTTGGGCAGAGTCTGTTTCTGTGGGTAGAGACAGGGCTGCTGTGAGAAGCAAAAGGAGACCACCCCAAGTCCCCAGCCACAACAGACTGCCAGCATCAGCCTCCAAAGATGGTATCACCCCAGCCAGGACAGGGCCAGGCCTGCGTGTTCTAGAGCATGTGCAGAACTCTGTTTCTGAAACTCCTTCCTATCTGAGGCTGGTTCCAGTTCCAGCCATACTTGAATTTTGCTGAGTTTGAGTGCCTGCTGTGCACTAGGTTTTGTAGCAGACAAAAGAATGGCAATAATAAAAGGCCGGGCGCGGTGGCTCATGCTTGTAATCCCAGCACTTTGGGAGGCTGAGGTGGGGGAATCACAAGATCAGGAGATCGAGACCATCCTGGCTAACACAGTGAAACCCGTCTCTACTAAAAATACAAAAAATTAGCCGGGCGTGGTGGCGGGCGCCTGGAGTCACAACTATTTGGGAGGCTGAGGCAGGAGAATGGCATGAACCCAGGAGGTGGAGCTCACAGTGAGCCGAGATCATGCCATTGCACTCCAGCCTGGGGGACAGAGCGAGACTCTGTCTCAAAAAAAAAAAAAAAAAAAAAAAAGAATGGCAATAATAGGCCAGGCATGGTGGCTCACACCTGTAATCCTAGCACTTTGGGAGGCCGAGGTTCGTGGATTGCTTGAGCTCAGGAGTTCAAGATCAGCCTGGGCAACATGGTGAAACCCCACCTCTACTAAAATACAAACAATTGGGTGTGTTGGTGCATGCCTGTAGTCCCAGCTACTTGGGACGCTGAGACACGAGAATTGCTTGAACCTGGGAGGCAGAGGTTGCATGAGCTGAGATCGCACCACTGCACTCCAGCCTGGGTGACAGAGCATCTGTCTCCAAAAAAAAAAAAAAAGAATGACAGTAATGATAATGATGGTAGTCCTAATGATAGTGACAGTTTCTTCATCTGTAACATGGGATAATTAGAGTACCTGCCTCATAGGTGCTGTAAGGATTAAATGGGATAGTGCATGTAGAGTACTTAGCACATAGTACCTGGCACATAGTACGTGCTCAGTAAATATTACCTGTTAATGAGGAAACTGAGGCTCAGAGAGGTTAAGTGCCTTACCCTAAGTCACACAGCATGGGAGTCTGAATCAGGGACCTCCAATCTAATGTAGGAGACTGACAGTCCCTCACAGTTGTGAATCCAGTGCTAGGTGAGCTAAGGGAAGGGGAGGTGGTCCTGGGGGACTTCTGACTAGGTGGTATCAGGAGTCCCCATGGAGGAGGTGATGCTTCCATTGGGCCTCACAGGTAAACGGCTGCAGGTGGAGATGTGGGGGTGTGGGCAGAGCATATGGAAAACTCAAGGACCAGAAAGAGGGTGACTTGCGGGGTCAGTGGGAGAGAAGGCTGGGCAGGGCGGCTGCAGGCAGATGGTGAAGAGCCCTGAATGCATGCTGAGGAATGACCCACAATGACAAGGACCCCATTGACTGTGCCCTTGAGAGGCGGTGTGGTGCAATGGTTCAAGATTTGGACTCTGCAGCCAGCCTGCCCCAGTCAAATCTATAGCATGGGGACAGTAACGGGATGTACAGGAAGAATAAGCAGGAGTGACTGCACAGCCCCTACCCAGTGCCAGGGTAGATCCCTTCACCTCTGCCTACCTGTCTACCAGGGACCGCATGGCTTTTATGTCCAGGAGAGCATGGGGTTCTGTCTTCAGGCTGTGACTCTGGAGATGCCTTGAGTCTCCAGAGTCCCTGGGTCTCTTCCCTCTGAAGGCACGTGCTGCAGAGGCTGTGAGGATGCCAAGCCCACCTGCGTGAGTGGTGCCTGGGTGCAGGGAGTTGCTGGACACACGCAGGATGCCAGGTGGGAGGTTTGCTTCAGAGCATAGGAAATCCTAATTATTGTCATGCAGGTACTCGGCAGGCATGCAAGTTTGACCCCAGGGCTGGGATTCTCAGAAGGTGGTTAGAGTCTCCATTTGTTCACTTAAGACAGGGGCATCCAGTGCCATTTGCCCCAGGAGGTGGGCATAAACAGCATAAGACACGGAGGCGTGGGGGGGGGGGTGAAGTGGCATGGGGGCAGTGCGTGCTTTCTGGGTTATCTGGAGATTTAGACAGGGACACTGTGCCTCCAAGATCCTCTGGGTTCTCGTATTTATTTATTTATTTATTTATTTATTTATTTTATTTTATTTTGAGACAAGGCCTTGCTTTGTTGTCCAGGCTGGAGTGCAGTGGCGCAATCTCGGCTCACTGCAGCCTCCGCGTCCCGAGTTCAAGCGATTCTCCTGCCTCATCCTCCCAAGTAGCTGGGATCACAGGCATGCACCACTACGCCCAACCAATTTTTGTATTTTCAGTAGAGATTCGCCATGTTGAGCAGGCTGGTCTCAAACTCCTGACCTCAGGTGATCCACTAGCTTCAGTCTCCCAAAGTGTTGGGATTAAAGGTGTGAGCCACTGTGCCCGGCCAGGTTCTCCTTTTTCAACAGCAAGTTACCCAAACAGTACAAGTGGAATGAGCTCCTGCCCCTTATTGGCCAGTTTAGCCCTCGTGATGGATCCCTTGCACTTGTGCCCCCGGCTCAGCATTAGGTCTAGGCTGGGGTTGCCTCTTGGGCAGCTGCATCTGTCTGTGCCCCACGATTGCCAAGCAGACATGGCTGGACCAGTTGGGGGGAGCCCCTCGGGGCAGCAGGTATTCCTTACTCACGCTTTCTGGAGTGTTAAGATGTTTCCAGGCAACTGAGAGCACCCTGGCCAGCCCTGTGTTTCGGTGTTTCCAGTCCAGGCTTTGTTTCCAGTTCCTCCCTGTCTGAGCAACACCTCGTCTCACCCTGACTCATGGGGTCTCTCCCGCTCCGCCTCTAGCCATTTTCTTGCCACCCTCCCCACATTCCTTCAGGTCCACACACACCTGCCCTTTCATTCACGGCTCTTTCCTCTCTGAGGAGGGCAAGCACCAGAGGCCAGAGCCCCATCTGAGGAGGGCAAGCACCAGAGGCCAGAGCCCCATCACATTCGATCAGCAGCTGGGGCCACCGCCTGCCACTGGGTGTCTTCACACACACCTTTCCTGGGCTCTGGAGTGAGGCTGCTTAGAGGGGGATGATTGCAGAGGGGCTGGGTGCTGAGGGCCCTATTCCCAGAAGGCAAATCCCAAAGGCAGCTCTGGCCTGACCTCTTTTTTTTTTTTTTTTAAGAGATGAGGGGCTGGGCGCGGTGGCTCACGCCTGTAATCCCAGCACTTTGGGAGGCCGAGGCAGGCGGATCACGAGGTCAGGAGATCGAGACCATCCTGGCTAACACAGTGAAACCCCAGCTCTACTAAAAATACAAAAAATTAGCTGGGCGAGGTGGCAGTCACCTGCAGTCCCAGCTACTCGGGAGGATGAGGCAGGAGAATGGCGTGAACCCTAGGGGGTGGAGCCGGCAGTGAGCCGAGATCACGCCACTGCACTCCATCCTGGGTGACAGCGAGACTGTGTCTCAAAAAAAAGAGATGGGGTCTCGCTCTGTCACCTAGGCTGTAGTGCAGTGGTGTGATCATAGCTCACTGCAGCCTTGAACTCCTGGGCTCAAGTGATTCTCTGGCCTCAATCTTCTTCTTTTTTTTTTTTGAGACGGAGTCTCGCTGTCACCTAGGCTAGAGTGCAGTGGCACAATCACAATCTCGACCCACTGCAACCCAGGTGATTCTCCGCCTCAGCCTCCCAAGTAGCTGGGTTTACAAGCTTATGCCACCATGCCCGGCTAATTTTTGTATTTTTAGTAGAGACAGGGTTTCACCGTGTTGGCCAGGCTGGTCTCGAACTCCTGACCTCAAATGATCCACCTGCCTCATCCTCCCAAAGTGCCGGGATTACAGGCGTGAGCCACTCCACTTGGCCCCACGCCTCAGGCCTTCTAAGTAGCTGGGACCATAGGTATGCACTCCATACCCAGCTAATTTTTAAATGTTTTTGTAGAAACGGGGTCTTGCCATGTTGCCCAGGCTGGTCTCAAACTTCTGGCCTCAAGTGATCCTCCCTGCTCTGCCTCCCAAACTGCTGAGATTACAGGCGTGAGCCATCGCGCTTGGCCTGACCTCTGTGTAGGTCTCTCTCTCTCCTGTCCTCCCTCCTTCCTTCCTCCTTTCTCTCTTAAACGGCTTTATTGAGATATAATTATCATACCATAACATTCCCTGTTTAAAGTGTACAATCCAATAGTTTTTAGTATATTTACAGAGTTGTACACTGTCACCATAATCTAACTTTAGGACATTTTATCACACCCCAAAGAAGCCCCATTCATAGTCCCTCCTCATTCTCCATCCCAGGCCCTGGCAACCACTCAACTACTTTCTTTCAGTGGAGTTACTTGGAGAAGCAACTGTGAATGGTGAAGCCAGCCCCAGGTACTGAGGTGGGATGCTCCTGCCCTTGGATCAGGCTTTCAGCAAGCAGAATCCCAGAATGAGGACCATCCCTTCCAGCTGGCCCACTCACTTCCTTGTGGCTGTAGCCCTGAGAAGGTCACCAGTCCACCCTCCTCATTTACCCAGGGAGGGGCATGAGACCCAGAACAGGGAGGAAATCTGATCAAGGTCACATCGTGGGTTGGGGACACAGCTCCTGCTGGCGGTACCCACCATCTCCGGCACTCCAAGCTGCCCTCCCACAGCAGCCCCTACACATCCATAGGCCTTCCACTGGCCTCAGTCTCTCCATCTGTACAATGGGAATAATAACACCTACCACACATGTTGTTGTGGGGATTGAATGAAAGCAAAGGCAATCCTGTGTGTAAAGAGTTTTTCCCTGTGCCTGGCATGAAGCTGTCCCTCAGCCCATTGCTGAAGTTGAATTAGATTAAATTCCTGTCCTGGCATTCAGGGCCCTGCACATTCTGGTTGTTTGGGGTGGATGGAAGTTTGTCCCTCCCCTCCCTTGGAAGGTAGCAGATGGAAGCCACTGGAACCGCAGGATCCTTGCTGCTTCCTCTCGGTCACCTGGAAGCTGGTGGTGTCAGCGGGGCGGGCAAGAGGTTGACACTGGTGGCGATGACTAAGCACTGAGAGCTGTGGGAGTCTAGTTAATCAGCAGCGTCAAAACTTCCTGTTGCTGTTTGCAAACAAGGGCCACCCCCGGAGGAGGAGGACCAGAGCTAGGGGAGGGAGAGGCTGCACACCACAGAACCTCAGCAAAGCGATGCTACAGTTTAAAGGCAGCAGCAGCAGTGGTGCTAAGAGTTCAGCAGGTGGTCAGGGGCTGTGGCTATGGCTTTCCAGGAGCACGTGGCTTCCCTTATGGCCCCTGTCCCCATCTCCCCACCCAAGAGGAATTTTTTTTTTCCCCCAGGAGTAGCTGATTGACTTATTGCAAGGAGCCCCAATGAAGTGCCAGGGTGTGAGAGCAGGAATCATGGTGGTGGTACCAGATGAGACTCGTCCATCTAGGATGGGCCAGAGTGTTGGACCGCGTCGTACTGAGGCGTTCCAGGACTGACCTCGGAAGATCTCTGAGGGCTTAAGAGCAGGCAGGGATTGGGAGCACTGAGTCAGTGCTCTCAGCCCCACCTGGCCTGGCCCAGCAGACAGAAACACTCCCAGCCTGAGCACCTGGCAGAAGAACCAGATACACCCCTCTGGTGACAGCCATCGCTCAGATATCTTTATATATGCCTCATGCCTCCCAGGAGAACCAGCCAGGGCGAGAATTCCAAGATCCAAGAGAAAAACTGTAAATTAGCGTGAAAAGTAGTTCTCATCAAAAAATGCTGCCAACGAGAGTGTAAATTTGGTACAGGCCTTCTGAGGGGCAATCTGGCAACATGTTTAGAAAGTGAAAAAAAAAATGCTCAGACTCTTTATTCAGAAAGATTTTTTATGAAATTGACAACCTCTCTCCTCCCTTCCCTCCCCACACCAGGGAATGAACAGGCTGTGTGGGTGGCAATGGTGACAGCAATGCTGTTTATAAAAGTGACAAAAATGGGAGCTACTCAAATATCAGACCCTATGGAATGGCCAGCTCAGTCAGGGCACAGGCTCTCAGTGGAATATTATGCAGCCATTTAAAATAGTTTTTTGCTGGGTGCAGTGGCTCACAGCTGTAGTTCCAGTACACGGGAGGCTGAGGTGGGAGGATTGCTTCAGCTCAGGAGTTTAAGGCTGCAGTGAGCTCTGATCATGCCACCTCACTCCAGCCTGGGTGAGAGAGCGAGACCCCAACTCTAAATAAATGAATAAATAAAATACTTTTCAGCCATTTTTATTGAGTGCTAGATGTGCCCCAGACACTGGAACCTCCATTCTGAATGTGACCTTGGCCTTATCCTATGATGTCTGCACTTCAGAAAAATGTAGGCATTAGTAGGAAAAAGTGACATGGAAAATGCTTATTATAATAATTTTTTTAAAAATTTAGAGATGGGAGTCTTGCTATGTTGGCCAGGCTGACCAGCTCCGGGGCTTAAGCAATCCCCCACCTCTGCCTTCCAAGAAGCTGGGACTACAGGCGTGAGCCACCACGCCCAGCACTTACATGATTCAAAGTAAGAAAAGGCAGAGTAAAAAATTCTATCCAGTCTTTGCCTCCCACTATAACTGCAGCTTGTGTTTGCAGAAACGCCAATTGTGTGCCAGATGCTGGGCTGAGGGTGCTATGTGCTTGCTCCAATTTACATCTCACTGTAACTCAATGGATTAGACACTAGCCCTACTCTCATTTTCACAGGAGGAAACTGAGGCACAGCGGAAGTGACTGAGCCAGTGAATGAGCTCAAACCCAGGTCCGCCTGGCCCCAGAACCACCTTTAGCCATCCCTCTATACTGTCTCTCCTTAACACAGAAATGACATCAGCTCAAGGTCAGATACTGGAAAGAAAAATCTGGGCCAATGACAATAAGTGAAGGGTGGTGGGATTTGGTGTTTTAGTTTTTGTGTTTTTCCTCTCTGTCTTGATTTCTATTAGATTTGTGCAGAAAAAACAAATTTTAAGTTCAAAAACAAAAACTGCCACCTAGAATTTGCAGCAGGTGGGGAGAAGTGAATGAGGAAGCGGGGAAAAATGCGAAGGATGTTAATAACGCATGTGCTGGTTCAGAACCCGGAGCTAGAACAATTTAGGAGCAAGGAGAGAAGCGGCAGACCACTTAGCCAGGAGGAGCCCGGCGGCTTCTGGAGGATGGTGGGAGGATCTTCTGGCTGGGAGGCGGGCCGGGGGCGGGGCTTATTTGGCCCGTGCTACTCTCAGGGCGGTTATTGCTAAATCTTTTTATTACCTGGTGCTTACGTCCATTATCTCCTCAATGTTTGCATTCCTCTCATTTTTTTAAGACTACAGGAAATGATAAAAGGGAAAAAAAAACCCCACAAAGCCTTGGTTTGCTTTTAGCCTTGGAGTGCTAGGAGGGAGGGAATCTCCGCCAAATTCTTCCTTGAGTCATAAAGAGGTTTTAGGTTCCCCTAAACTGAGAGTTAGGGGAGCACTGTCGAGTTCAGTCTTTTTGGCCAATGCAGAAAGGCAGCCACCATTTGGATACTTTAAAGCAAGGTGGTTTCCTTTTTATTTTCTAGTCCTCTTAGAAGGTTTTTTTTTTTTTTTTTTTTTTTTTTTTTGAGACAGGATCTTGCTCTGTTGCCCAGGCTGGAGTACAGTGACATGATCATAGCTTACTGCAGCCTCAAACTTCTGGGCCCACACCATCCTCCTGCCTCAGCCTCCTGAGTAGCTGGGACCACAGGCCTGCGCCACAGCGCCTGGCTTGTTGTTTTGTCTCAATATGTTGTTCAGGCTGGTCTAGAACTCCTGGCCTCAAGCAATCCTCCTGTCTCATGAGCCACTGTGCCTGGCCAGCAAGGTGATTTTCTTGGGGGAAAGATTGCCTTGGTTCTCTGAAAATGGGAGAACTGTTTTCCCCTGTTAATACAGCTTCTAGAAAGGAAGGGACACAGGGAGCAGGAAGGTGAGAGGGAGAGCAAAGAGTGAGAAAGGTACCATTAGTTTAAATATCACTTGAACACCTAATGCCTGCCGAGCTGGGTCTAGAGCAGACAAGGATGAGAGGAATTTACAGTCCAGTCAAGGGACATCCAAGACCACCACCTCTCCATGCCCACTGAGGAGCCTGGCTTCCTGAGAGCTTGCAGCTGTGAGCCTTGTGCCAGACCCCCTGAGGTGCTCAGGTTGAGTCACGTGCCCAAGACCTGCAGTTGGTGACATGCAAAGCTGGAAACCAAATTCATGCTTATGGGGCTAGGTGCAGGGCCAGGGCTCTTCGCCTCCAAGAGCTCCTCCCCAGGGTTTTTTTTGTTTGTTTTTAGACAAAGTCTTGCTCTGTTGCCCAGGCTGGAGTGCAGTGGCATGATCTTTGCTCACCGCAACCTCCACCTCCTGGGTTCAAGCAATTCTCCTGCCTCAGCCTCCTGAGTAGCTGGGATCAGAGGCGCCTGCCAGCACATCGGATAATTTTTGTATTTTTAATAGAGATGGGGTTTCGCCATGTTGGCCAGGCTGGTCTCGAACTGCTGAACTCAGGTGATTGCCCGCCTCAGCCTCCCAAGTGCTGGGATTACAGGCGTGAGCCATCGCGTCCAGCCTCCTCCGTAGTTCTTTCTGCGGTGCTCATGATGAATGATTTCAGAGGGATTGGAAGATTGGAAGATGTGGATTCAAAAAAGCAACTAATTGGGTCAGGATTACTTAATATGCGGCTCACTCCAGAATGAGTTTCTCCAACTTCAATAAATGTTCTGTTACCCAGAAGCATGAGAGGACACACTTTTCACAGCTGCAGGGCACTCCTTCCTGACCACATGGAAATAATTGCTAAGGAGCCTTCTCTTACTTCCTTTTGGTAGAAATTATCATTACTTTACATGGGAAGAAAGTCTGTTTGGGTACATTTCACGCACCTGTTCTTCCCTTCTGAATTCTACGGGATCTATGGATTTATTCAATGAACATGTCCGTGATACCAGGCCCTGAGCTGGGGTCAGCTGAGGCTTTCCCTGTGATCAAGTAATGAAAGGGTCCTGTCCTGAAGGAGCAGATAGTATACACAGGAACGCCATCATGATCCAGGGTCGGGGATGCTGCAGGGGGTGGGTTGAGCCCGCCTGCTGGTGCCTGGGAGGGTCAAAGAAGGTGACCTCTAAACTTGAAGGAGGGACAAGCAGGTATGGAATTGGCCAGGTAAGGGTTACTGGAGGCAGATGAGAATGGGGTGAAGGAGAGGGGCTTTCCAGGCAGGGAGGACAACATTTGCAAAGGCTCGGAGAAGACTTGATCTCAGGTTAAATCATTTAAAATGGGAAAATCATATAAATCTTATCTGTGCTTTACTCTGGGTTGCTATGAGAATCAGATTAAACACAATCTGACTTTTCATTCCCCTTCTTTCCTTCCCTTTGGGGAGCAGAACTCTCAGGCTCTTGGCCACTTCTCTGACGAATGCCTGAGCAGTAAGGGGTTTCGGGCCCTTTGAACACAAAGATGGGCCAGGTGTGGTGGCTCATGCTTGTAATCCCAGCACTTTGGGAGGCTGAGGTGGGCAGATCACCTGAGGTGAGGAGTTCGCAAGCAGCCTGGCCAACATGGCAAAACCCCATCTCTACTAAAAATACAAAAATTAGCCAGGCGTGGTGGCACATGCCTGTAATCCCAGCCACTCGGGAGGCTGAGGCAGGAGAATCGCTTGAACCCAGGAGGCAGAGATTTCAGTGAGCCGAGATTGCGCCACTGCACTCCAGCCTGGGCGACAGAGTGAGACTCTGTCTCAAAAAAAAAAAAAAAGTCTATGGGCATACCACTGTGAACACACTTGATCTTGTCTGAACACAAAGATGGCGCTGCTAGTCCCTGCCTGGGGATGGGGTGGATGTGGGCATGGAACTGCAGTGTTCTAGACACTGTCTTTTGTCTGGCCCTCCCTGAGATAGCTGTGCCTCTGCCAGAGTTCGGCAGGAAGGGTCAAGGCTGAGGCTGAACCCAAGAATCCTCCCTCAAGGGTCTAGGACTTCAGTGTTGGGATGGTCAGGTTTCAGCAAAACTTCCACCTTCCCTGGGGCCAGGAGGGTTGGCAGCCTCCTATGTAAATCATTAGCGAAGTTTCTGGGTTAGAAATGACCTTGGAGTCGGTATGTAGTTCCTGGTGACATTGTACATTCTTAAATTCCAACAACTGGGATGGGCATGGTATGGTGGCTCATGCAAATAATCCCAGCACTTTGGGAGGCTGAAGCAGGATGATCGCGTGAGGCTAAGATTCTGAGACCAGCCAGGGTGACAGAGCTAGACCCCAACTCCACACAATATTCTTTTTAAAAAATTGAGTCATGCTGGGCACGGTGGCTCACGCCTGCAATCCCAACACTTTGGGAGGCCGAGGCGGGCGGATCACTTGAGGTCAGGAGTTTGAAACCAGCCTGGCCAACATGGTGAAACCCTGTCTCTACCAAAAATATAAAAAATTAGCTAGGTGTGGTGGTGTGCGCCTGTAATCCCACTGCATTCCAGCTTGGGTGACAGAGCTAGCCTCCGTCTCAAAAAAAAAAAAAAAATTGAGTCAGGCACAGTGATTCACATCTTCACATCTGTAATCCCAGGACTTTGGAAAGCCGAGGTAGAAGGATCCCTTGAGCCCAGGAGTTTGAGACCAGTCTGGGCAACATAGTGAGACACCCCCATCTCTACTTTAAAAAAAAAAATAGCTAGGCACAGTGGTGTGTGCCTGTAGTCCCAGCTACTCAGGAGGCTCAGGTGTGAGGATCACTTGATACTGGGAGTTTGGGGCTATAGTGAGCTATGATTGCATCACTGCACTCCAGCCTGGGCAACAGATCAAGATCTTGTCTCAAAAATGCAACAACCATGAAACAAGTAGTTTTTACATTTCAAATCGGAGTTTTGCTAGAATTCCAAAAATACAACCTCCTTACACTTCAATTTTCTTTTTCCTTCGCTGGTGCTTTGATCTTAACAAGTTGTTATACCCATATGCATCTGGTAGTACTGTGTGAGTACCTATTGGAGTCATAGCTCTATCACACACTGCATTTGTGAACAAACTTTCTGAGGCTCAGTATCCTTTCCTGAAACACGGGAATATGACAGTACTGGTGTTCATAGGGTGCTCAGGGTTAAACGGGATTTTGTTTATAAAGAGCTTAGCGCCGTGCCTGACACAGTGTTAGCTTCAATAATGGCATCTATTATGTACACAGAAAAAAAAAGACTTCTAAAGTGTTGGCAGCATTTATCTCCAGTGTGTGGGATATGGTTACAATGAACATCTATTACTTTTGTAATCAAAGCAAAAGAACAATAAATGTTATTATTAATTTAAAAATCTGGCTTTGGCTTTGGTGGGAAGGACCTACAGTTAATGTCAATGTACTCAATCCCTGAGTAAGAAAAAGTCTCCAGTTTTGAACCAGGACTTTAAAGACAAACATTCTGCCCTCCCCATCCCCCGCCCCATCAACTCATAGGGACTATAATCAAGGGAGATAGATACTAAATCAGAATTCAAGAGACATTTTGCCTTCATCCACCCTTGCAGTCCCCTGGATCACTGCTGTTTGGAGGGCAGGCAGAGGAATTCAGAGATCATAATTCCCCAAATAAGGCTTTCTCTCCCATTGGAAGCGTTCTCCGGTGTGATGTTCAGCTGGAAATCTAACTCTCTAGGGAATGATTCCAGGAGCGTTACATTCACCCTCTATCAGGCCTTCACTGAGGAATCTCAGTTGGCAAATAAGGCATGCACTAGGCTGCTTCCAGCTGGGGGACTGTGACTGTCCTGCTCTGGCGTCCAGAACAATCTGAGGCCCAGGCCCTTGGCTCCGTTGCTGGTCCTGATTCTTGACTGGCAGCCCAGCGCCTGGGCGGCAGCAGGAGATAGAACCCACCTAGAGTTGCCCGACCCCCTCCAGTCCTCTCCTTGATCTTCTTGGGCCATCCCCTGACAAGCAGGAAGGGGCAGAGTACCCACCCTCCTGGGATTATCTGCAGAACCATCAGCCTGCATGGGCTGGCTTCAGAGTGACTTGCTTTCTTCTCTTCCGCACCCGGGGGTGTGGAGAGTGAGGGAGAACATTGCTGCTGGCTCTGGAATAAAATGCTGCCTCTGTTTGGGAGACAAAGAACAGAGTAGCTCCTCCAGGTCAGCTGTCTCTCCCGGCTGGCAGACCCCTGGCCTCCCCCAGGCCTCTTCTGAGGCTCTAGGTGCCCCAGGAGCAGGGCCTTCTGCAGCAAGGCCGGGAACTGCTGCACCATTGGTGTGTTTTCACTGGAACCTGAAGGAATGTTTTACCTTAAGGGACTCCAGGCAGCTTCCTTGCTGGGAAGATACTCATTTGCTGGGGTGGGGCTGGGGGTGCAGAGATAGGAAGTGCTGTGGCTAGGAAGCGGCCTGGCCAGCGAGTAGGTGGTGGAGCGAGTTGAGAGCGTGTGTGCTGTAAAACAGTGTGAGTGCATGTGCGCCAGCGCGTGCAAGGACACGGTAAGGGATATACATGTACTGTCTCGTGAGTAAGAGCTTGTGTGTGTGTTGGGATGGGAAGACACGTACTGGTATGAGAGCCCGTGTGAGAAGTGTATGTGTGAGTACTCGCATGGAAGTTTTGCACTCGGGTTTGAGGCTGTGCAAAAGCACGCATGGCTCACCAGGTGTGGGGCTGTGTGGGCTGCCTCGTGTGTGCCACCCCATGTGCAGGCATGTTTTGTGAGAGCCTTCAGGGAACGCATGAGCACGTGTGTCAGTGCGAGTGCGGGACGCGGGGAGGCGGGAGAGCCCGAGTGGGAGGCCCCGCGAAGGAGTGGGAGTGGGAGTGGGAGTGCCGGCGGGAGACCTGCGGGGGCGCGCCCGGGCTGACGCGTGCGCGCCAGTGCGCGTGAGTGCGGGCGCGCGCCGCCGCCCCCCGCCGGGGTCGGAGCCGGTTGCCATGGGAACGCGCCGCGGCCCGAGTTAATCATTTCCTGTGGAAAGTGTGCGGGAGGGGCGCGAGCGGGCTGGCCGAGGAGGAGGCGGCGGCGTGGAGCTGCCTCCTGCCGGCGGGCCGGGCCGGGCCGAGCCCCGGGCGCTGCGGCGACGCCTGGATCCTGCCTCCGCCAGGCCGGTGAGTGGGGGGCCCGGGCGGGCTGGGTGCGAGCGGGGCGCTGGGCTCCGCCCGGCCCGCTGCGTCCGGGCCGGCCCTGCCCTCGAGACCCCTCTGCCGGGACCCGCTAGGGGCGCGGGGAGGGAAAGGCCCTGGAGACCCAGCCCTGCGAGGTCCCCTCCAGCGCCGTTCAGCCCGAGTCGAGGACCTTGCTGGGAGCTGGGCACGGGGGCGGCGTGTCCCACGGGATCCGAGCAGCCTCGGGACCCCGTTTGGATTTTATTGAACGAGAAGAGCGCAGACCCTACCCGGGATCGGCCTGTCAATCGGCGCCGCCCTCTCCCCTTTTTGGCGTCTCCCCCACCCCCAGGGCTCCCTGGAAGGCTGCCGTTGGGTCCCTCCCACCACGTCCCTTGGGGAGTTCGCTGTTTCCCTGGCAGGGCCTGGGGCGGGGTGCGCCCGCCCAGAGGTTAGGAAGATGGGCCTTGGCCGGTGCCCTCCGGGCAGTGAGGAATCGGGCCATTGACAGCCACAGCAGTTGTGAGGGTCTCAGCAGGGAGGGCGATCCCAGGACCACCCCTTTAAGCCCCGCATTGCTAGTTAGAGCAGAACTCTGGCTGGTGCAGTGAAGGGCCTGGTCCTGGGAGATATTAAAGAGGAAGCTGTGTTTAATTAAATTCTGGAGTACCATTTACTGCCACCCACCCCCCACCTCCATACCCCAACACTGTCTCAAGATTGCGGGTTGTGGCCACCCCTGGTCTTTCACCTTCCCCGGCTTTTCCTCTGCCTGAACAGGGTGAGCACCCATTCTTTCCCAGACGTGTATTCCCCATGCCCTTGTTAAAGTAGCCGTCTCCTTGACCAGGGAGAGTCATTTGCTAGGAATGCAGCATCAGAATGGGGCCCTGCATTTGCAGTGACTGGACTTTAGGGGCACAGGGTGGTGACTTCTGCTGTTCATAGGGGCACCAGGGAGCAGAGGGTTTGAAATCTGGGTTGCCCTGGAAAGCCCAGGATAGATGATGGTGTGCAGGGAGGTGGCATTCCCTGTACAACTTCCTTGACCTTCTGCCTGCTCTCTCAGGGGGACCAAGCCCTGCTCGCTGCAGTCTCTGGGCAGCTCTCCAGCCTGTCCCCCCAATCTTTGCAATGTCCCTGATCTAGGGCAGGGGGAGTATTGCAGCTCTGCTGTTCTGGTCTAAACCCAGAGAGGCAGAGACCCTCTTCCCCAGCCAGGCCCTCTGCATTCACCCAGCACTGGAGCAAAGCCACTGAAAAATAAACTTTTGGAGCTCTTTGTATATGCCAGTATTGTTCTGAACACTTGGCCTTGTCTAATCTTTAGAGCAACCCTATAAGGTGGTGTTCTCCCCATTTTATAGATGGAGATAATGAGGTACGGAGAGGCAAAGTAATTCTCCCAAGGTCAGACATCTAGTAAACAGGGGAGCCAGGTTCTGAACCAGTCCCACTGCCCTCCCCCACGAATCCTAGGTTGGTAGAAGTCCCCGGACACCAGGTTTCATCTCAGATGCCCATGTAAATGAGAGAGAGTGCTGCTTTCTGGGCCCAGAACCCTGGGCTTAAGATGCCTTGATACTTTTGACCTTCACACCCCTGAGGCTGCTAAATTCAGCTGCTTTTTCCTCTTTGGGATCTAGCACACGCCCTTCCTCTTTCTTCCCGATATCTTCCTGGCTGCCTCCTCCACTTCCCTTCCTGATAACCACAGAAACGCTATCTCCTCCTGTCCCTGCCCCTCAGACTGAGCTGAGCTGATCTCCCTGAAAGTCTTCTCTGTCCACTGTGGAGTCAGCCTCCAATGCCCTGCACCGTCTCACCTTCCCAGCAGCCGAGCCTGCAGATGGACCTGCCTTGCTCCTTCCCTTGCCCATTGGACAGCTGGTCTGCAGGGTTGGTTGTGTGCCCAGCTCTGTGCCAAGCAGCCTGGAGAAGAGGACATTTGGCTGCTCCCCTTGGTTTCTTCCACGCCACACTGGTCCATCTCAGTTTCCTCAGTGGAGCTGGCCCACGTATTTAGATCAGCCTCTGCTCTGTTCTTTGGCCCACATTCCCGTCCCCTTCCCAGTAAGACTGAACCCAGGAGACTCCTAGTTGTTCTCAGTCAAGGAAGGAAGAGACCATGGCTTTCTCGCCAGGTGCCTGGCATTCTTCCAGGGTTGGGCTCTGCAAACATCAGACACCAGATCTTCAGGCCCCTAACCCCTGTACCCTTTATTTTATTATTTATTTATTTATTTATTTATTTTTGCCTCTCAATGCTTTTTCACTCCCGTCTCTCTGTCTCCCCAACATGCTCAACTCTCCCCCTATTCTAGACACCACATCCTCTCCTTCCCATCCTAGCCAAACACCTCCAAGGAGAAGGAAGTGGCTGCTTCCTCCCCCAGCTCCCGCCCCACTCTTTGAGCCCTCCCAAGTTTGCCGTCTGCCCTTCTCCCTCCACAGGCTCAGGCTTTCTGCCTGTCTGGGCTTTCAGTCCTCCACGTCTCTGTGGCATGATGCACTGGGCACTGACCAACCTCTCCTTCCCACTTACACTTCAGTCACTTCTGAAAACTCTATACTTGCCTGGAGCTCCTGTCCCTCTCTCACCTTCTGCAGCTTTCCACCCCCTGGTGAGCCCTGTTATCACATGGCTGTCTCCTCTTGCTCAAGCTTTGATGATTGCCTCCTCACCTGTGGCATTGGTGGCCCTGTTTAGCTCTGAGTCTGTGTCCAGCCCTGACCTCTCTTCCAGGCTTCAGTTCAAACTTTTGTGTGTGTTCATTTCAGAACGTTCACCCCACAAGCCATCCCAGAGTGCTTAGTGTGGGTGCGGCTGCAGGCTGGGTGCAGTGGGGCTGCAAACATGAATGTGTGTGGGCCCATAGTGGGTCAGGGGAGGTGGACACCCTTCAAATAGCTATCTTCACTTCCTGGCAGGAAGTGGCCACTGCAGTGAGGGATGGGGAGAGTAGTCGACAGCCCAGGAAGCTCCACTAGGAAGTCCTTCAGTTACCCCCACCTCAATCTTAAAACCCCATGTTGCCTCTCCAAGCTGACTTCGCTTCTTCTGTAAATGACATTACTGTCTGAGTCTGGGACTGTAGCATGATCACCTTAAATGTCCTCAAGGTTGCTTTGCACACAGTAGGTGCTCAATAAAGACTTGTGCAGGGAATACCTGAGCTCTGTTCATTTGTTCAGTTCATGAGGGACCTATCCCTGACTGAAGCTTTCTATCCCTGACTAATGCTCCCTGCCCCCCTTCATTCCCCACACCACCTGGTGCCTGGCCCGCACCTGCCGCCTCCAGTAGCCTGCTCAGACTATGAGGGTTTTTTTGAAGTGTTGATCTCCCTTCTGACTGGGAGCTTTCAGGCCTCATCTCTTCTGATCCAAAAGGACCCCTGGCAGATGCCTGGCACCCAGTAGGCATTTTTAAATGAAGACTGAATGAATCTTTGTATCTCAACACCCATACGGTGCCTGCCACATGCTAGGCACAGAGCGCAGGCTAGCCGAATACATGAATGAGGACTTGCTGTATATAGACTTCACTTGTCATTGGCCACAGTCAGGGCCCTTTTGAGTCCCTCCTCAGTGAAATGTTAATATTCAGAGCATTCACTGCTCTGCTGACAGGCCTTAGGCAGAGGAGCCTGAAGCCTAAGGGTTAAGCATGTGGTTAAGTGCAATTAGAAAATTAGATGTCTTGGAGGAAAAGGATTAGACTTACGAGATGCTGCTGACTCCCGGTGCCTCCTCTGTGTGGGGCTAGGACCTGGCTTGTCCTCAGGCTCCAGGCTCAGCTGGGAAGGGATCAGCTCGGAAGGGCTCAGGTGTGGAGTCTCAGGCACAGCTGACATGCTCCTTTCGCACTTCGGAGCCTCCGTATTCGGAAACAAATACCCCCAAAAGGCAGCAGGCCCCATTTCATCCTGCGAGCCCTAGGGTCTTTGGGGGACAGTGCAGTTGGAGCTGCTGCCCTGGGTAACCAGCGACCGGTGGGGCGTAGACCCTTCCAGATGGCTGGCTCTGCCCGAGGTGCAGTTGTGCTGGTCCGCGGTCTTCAAGCTTATCTCCCCTTGTTCTCTCCGCAGGCTGCCCGGTGCCCCGAGGAGGCTGCTGAGCCCCAGGCCATGGTCCCCTCTCGCAGGACGTGGAACCTGGGAGCCACGCCCTCGCTGCGGGGCCTGTGGAGAGTGGGCCGGGCCCCGGAGCCCGAGCCGGGGATGGCTCGCCCCGCCCCAGCCCCAGCCAGCCCGGCCGCCCGCCCTTTCCCACACACCGGCCCGGGGAGGTTGAGAACTGGTGAGTCCGCATTTTTAAAATGCCTCTTTATTTCCCTTCCTTCCTCCAGATACCAGAGATGAGACTGAGGTTTCTCACCGGTTCCTAAGCCCAGTCAGAGCTGTCAGGTAATTACAGGGTAACCGACAGCCCAGAGCCGGGCGGGCGTGGAGCCGGAGCGTCAGTCTCGCCGGGCGCTCCTTCCCTGCGCCCCTGTCTGGAAAAGAGGAGACCTGGAAGCCGGGTTAAACTTTAACACGGGTCGGGCACAGAGCAGGGGGAATCAGCTACTCTGTGCCAAGCTGGTCAGAGCTCTGCGGGCTGCCGTCCTTGGCCAAGAGCGTGTGGGCTCGCTCCGGTCTCTGCCCAGGCTGGTAAACAAGGTAGGTGAAGTGGCTGCCTGGGCACCAAGCGCCGCTGACACTTGATCCTGCCTGGGCTGGCCCCTGGATGGCGTTGGGAGTGGACCGAGGCTGCTCGGGAACGTGGCCTGGCGGGGCTTGGGGGCCATGTGCTCATTTCAGGTGCTTCTGTAGAGACCCTGACAGCAGGTGAGCAGAGGTCCCAGAGTCTTGGCCCCCACTGTACCCCCCGGGGAGCTGTCAGTGCCAGCTCGCCTTTCTGGGTCATGTCCCCCGGTGCTGCGAAAGTCAAGAAGTGAGCGGCTTCTCTGATTCAGGGCCGGGACTGGATTGGCGGAGCTGGGGAGCTGTCCATGACCCTCTCCCGAGGCGTGGGCAGGTCGCCCTGGTAGTGTAGGGGAGAGAGGGCTCTCCAGGCAAGGTGCCTTCAGGGGTCTGCTCCCTGTCCCTCGTGACCTACAGGAACAGGGTCTAGACTGCCAGCCTGTGAGAGCTAGCAGACTCCCTCTGGGCCATCAGGTCCAAGCCCCTTGGTGCACAGAAGGGGAAACTGAGGCCCAGAGAGGGCACACAGCAAACTCCTGTTCACCCCTCTCTCCCACCACATTTGTGCTGTCAGTGGCAGCTGAACTGATGCCTTCCGAAGTCTCTCTGCTTCTATGGTTGTCTAGGGCTGGCTGCTCCCAAGCAGCACAGCCAGGCTGGGGATGACCCAGGGGCCTGGGGAAAAGCCTGGGCTTTTGGGCGAGGTAGCCCAGTTGTCTGAAAGGGGCAGAGGATGGCCTCTACTCCATAAGGTTGTCCTTAGGATTACAAATGTAATATGAATGAGTATTGCTTTTCCAGTAAAACAAAAACATTTTCCCTTAGGAAACTTAAAACACATAGAAAAATATCAAAAAGGAAATAAAAATCACAAGCTAGTCACTGAACATTTTATGTAGTGCCTTCTAGTTGTGTGTGTCTGTGTGTGTGTGTGTGTGCATGCATATAGGTCTTTGAAATATTGTGTTATCTCAGCTTTCTAACCTGAAGGAAAAAATTGGGTATTATGAAGATTATATGACCATACAGACTTTTATCCACTTAAACAATTTAAGACAAAGGTCAGATGAAATCCTATGTTTGAAATTCAAGCGCTGTGCCTGCCACTGGGCCTCAGCCAGCTCAGCTGCCCCACGCCCCTCTGAGCCCCCTGACCAACCCCCATATTGCCACCCTGAGAGTCGGCTGGTAGAGGGTTGGTTAGCACATGGGATTTGAATCCTGGCTCCCTGTGACCCTGGGCACATTGTTAACCCTTCCGGGCTTCTGGTTCTTTGCCTGTCAGATGGGGAGAATGCCCCCCACCTCCCTGGGGAGTTTTGAGGAGTTGATGCCTACTGTAGTCCTATTGGCCTGTACTGTGGGCCCTTTCTGTGTGCCTGGCACTACATGGGCACCACGTGTATTTCATCCCATTTGATCCTTATCACAGGGCTGTGAAGTTGTCCCCATTTTATTGACAAGCAAACTGAGGATCAAGAAGGTGTGTAAAGGCTGGGTGCTGTGGCTCACGCCCGTAATCCTAGCACTTTGGGAGGCCAAGGCAGGCAGATCACTTGAGGTTAGGAGTTCAAGACCGACCTGGCCAACATGGTGAAACTCCGTATCTTATAAAAATATAAAAATTAGTTGGGCTGGTGGTGCGCACCTGTAATCCCAGCTACTCAGGAGGCTGAGGTATAAGAATCGCTTGAACCCGGGAGGTGGAGGTTGCAGTGAGCCAAGATCGCACCACTACATTCCAGCCTGGGCAACAGAGAGAGGCCCTGTCTCAAAAAAAAAAAAAAAAAAAAAAAATGTGTGTAAGGCCTGAAAAGCACTTGGCCCAGTGGCTGGCACTCGGGATAGTGTTACGCCCCAGGGTAGTGGCTCTGCAGTATGCCTCATGACCCGTGAGGCTGGCCCCCATCCCACCCTGTTCAGCCCTGCAGGTGGAGGTGGGTGGCTGGAGCATTGCTGCCACAGCCCACCCTCTCTCCCATGGGTGAGGGAGGCAGTGTGTCAGAGGCACAAGGGGATGCACATTAGCTGGAATATGCTTGGGGAGGCAACGGAGGCTGGGTCACCTGGTGTGGATTTGGTCTTAATGAAGTCAGGGAAGAAATTGCCACCTAGAGACAGCCGGGGTAATAAAGCCATAGCCCCTGTGCAAGTCCTCAAAGCTTCATGCAGGCTGGCTGGCATCGGCTTCCTTCCGCTGCCCTGCTGAGCAGATGCCTGCCTCAAAAGCCACTGTGGGGATAGGGGAGCCTCTGGTGGGGTATTGGGCCCCCTCCAGAAGAGAATCTTTGGGCAGCTTTTGGTAAGGGAAGAGCGTAGCCCCTGCCCTGAGCCAGGCCTTCCCCTCTGCAGGGCAGGCATGTAAGGGTGTGTGAGCCCCTCCTGGCCACATCTGGACCAGCCGGGGATGTGTGAAAGCTGAGCTCAGCTGCGGCCCTGGCCAGTGGTCCATGGCTAGCAGTCTTTGGCCAGTGGTCGGAGTGTCTCACCTATCTCTCTGTCCTGGGACAGGGCGTGGAAAAGATACCCCAGTCTGCGGTGACGAGGACTCCAGTGCCCGAAGTGCAGCTCGCCCAGCCCTAGCTCAGTGCCGAGCTCTTAGTGTGGACTGGGCTGGCCCCGGAAGCCCCCACGGGCTCTACCTGACCCTGCAGGTAAGCACTGGGGCCTTCCAGGCTGCGTGTGCCTTGGCTCTCTGAGCTCCAGTGGCTGGGTTCCTGCCAGGCTTCTGGGGGTGGGAAGCACCTGGGGAGAGCCGGGGACCCACCTCGCACCTCTCTGCCTGGGAGCCTGCGTTATTAAGTCAGACAGGGGAAATCTCACAGGAGCTGACAGGAGCTTTTCAGCCATGCCCTGGCTGAGGTGTTAAAATGGGAAGCACAGGGGCTTAGCTGAGATGGACAGAGCTTGGAGAAGGTATTGGGAAAACAGGCAGGTTTGGGGTAGTTGATTATTCTGAAACATGGTTATATGAGTATTTCCTGGTATTTCCTTGGGAATATTTCCTTGTTTGAAGTGAGAATTCAAAGCTAGATGGGGGATTCACTAAAACTTGGGGTCTTCTCCCTTGCAGTTATCACCAAGTGACTTTAAAATGACAAAGTAAGGCTAGGCGCGGTGGCTCAGGCCTGTAATCTCACCACTTTGGGAGGCTGAGATAGGAGGATCGCTTGAGCCCAGGAGCTCACGACCAGCCTGGACAATATAGTGAGACCCCATCTCTACAAAAAGAAAAATAAAAAATTAGCTGGGCATGGTGGTTCCTATAGTCCCAGCTACTCAGGAGGCTGGGGTGGGAGGATTGCTTGGGCCCAGGAGGTTGAGGCTGCAGTGATTGCATCACTGAACTCCAGCCTGGGTGACAGAGTGAGATCCTGTCTCAAAAAAAAAAAAAAAGAAAAGAAAAGAAAAAGATAAATTTTATGTATGTATGTATATTTGGCTATAGAAATAATCCATAATGATAATAGTAATAAGAGCTACTGTTTATCAAACACGGACTCTGTGCCAGGCATTAAAAGATCTCATGTTAGTCCTCATCATGCTCATAACAGTCTCAGGATACAGTATTTGATCTGGGTTTTATAGATAAGGATGTAGAGGCTCAGAGAGGTTAAGTTACTCGCTGCTGGTCACATATTCGACCATTCAACACAACTAGCCTTGTAACAGGGCAGAGATACAGTTATCCAGAAACTGCCTCTCGTAGTCCTCTATCTTTGAGAAATCCACTATTAAGTATTTGGTGTTTATTTATTTATCTTTCCTATATAGAACCACTTAATTAAATTTATATGATTTTTATTTTTGAGATGGAGTCTCATTCACTCTCTTGCCCAGGCTGGAGTGCAGTGGCGTGATCTTGGCTGTAATATCCGCCTCCCAGGTTCAAGTGATTCTCCTACCTCAGCCTCCTGAGTAGCTGGGATTACAGGTGTGCACCACCACACCTGGCTAATTTTTGTATTTTTAGTAGAGATAAGGTTTCACCATTTCACCATGTTGGCCAGGCTGGTCTTGAACTCTTTTTTTTTTTTTTTTTTTTTTTTTTGAGACAGAGTCTCGCTCTGTCGCCCAGGCTGGAGTGCAATGGCATGATCGCAGCTCACTGCAACCTCCGCCTCCCGGATTCAAGTGATTCTCCTGTCTCAGCCTCCCAAGTAGCTGGGATTACAAGCGTGTGCCACCATGCCCAGCTAATGTTTGTATTTGTAGTAGAGACAGGGTTTCATCGTGTTGGCCAGGCTGGTCTGAACTCCTAACCTCGAGTGATCTGCCCGCCCCAACCTCCCAAAGTACTGGGATTACAGGTGTGAGCCACTGCACCCAGCCATATTTATATGATTTTTTTTTTTTTTTTGAGACAGAGTCTCGCTCTGTTGCCCAGGCTGGAGTGCAGTGGCATGATCGCAGCCCACTGCAACCTTCACCTCCCAGGTTCAAGCGATTCTCATGCCTTAGCCTCCCAAGTAGCTGGGACTACAGGCATGTGCCACCACACCCGGCTAATTTTTGTATTTTTAGTAGAGATGGGGTTTCACCATGTTGGCCAGACTGGTCTTGAACTCCTGACCTCAAGTGATCTGCCCATCTCAACCTCCCAAAGTGCTGGGATTACAGGCATGAGCCACAGTTCCCAGTGCATATTTATATGATTTTTATTATTTATTTTACATGTTATTCTGTCACTAGCTCTTTCCCTTAAGTAAGTCCTGGTAATCTCTTCATGCTCATCAACACATAGAGAACTACCCTTTTTCTTTTCTTTTCTTTTTTTTTGAGCAAGGTCTGGCTCTATTGCCCAGGCTGGAATGCAGTGGTACAATCTCTGCAACCTCCAGCCAAGTCATCTCACCTCAGCCTCCTGAGTAGCTGGGACTACAGGCATGTGCCACCACGCCTGGCTAATTTTTGTAATTTTTGTAGAGATGGAGGTTTCATCATGTTGCCCAGGCTGGTCCCGAACTTGTGGGCTCTGCCTTGGCTTCCCAAAATGCTGGGATTACAGGTGTGAGCCATTACACCCGGCCCTACCTCTTTCTTTTACACGGCTGCATAATAGTCTACTTCAGGGCTTACCATAAATTATTTATAACAGATCCTCTGTATTGTTTCTGATTGCAGTGAGCTCCTTAAACAAATACCTGTGCTGTGTTCATGCAGTGATAGCTTTGAGTATTTTCAGGGCAGTACAAGCTCTGCCCATTTTTGATTAATGCATTTGTTCAACAGATTATTTAGAATGTGCCAGTCTGTGCTAGGGTCAGAGGTACAGTGCAGAAAGAGACAAGAGAGTCTAGCAGAGGTGCCAGAGAGTGACCAAATAATCACGAAGGGATGAAGGCAAACCAGGCAGGGGCCAAGAAGGCAGTGGCAGAGGATTGACACCAGGGCTATCTGGGGGTGCTGCCAAGGCCCACCCCCGAAGAAAGCTGGTGCATGAGAGGGCCCACCACTCCCCCACATTCTCCTGACCATCCACACACACTGATTCTGCCCTTTCTGGAAGCCACATTTTCACAGAGCCTTGAAGGAATGTGTACAAATGGTGGGGCAGGATGGAGTGTGGGAAACACATACCCTTCAAGGGGACGTGTCCTTCCTGGTGCAAAAGGATGTCCTGGCCCGGGCAGCTTGTTGTCCCAGCCCCTGATCTGAACACGGGTGCAGGGGTTGATGTTGCTTCAGGGACAGTCTTGTGTTTTGAGGTGTTTCTTGTCCCTTCTCATGTGATTCATCTGAAAACTGAACCAAAAGTTTCTTCTTTTATCTGTTCAAATCTGCTAGAAAAGCAGGTCTGGTGAGAGAACAGTTAAAGAAACTTGAGGACCCGCTCTTTGCTCTGTCTTGAGCCATCTGTAGTTAAATTGGAAGGCGGCAGTCAGAAACCCACAGCCTCGAGTTGGGTGGTGGCTCTGTTCTTGAGCTTTGATTATGGGGTGCTGAGTTGTGGTTGCAGCTGAGTCCTGGGGTCAGCAGATCTACTGAAGATCTCTGGGACACTGGCACCAGCAACTAGCTTCCACGTTCACATCCTGGCGGGCCCCAACAAAGCTCCATTACGCGGTAGGTGCTTCAGGGTCGAAGATGTGGGGCCAGAGTGGGTCCCAAGCACAGTGCAGCGACCTGGTAGGCTTAGTGACACTCCCTCCCTAGCCTCTGTCCAGCAGTTAAAACCTGAGATACACCCCACAGAGGCGCTGCAGAAATTCCCAACCCCCCACGGCCCTGTCTGTCCTTCCTGTGGCTTGGCCAACAGGCCAGAAATAGTGTAACCTTTGCCCTGGCTGGCAAATGGAAACTTCCAGCTGCTGCCCTTGCAACCATGGCTCACAAGCCTGCTCGCGATGGTGTGGCAGTTGGTCACAGGGTGGGGACAAAATTAAGTCGGAGGGAATTTTCTATTTTCTTTTTGAGACAGAGTCTTGAGCTGTCACCCAGGCTGGATTACAGTGGTGCAATCTCAGCTCACTGCAACCTCCACCTCCTGGGTTCAAGCAATTCTTCTGCCTCAGCTTCCCAAGTATCTGCGATTACAGGTGCCTGCCACCACGCCCGGCTAATTTTTTTCCATTTTTAGTAGAGACAGGGTTTCGCCATGCTGGCCATGCTGGTCTCGAACTCCTGACCTCAGGTGATCCACCTGCCTCAGCCTCTCAAAGTGCTGGGATTACAGGTGTGAGCCACTGTACCCAGCAGGAATATTCCTAAATATAAGAGGTGTGTCCCCCACCCGCCCTTCTCAAGTGGAACTCCAGGTCAAGAGAGGGAGGGGGTAAATTTTGGGCTAAGGAGCCTGCTGATGTCACTTTTCTTGTCTTTTCAATTATCTGTATTGGCTTTTTGATTGTCAAAGTAAAAAAATGTGAAGATTACAGGAATCATGTCCTGATAATAGCTACCTCATATCAAGCCCTTACTATGTGCCAGGCGCCTTCTGGGGACTTGGCTGCAGTTGTCTGTTGTGTCTTCACATAAGCTCAATGAGGTGGTCCTGTTATTACCATTTTTATTTTAAGAATGAGGAGAATGCAGCTTCAAGAAGGTAAGTAACTTGCCCACCGTCACACAGCTTAGCCAAGGAAGAGCCAGGCTTCACACACAGGCCTTGCCGCCTCTAGACGTGTTTATTTTTTAGACTGAGCACTTTTAAAACAGTGACTTATTTTTTTGTTTTGAATTTAAAGGTCACAAAGACACACAGAAATTGTTTGCTATCTCTCTTCCAAGATAACCTCTGTTGATATGAAAAAAAAAAAAAAAAAAGCTGGGCGTGGTGGCTCATGCTTGTAGTCCTGACACTTTGGGTGGCTGAGGCAGGAGGATCGCTTGAGCCCAGGAGTTTGAGACCAGCCTGGGAAACATGGCAAAACCCCATCTCTACACAAAAAATACAAAAATCAGCCAGTCATGGTGGTGTGTACCTGTAGTCCCTGCTACTCCGGAGGCTGAGGCAGGGGGATTGCTTGAGCCCAGGAAGTCAAGGTTGCAGTGAGCTGTGATTGTGCTATTGCCCTCCAGCCTGGGCCACAGAGTGAGACTCTGTCTTTAAAAAAAAAAAAAAAAAGAAAGAAAGAAAAAAAATGGCCACGCGCGCAGTGGCTCATGCCTGTAATCCCAGCACTTTGAGAGGTCGAGACAGGTGGATCACTTGAAGTCAGGAGTTCGAGACCAGCCTGGCCAATGTGGTGAAACCCTGTCTCTATTAAAAATACAAAAAATTAGCCAGGTGTGATGGTGCACATCTGTAACCCCAGCTGCTTGGGAGGCTGAGGCAGGAGAATCACTTGAGCCTGGGAGGCAGAGGTTGCAGTGAGCCGAGATCACACCACTGCACTCCAGCCTGGGTGACAGAGTGAGACTCTGTTTAAAACAATAAAACAAAACAAAACAAAAAAACACAGTCAGTGTTTATAAGGTTAACAATTCAAATGCCAAAGAGGTTCAACATGAAATGTAAGGCCACCTCCTTTCCCCTTTTCTCACATTCTCTCTGTTGTGAACTTTCTTTTTATTCCCCCAAAATTGAAATGATGCTTGTTTCTACTCTCAGCCACTACACCGTCCCCCCCAACCTTCCAGAGAGGATCACTGTCTATATAATTCTCTAGATTTGTCTCTATGTCTGTTTTATTTTCATTTTCATGATCCTCAAATGGGATCACTCTTTGCATGTGGCCCTGCCGCCTGCCTTGGGCATCTTTCTGTGTGAGCGGCAGGTGATGTTCTCTGGATGAAACACCTCTTCGTGCCTCCCCTCTCTCTCCCTGTGCCTGCGCACTGGCTCTCTTTGTCTCGAGTCCTTTGCCTGTGTTCCCCCTGGAAGAGGAGACGGCTTCCCATGGCCTCTCGATAGCCCTGTGGGGCAGAGAGAGTGAAGGAGGCAGGGCTGTGGCCCTTCCCCTGCTTGGACGGACTCGTGCGCAGCCTCGTTGGCAGTCCTGGGGGTCCCATCTGGAGATGCGGGGCTGTGTGCCTGGGGTGGCAGCAGCTGGCATGGGAGCAGTTGCCCTGAGGTTGATATGTGTGTGGTGGGGCTGGACAGTTGCCTGTGGGGTGTGCGCACCGGAAGCAAGCCAGCCTCTGTGCTGGTGACTCTCAGACGCTGCAGGGATGGCATGAGCTTCGCCTGAGGACTTAAGTACCTAAGAACCTTCTTTGCTGGTGCAGAAGACCAGCTGCTGAGGGAGGCCAGGAGAAGGCACTGCCACTGTCTTGCTGTGGGACCTGGCACATCCTCTTCCAGATCCTGGACCTCAACGTCCCCACCCACCCACAAAGGGAGGGACTGTACTCACTGGGCCCTGGGATCCTTGCCAGCTCCGGGAGTGCACCATCCTCTGGCTCGAGGGTCCTTCCCTGGGCGCAGTCTCCTTCATGTGAGGATTCTGGTTGTGTCTTGGCAGCAGGCCCTGCAGGACAAGGGGTGCAAGAGCCAGAGTCAGGGGACGAAAGAAGAGAAGCTTTGGAAGAGACAGGCACCAGCCCCCAGGCGGGCCCGGGAGGCGCAGGAAGCTGGTGGCACCATGAATGTAGAGAATACAGGTAAAGCAGGCCTGCCCACCGAACCGGCACTCCCCAGTGAAGCCAGTGCAGGAGGGAGGCTCTTGTGCAGTTGGTGCTATCTGCATGCCCTGTCCTCCCCGGCTGGAGGTGGCCTAGACAGACTCCAGCTGCCTGATCCACAGCTCCAATCCCCCAGCCTGTCTCTCCGGATTCAGGGACGGTGGTGTGTATAGAACCTTCATCTCACCACCTGCCTCCTGCAGCATCCAGGCCCCACCCAGTGATAAGAGGCCTTGGCCAGCGTGGGCTGGGGTTGAATTTCCCTGCTTTTTGTCTTTTCCCAGTGCCTGTCTAAAGCAGGGCGAGGGTGGCAGCCTCACAGACGCCACCACCTTCAGAGAGAGACTCGGACTTCTCCCTCCTATCCATGGGCTCTCAGGGTCTGGAGGCTCCTAGGACAGGACTTTGATTCTCCTGGCCAGAGGCTGAGATAAAGGAGCCAGTGGCTCAGCTCTTCTCTGGCAGGGCCTGCCATGGTGTCCAGGGCTGGCTGGTTCTGGAAGATTCTACAGGCCCCCCTTGTAGTCTTATGGGCCCATGCCGGGGGTCCCTGGCAGTAAGCGAGAGCCCGGTGATAATGGGGAAGCAGCATCCTCCAGGAGCCCTGAAGGAAGACAGCGTGTGAAGGAAAGAGGAGCTGGCCTTTCTGTCATCTTCCTCCTCCATTGCCAAAAGGTTAACTTGTGTGTCTGAACTTGCCATGTGGTGGAAGGAGCCACTCCCTTCTCTGAGGCTGTCCCAGAGCCCTGTTCTGGGGTTCTGGCCTGTCTGGGCCCAGGCACTCCTCTGCAGCGAGTGGCAGGGGTTGGGGTCTGGCTGAGTGTGGGCAGGCCAGCCTCGGGCAGGGGACATCATCTTGCTGATTGTGCGCCAAGAAGAGGAAGACCGATTCCAGGGAACAGCAAGGGTTAGCCGGTTAGTGGGGCCAGGCCGCACCTGCATCGCATCTTTGAGCCCTGAGTGCAGCCTCCCCAACACAAGGGCCCCTTTGATCTCACCTTGTCGTCCCATCCTCCCCTTTCTGGGACCTCCCTGAGCTTCTTGGAGATCTTTCTCCACAAGCACTCTCCTGGCCCCCTTCCCACTGCCCTGCCGCGGTGCTAAGACCTGGCGAGCCCCTGGAGGGGTGACATCCCGTGACGTGAGCAGTGTTGCGGATGAGCTGGGCTCTCCGAGGCCTCATTTCTGCCCCATGGCCTGTTGTGTAACAGCCACCCATGCCTGTGCATCTCCACGGTGCTGGGTTCCTTTCGGGCAAGGCCCCTTGTCCCCATTTCTCCTAGGAAGCTGCTGCCGGGCCCCTCCCACACGTCTCTCGAGTGGCAGAACCAGCTCTTGGGCCAGGAGTCCAGTGCGTTCCCTGCCTCACTGCAGCAGCCTGCAAAGGGCTGAGGGCCACGCTGGTCACGTGCTGCTCATGCTGCCCCGTGTGCAGGCCTGGAAGCATCCGTCTGATCTCACTCGCTCTAGAACAGATCGCGGGAGCTTGGCCAGCTCTGTGTGACATGCATGCTGCATCACGTGCAGGCCACACAGCCAGGGTCACCACCCAACCAGGGATGCCCAGCTCTAGCTCTCCAGAGTGCTCGGGTGGAGGAGGGAAGAGCCGACCTGTGTGTGCCCCTCCTGCTCTCCTAGAGTGGGCTGGGGGGGCCTCTAGCTATCTGCCCCTCCTCCTGGGGCTGTGCTGAGATGTCCCCGCCCAGCTGCAAGCTGCACCCTCCCCATTTCCCTGTCCAGCTGAGTCCGTTTGGCTTCCCTCAGGCCAGGCTGTCAGAGGGGTGTGTGACTTCAGGTGCAAGTGGCTTCCTTCCCAGAGTCTAAGAGCCCCCCAACCCCAGCCTGCCGAGGGCTGGGATTCCTGGGGACTAATGTGGGAACACCTAGAGCCCCAGGCTCCGAGGTGGAGGGCAGCGCTCTCTGGCCAGCAGATGCCCCTCTTCACCCTTCACTCTGCCACACTCTGTCACATCCCATTTGGTGCTCCCTGAGGGGAGGAGGCAAACCCCCCATCCCTCCTCCCTAGCACCCCATTCTTCTCTCTCTCCCCCAAACTCTTTGCTCCCTACCTGCAAAGACCATGGCCATTCTTGGCGCCCTGGAAGCAAGCTGTAACAAGCATCCCAGGCCCCGTGCATAGGTCATGGGCCCTGATTCTGTGTTCTTGTCCTTCATCTGTTCATCTCTCTCATTCCTGGTGACAGGACAGATGGAGGCCTTTGGAGGAGGAGGACTCAGGCAGAGCTTCCGCCCAGCCAGGTGTTTCCCTCTCTCTTGCCTGGGAGGTCCCTGCGCTCCATCCTTGCTAGGTGCTGGCTGGCTGAGTTCTTGCTCCATGTGTGGGGCTGGCTTTGTGTCCTGGTCTGTCTGTCCCTCGTACATGCACACGGCTCCCCTGGCTCCCCTTATTCTGCACAGTTGACCACTTGCCACAGGGGCAGGCTGGGGAGCCCCACTCTTCTCTTCTGTACTCTTGAGAGGGTTTGAGACTTAAAGAAATAACGTTCCTACAAGAATAGAGTTTTCTAGGGTGAGAATCCCTTGTCTTTCCCAGCTGCGATTCCTTACAGCCTGGCCATGGAGAGAGGCTGGCTCATCAGACCTAGAACATGTGCTTTGAGAGCCGTATTCAGTGAAAATTGCTTTCTTAAGTCCTGATCCAGGTAATTTCATCCCCCAGGTGCTGCCTGGGGAAGTGTCTTCTTCTGGGACAGGCCCTGGAGGCCCCAGCTAACCTATGCCGCTGCCGCCCCAGCCCTCACCTGGTTGCCCAACCCCTCTGCTTGCACCCCTATCATCCCTGGTGGTCTGCCTTGCTGTGATGGACCCCCTCCTCTGCCAGCGTGGGACCTCTGCTGCCCTCTCATCAGCCACTACTTTGCTTGTAGGTGGGTGTCTCTTTGGCAGCAGGAGGTGCTCGAGCCTGTCGGGGCCACCAGGTGCGGCCCCCGTGGTGCATAGGATGGTGGAGGCCATGTCCCAGCTCCAGGAGGAGAAGGCCCAGCTACAGGAGAAGCTGGTGGTCCTACAGGAGAGGCTGGCCCTCCGCGACAGTGACCAGCAGGCCACGTCCACCCAGCTGCAGAACCAGGTACCTGGGGAGGCTGGGATGGGCAGAGGCCACTGCCCACTATGGAGCAGGTCAGAAGACATCACCTGGGGCACCTGACCCCACTAGGCTACTGGTATAAGAGGAGATAGCTGGAGTCTCGTTTCCTGGAATACGCTGGAGGGTAGGGTGGTGAGAGTCAGAGGCCTCCCATCCTGGAGGGGATGCGCTTTTGAGATGCGGCATTTCTTTCAGCTTGCAGAGGCCTCCCATTCTGGTCCTCCTTGTACCCCATCTCCTTGCGGTTATCAGGGGCCAGGACCTTCCCCCTAGGAGGTGACGTAGATGTGAGTGGAGCAGGAAGGTGCGGGGTGCTTCCCACCCTGAGTCCACCCCATCTTCAACGGTGCCCTGCACTGGGCAGCCTGAGCGGACAAAACTCATCAGATTGTCACCCCACAGGAGATTGGCATGACGTTTCTTGTTCTTTTGATTTCTCGTTAAAGGTGGATGCTAGTTTGAGTGCATGTTGGGGAAGGGATCTCTCAACCTCTGGAAGCCAGGGAGAGCCAGGGTTCATGCAGGTCAGCGTTGTCTCCTTCGTTGGCTGGGCAGGACATTTGGGTACCATTGGCTCATGAGCTGCATGTCCCATGGGGCTGACCACCGGCCCTCTTCTGTGGGTGTGACTGCGTCACTTTCTTCTCCTTCTGCATCTCCATGTGGGCTCCCAGGCCTCTTTCCTCACTCTCATCCTCAGTGTCTGTCTCTGTGGCTGTATCTGAGCCTCACCCACTTCCCCAAGGTCTCCAAGCCTGTCTGCCACATCATCCCCACTTCTGATCCAGTGCCCTGGCCTGGGTGTTGGGCCTCTGAGCTCTGGGCCCAGCACTCTCTGACAGACTGGCCTTCAGGTAGAGCTAAGTTCTTTCTGTGTCCCATGAGCCAGCAAAGAGATGGCCTGGACATGCCGACGTCTGCCTATTGCGCATCAGGTGTGCTGTGACTTGTTCGCTCAGTTCTGGGGGCAGCATATTGTGCGCGCTTTTGAAATGGAGCATTTCTTCCAGCTTACAGGTGTGTCCTCTTCTCAAGAATGGCCTGGCCTGCCCACCTGCCCCTTGCTGAGTCGGGTGGGCCTCCTTGGGGCGCCCCTCATGCTTTGTGTCTTCCTCTTACACACTTACCCCACAGCTTGACTATCTGGGCCTGCCTTCCCCACTAACTGGGGACTCCTCCAGGCTAGCCCTGTATCCTCTTGCCTGCTGCATGCCCGCCTGCTCCCTTGGGTATTTGTGCACACCCCTTTTGTACTGGTACTGAGCTGGGCATGGGGGATACCCCAGTGGACAGCAGACTCCCACCTGGTGGAGGCTCTGCCTGGGGGAAAATGGACATTTGCTTCACATACCCACAGAAAGTGGGAAGGGCTCACTGGGATGGGCACACACATGGCCTCGAGGGCTTGTCCCTGGGCGTCTTGAGCTGAGCTCTGGGGCAGAGCAGAGGAAAGTGCACTCTGAGCTGAGGCCTAGCCAGTGCAAAGGGACTTTTGGTAGGAGAGGTGTGGCTCAAGCGCCTTGGGGGGTTGCAGGGGGTCCAGGGCCCACCCTGCAGGGGATGTGTCTGGCCTCAGGCAAAGGCTGAGCAGCCCTCTTCCTTCCCTGACCTTCCCCAGTTAGGCTTTTCAGACACTTCATTTTGCAAGTATTTTTTAAAGGGCTCTGTGGGCTGGGCGTGGTAGCTCACGCCTGTAATCCCAGCATTTTGGGAAGCAGAGGTGAGTGGATCACCTGAGGTCAGGGGTTCAAGACCAGCCTGGCCAACATAGTGAAACCCCCGTCTCTACTAAAAATACAAAAATTAGCTGGGTGTGGTGGCGGGCACCTGTAATCCTAACTACTCGGGAGACTGAGGCAGGAGAATCGCTTGAACCCGGGAGGGAAAGGTTGCAGTGAGCCGAGATCACACTACTGCACTCCAGCCTGGGCAACAAGAGCGAAACTCTGTCTCAAAAAAAAAAAAAAAAGAAAGAAAAGAAAATGGGTTTTGTGGAGATATAATTCACATGCCATAAAATTCTCCCCTTGAAGGTGTACAGTTCGGTGGTTGGTGGTAAGTATATTAAGATGGCAATGCACCCACCACCAGTGTCTCATTGCCAAACATCATCACTCCAACAGGCCTATTGACGGTCACTCCCCATGCTCCTTGCCCCACAGCCCCTGGCAACCTTCAATCTGCTTTCTGTTTTTATGTATTTGTCTTTTCTGAGCATTTCATAGAAGTGAAATCGTAGTATCTAACCTTTTGTGACTTTAAAGAGGTTTTTGAAAATACTTTTTCCTTTAATTAACAAAATAAACTTACTTTTTAAGAAAGGAAACTGAGGAGGAAACATCCCAGCCTTTTTAGTTCTTTGAGCCCCAGCTTTCTAGCCTCTCTTAGGAGAACCCCCGAGCCTACCCAACTCCCGCAAGTGACTTAGGAATTCAGAATGGTTCCTGGTCTTTGTTCTCATTTTGTCCTTGAACGTTCTTTTTCTTTTTTGAGATGGAGTTTCGCTCTTGTTGCCCAGGCTGGAATGCAATGGCGCGATCTCGGCTCACTGCAATCTCCACCTCCCAGGTTCAATCGATTCTCCTGCTTCGGCCTCCTGAGGAGCTAGGATTACAGGCATCCACTACCATGCCTGGCTAATTGTTTGTATTTTTTAGTAGAGAGGGGGTTTCACCATGTTGTTCAGGCTGGTCTCGAACTCCTGACCTCAGGTGATCCACTCCCCTCGGCCTCCCAAGGTGCTGGGATTATAGGCGTGAGCCACCACGCCTGGCCTGTTCTTGAACTTTCTGACTGCAGCTCTTTTCTGGAAATTTCTCAGGGGATGTATCTGAAGCTCCAGGTCTCTGAGATGCTCTCTGGAGGGCCCAACCTTGTGGAGATGTGGCCAACCACATGGGTCTGGAGCTGGGTTCAAACCCTGACTTTGGCACTACTTATTAGCTGTGTGATCTTGGGACAGTTAATTACTACTCTGCAGGTCAGTTTCCTCATGTGTGAAATGGATGTAATAATAGGACGTGATGAGATGATCCCTAGTGAGTCATTGGTGTTGCTGTGGCCACCACCATTGTTGCTCCTTGGAGAGTTTTGGATTTGGAATCCCGTGAGCAGGATTCTATTCTGGCTGTGCCACGTGCCAGCCGGGCAGCTGTAGGAAGTCGCTTCCTCTCTGAGCCTTCACTTCCCCGTCTCTAAACTGGGGCTCACAAATGTCGCATTGCAGTTTGGGGGTGGATCTGTTGTAAGAGCGGACAGAAAAAAGGATGGTCAACTGTAATGTGTGGTGCGTCGTGAGCTGTCACTCCCGTGTGCCCTGGTCTCCTGCTAGCCTCACTGTGGTTTGACTCAGACTTGGACTTTCCTGGAATTCCGAACGTTGTCTCTCTAAGCAAAGCCTGCCGGGGGTACACTCTGCCTTGTTTTCCGTGGTGCCGTGTTCCCAGCCCTGTCCACACTGGCTTCTGATCGGCTGCTTTCTCACACTGCTGTTCCTACAAGGCTGTGTGGCCCCATGGTTAAGGGTGAGGGTTCTGCAAGGGTCAGTCATATGCGAGTTCCAGTCCTAGGTCCACCACTTATCGGTCAGCTGACCTCAAGTAAGTTGCCTAACCAAGGCTTAACCTCTTACGAGCTCAGTTTTTCTTCCTGTAAAATGGGGATAATAATAGTACCTACCTCAGGGGAATAGGGGATGAAAAATGGTCTTATGAAATCCCCCTGCCCTACTGGCAAAGCCAACTCAGTTAACAGGGCTCCATTATCACTGCTGGGACCTGGGCTTGTGGGGGCTGCAGGAGTCTTCTCAGGCCTCCCCATTGCTGTGCCAGGTGGAGGAGGTGTTTGTATTTACTGAGAGCAATTGGGCCAGTGGTCCATAGTCCTTGAGCACCCACCTGACCCAGGCCACAGAGGCTGCTCATCTTGGTCTGGTGACCACAGGAGGCTGTGGCTGTTGGGATGATCCTCCCCAGTGTTGTTAACAACAGTCCCAGGCCATGTCCTGCTGGCCTTGAGTTCCCTGTCCTCTTGTGGATGTCCCTAGAGCCATGGCCTCAAGGTTCCTGAAGTTCCCAATAATGTGACATGCTGCCCAGACCTCACTACACTCCTTTTTTATTTTGAGACAGGGTCTCACTCTGTCACCCAGGCTGGAGTGCAGGGGTGTGATCACAGCTCACTGTAGCCCCTGCCTCCCGGGCTCAAGCCATCCTCCCACCTAAGCCTCCTGAATAACTAGGACCACAGGTGTCCAGCACACCTGGCCCACTTTTGTGTTTTCTGTCCAGATGGAGTCTTGCTGTATTGCCCAGGCAGGTCTCGAACTCCTGGGCTCAAGAGATCTGACTGCCTCAGCCTCCCAAAGTGCTGGGATTACAGGCATGAGCCACTGTGCCCGGCACTCACAGCACTCCCTACCTGCCCCCTGCACCTCAAGAGTGAACCTTAAAAAATTGTTTTCAGGCCAGGTGCGGTGGCTCACACCTGTAATCCCAGAACTTTGGGAGGCCGAGGTGGGCAGATCTTCTGAGGTCAGGTGTTCGAGACCAGCCTGGGCAACATGGTGAAACCCCGTCTCTACTAAAAATACAAAAATTAGCCGGGCATGGTGGTGCACGCCTGTAAGTCCAGCTACTAGGGAGGCTGAGGCAGGAGAATTGCCTGAACCCGGGAGGCGGAGGTTGCAGTGAGTCAAGATTGCGCCACTGCACTCCAGCCTGGGTGACAGAGCAAGACCCCATCTCAAAAAAAAAAAAAAAAATTGTCTTCAGAGGCCACAGGCTGGAAAACTAGATCTTGCCCTCAAATGTGTCTTGTTTGGCTGCCGCCTTCTTCTTCTTCTTTTTTTAAATCATTTTAAAAATAGATGTAACATAAAATTTACCTTCTTAAGCATTTTTTTTTTTTCTTGAGAGAGAGTCTTGCTCTATCGCCCAGGCTGGAGTGAAGTGGCACAATCTCGGCTCACTGCAACCTCTGCCTCCTGAGTTCAAGGAATTCTCCCACTTCAGCCTCCTGAGTAGCTGGGACCACAGGTGCGCACCACCACACCTGGCTAATTTTTGTATTTTTAGTAGAGATGGGGTTTCACCATGTTGGCCAGGCTGGTCTTAAATTCCTGACCTCAGGTGATCCACCTGCTTAAGCCGCCCAAAGTGCTGGGATTACAGGCGTGAGCCACTGCGCCCAGCTGATCTGAAGCATTTTTGAGAGTAACATTCAGCAGCAGTACATTCTCATTGTGCAACAACCATCACCATCTGATATAGTTTGGCTCTGTGTCCCCACCCAAATTTCATCTCGAGTTGTAATCCCCACATGTCAAGGGAGGGACCTGGTGAGAGGTGAGCGAATCATGGGGTGGTTTCCTCCATGCAGTTCTTGTGATAGTGAGTTCTCATGAGGTCTGATGGTTTAAAAGTGGCAGTTTGCCCTTCATGTGCTCACTCTCTCTCTCCTGCTGCCATGGAAGACATGCCTTGTGTCTCCTTCTCCTTCTGCCAGGATTGTAAGTTTCCTGAGGCCTCCCCAGCCATGTGGAACTGTGAGTCAATTAAACCTCTTTTATTTATCTATTTATTTATTTACTTATTTATTTTTATTTTTTGAGATGGAGTCTCTGTCTCCCAGGCTGGAGTACAGTGGCACAATCTCAGCTCACTGCAACTTCCGCCTCCTGGGTTCAAGTGATTCTCCTGTCTCAGGCTCCCACATAGCTGGGACTACAGGTGTATGCCACCACACCCGGCTTTTGTATTTTTAGTAGAGACAGGGTTTCACCATGTTGGCCAGGCTGGTCTCAGACTCCTGATCTCAAGTGATCCACCTGCCTCGGCCTCCCAAAGTGCTGGGATTACCGGTGTGAGCCACCATGCCTGATGAAACCTCTTTTCTTTATAAATTACCCAGTCTCAGGTATTTCTTTATAGCAATGTGAAAACTGACTATTACACCATCCATCTCCAGAACTCTTTTCATCTTCCCCTACTGAAATTTGGGCCTCATTAAAGAGTAACTCCTCATTCGCCATCTGTCTCCGTGGGTTTGACTGCTCATGTAAGTGGAATCATCCAATATTTGTCCTTCTGTGACTGGCTTATTTCACTTAGTATAATGTCCTCAAAGTTCATCCATGTAGCATGCGTCAGAATTTTCTTCCTTTTTAAGGCTGGGTAATATTGCATTGTATGGATATACCACGTTTTGTTTGTTTTGTTTTTCCATTCATCCATCCATGGGTTGCGTCCACCTTTTGGTTACTGTGAATGATGCTGCTATAAACATGAGTGTACAAGTATCTCTTTGAATCCCTCCTTTAAATTATTTTGGGTATATACCCAGAAATGGAATTGCTGGATCATATGATAGTTCTATTTTTAATTTTTTGAGGAACCATCATACTGTTTTCCATAGTGGCCGCACCATTTTACATTCCCACTAACAGTGCACAGAGGTTCCAGTTTCTCCATATCTTTATCAGCACTTGTTTTTCATTTTCTTTATTTATTTGTAGAGATGAGGTCTCGCTATGTTGCCCAGGCTAGAGTGCAGTGGCCATTCATGGTCGTAGCGCACTGCAGCCTCTGAACTCCTGGCCTCAGGCAATCTTTGTGCCTCAGCCCCCTGGAGTAGCTGGGACTCGCTCCTGCTTATTTTTATTTTTGTAACAGCCATCCTAATAGGTGTGAGTGGTATCTCATAGTGGTTTTGATTTGCATTTCCCTAATGCCAGTGATATTAAATATCTTTTCATGTGTGTTTTAGTTATTTGTATGTCTTCTCTGGAGAAACTGCTATTCAAGTTCTTTGCTCATTCTTAAATTGGGTTTGTTGTTGTTGAGTTATAGTTCTTTATATATCCAGGATAATAACTCCTTATCAGATAAATGATTTGCGAGTATTTTCCACGTGTTGCCTTTTCACTCTGTTGATAGTGTCCTTTGTTATACAAAAGTTTTTAATTTTGATGAAGTCTGACTTACCTATTTTTTCTTTTATTGCCTCTGCTTTTGGTGTTATATCCAAGAAGTCATTGCCAAATTTAATGTCATGACATTTTCTCCTCTGTTTTCTTCTGAGAGTTTTATAGTTTTAGCTCTCACATTTAGGTCTTTGGGGTTTTTTGTTTTTGGTTTTGACACAAGATCTTGCTTTATTGCCCAGGCTGCAGTGTGGTGGTGTAGTCATGGCTCACTGCGGCCTTGGCCTCCTGGGCTCAAGTGATCCGCCCGCCTCAGCCTCCCTAGTAGCTGGGACCACAGGCGTGTGCCACCATGCCCAGCTAATTTTGGCTACTTGTTGTAGAGACAGGGTTTCCCTGTGTTGCCCAGGCTGGTCTTGAACTCCTGGGCTCAAGCACTCCTCCTACCTTGGCCTCCCAAAGTGCTGGGATTACACCACGCCTGGCCCTCTTTGATCTATTTTGAGTCAATTTTTGTATATGGTATAAGGTAAGGATCCAACTCCATTCTTTTGCCTGTGGATATCCAGTTTTCTCAGCACCATTTGTTGAAAAGATTATCCTTTCCCACATTAAATGGTCTTGGCAACCTTGTCAAAAATCATTTAACCATATATGCGAGGTTATATGTAGTTTATTTCTGGATTCTGTATTCCATTCCATTGGTCTTTATGTCTGTTTTAATGCCAGTACCACACTGCTTTGATTGCTGTAGCTTTTTTTTTTTTAAATTTGAGACGGAGTCTTGCTCTGCTGCCCAGGCTGGAGTGCAGTGGTGTGATCTCAGCTCACTGCGACCTCTGCCTCTCGGGTTCAAGCGATTCTCCTGCCTCAGCCTCCTGAGTAGCTCGGATTACAGGTGCCTGCCATGAGGCCTGGCTAATTTTTGTATTTTTATTAGAGATGGGGTTTTGCCACATTGGCCAGGGTGGCCTTAAACTCCTGACCTTGGGTGATCCACCTGCCTCGGCCTCCCAAAGTGCTGGGATTACAGGCATGAGCCACCGCGCCTGGCCAATTGCTGTAGCTTTTTAGTGAGTTTTGAAATCAGGAAGTGTGAGACCTTCAGTCTTTCAAGACTGTTTTAGCTATGTGGTGTCCCTTGATATGGATTTTTCTATTTCTTTAGAAAATGTCATTGGGATTTTGTTAGGCATTGCATTGAATCTGTAGATCACTTTGGGTAGTACTGACACCTTAACAATATTAAATCTTCTAATCCATGAACATGGAATGTCTTTCCATTTATTGATGTCATCTTTAATTTCTTTCACCAATATTTTGTAGTTTTTAGCATACAATATTTAACCTTTGTTAAGTTTATTCCTCAGTACCTTATTCTTTTTGATGCTATTGTTAATGGAATTATTTTCTTAATTTCCTTTTTGGATTGTTTATTGTTAGTTGTAGAAATGTAACCGATTTTTGTGTGTTCATTTTGTATCCTTCAACTTTGCTGAATTTATTAGTTCTAATTGCCCTGCTTTTAAAATAAAATTAATTCCAACATTTAAATCTTAATTAAATTCACATAAAACTCTAGACTTCCTTTTTGTCATAAAATACTGGAAGATGTGGCATCTCTGAGCTGACATTCCCACATGGCACCCACCGCTTGAGGTCGAGTGGCAGCTCCTGCCTTTGGTGGATGTGAGCATCCTTTAGCACACTCCAGCCCCACAACCCTTTCTGTCTCTGCTTACCAACTTCATCCACAAGCTCTGCTCTGGCTGGCCCCTCATGCATTCAGCATTCTTCCTACAGGTACTTACTGAACACCTACTGTGTACCAGGCACTGTTTCAGGCACTGGGAGTACAGTGCTGAACACAACAGACAAAAATCCCTGCCTTCGCATATGTCATCTCATTTAATCCTCGAGACAGCCTCCATGAGGTAGCCTCATTGTACAAATAAGGAAACTAAGAGCCATAGAGAACTTAAGAGACTTGTCCAAGGTTACCCAGCGGGTAAGGGGATGTCTGGATTAGAACCTGGGCAGCCTGGCTTGAGAATTCGAATTGTCAGCTGCTACTACTGCCCATCAGTGGCAGAAGGACCCAGAGGTGAAGACTTGGCAACAGAGGCAGGGTGGCATGGACAGGGGACAGACAGGCCTGGCCGGTGGTCATAGAGCCAGGATCAGGCCTTCTGTGGGCTCCACAGGGTGTGCTCCCAGGGCCGCCCCGCTGGCCTCTGGGCTGAGTTTCCTTGAGGTCGTCTGGATCCCAGACCCTCTGGCCTTCCCAGCTCAGCAGCTTCGGCCTGGGAGAGCCCGCTTTTCCTCAGCAGACAGCTGATGATCGTTGACTGGGCTTGGTGGGAGGTAAGGAGGTAACCAGCAGGTTTTTCTTCTGTGATGGTAAGAGGCCGCCTTGGAAGCAGACAGCTGAGAAAACACAGACCCGGGCTGGCCGGCCCCACCCTCGGTCGAGCCGCTTCTGCCTGTGAAGTGTAAATGCAGGTGGTGTCAAGTCGGCAGACAGACCCAGCTCCCTCTTCCCCTTGAGCAGGCAGGGCCGACGCCCCCTGCAGCAGGCCCGTGATTCAGTTGCTCTGGCTGACGAGGAGCTTGGGCCCGGGAGGAGTGTCGCACAGCCCCAGCCTGGTCCGTTCTCAGCCCTGGATTGACACCCATGCTGTCCTGGGACCGTCTCAGCGGCCTAGTGGGGAGTCTGCTTTCTCCTCCGTCCTATGTCTTGGGCTCAGGCATGTGCCCGCTGCCCCTTTGCAGCCACAAGTATGTATTGGGCCCAGAGTGGCGCTCAGGACCCTCCCCTGTTGGGCTTAGAGACACGGATGGCCCTTGCTGGCTGGAAGCTGCGGTGAGTGTGTGAAGGGCCCTCAGTCTCCCCTGAGGAAGGCCCTGCCCTCTGGCCCTGCCTGCTCTTGGCTCTCACTGCTCCCAGGCCGTCTCCCATCTGCTTTCCCCAGGTGCCTCCGTTTCTCTCTGACTTCTTGCCTGTTTTCCCTAACTCTGAGAGATTGCCTGCCTTCAAGTGCAGGAGAAAGCGGACATCTTCCCTACAAGCCCGAGACCTAGCCCCCAGTAGAGCTGGCCAACCACCTGCCACGGAGCAGGCCACTGGTGCCTTGGCCAGAGTGCTCGTGGTGCCAGTCTGCTGCGTCTCATCCACATTCCCCTTGCTCTGCTGCCCGCAAGAAGCCAGAGATGACCTAGTATCTGACACCTCTGAACAAAGGGGCCTTTTACAGCCCCTTCCTCAACTCCCTCACCATCCCCCATGCTCCCCAGCCTGCCCCAGTTGCAGCCACCTCCTTCTGGGCGCCCCTCTGAGATTCCAGACAGAGCCCAGGAGCCCCCAGGTTCCCATTGTGATGCAAGGACAGAACAGAACCCTGGGCCGCAGGCAGGTGGCTGGTGGGTATCCCGCCTCCCACCCCCAGCAAACACTGGCAAACCCCACTCTCCCTGCATCGGGGTCTGAGTGCCTGGCAGTGGTGGCAGTGGAGATGATCAAGGTCAGCACGCCCAGCCGCATGCTGAGGCAGCAGCCTGTCTGTGGAGGGAGGGGGCGTGGAAGGAGACTTCAATCTTTTGAAACGGAAGTCGATTCACTTATGTCAGGGTAGGGAGAGTAGGAATACGTATTCTTTGAGACTGAAAAATTACTGGCCGGGCGCAGGGGCTCACAACGGTAATCCCAGCACTTTGGGAGGCTGAGACGGGAAGACTGCTTGAGGCCAGGAATTCAAGACCAGCTTGGGCAAAATGGTAAGACCTTTCTATACATTAAAAAAAAAAAAAAAAAAAATTAGCCGGGCGTGGTGGTATGTGCTTGTAGTCCCAGCTACTCGAGAGGCTGAGATGGGAGGATGGTTTGAGTCCAGGAGGTCTAGGTTGCAGTGAGCCTAGATCGAGGCATTTGCACTCCAGCCTGGGTGACAGAGTGAGACCCTGTCTCAAAAAGAAAAAAAAATTACTGAAAAGCATAAAGATTTTGTCGACTATAATTCCACAGCCCAGAGACCCCCACTTTTTAGTGCTGTACACTCAATGGTTTTTCAGATGTTTCTTGGACTTAATATGTTGATGAGCCTTTCCCCATGACATTTAAAACTCCTGATAAACATGAATGTAATGACGACAGAATAGTCTATGTACTATATATACACATTGTAATTCACCTGCCCACTCCTCTAAGGGTGCTTATTCAGGGTATTGTCAATTTTAGGACTAAAGCAGAAAGGCTGCGTCATGCAAACCGTCCCTGCTCCCACCCGGGTCCAAAGGACTTGAGCCGTCCTCTCATCAGGCACTGAGCAGGCAGAGAAGTGGCACAAGCTCTGCCTCCCTGCCTGGCCCGTGGCCCAGCGTGTTGCTAGGAAGGAATGTGCTTGTGCAGGTGGCGGCAGAGCTGACCTCCAGGGGCCTGGCCCTTGGGTCACCTGCTTGTCCCCCGGGAGGCCTGGCTGGGCCCCCAGGCTTTCACTTGGGTCTTGCATCTTGGAATCCCCCTGCCCCACCAAGAGCAGGCAGTGCCAGCTCCCTGGCCTTTTCCTCAGAGGTGGGGGTGGATCCCTTGGTCCACTTCCTCCCTGACTGCTCGGAGCTGGCCTAGCTGCTGTGAGTAAGCCGCTCTCCCCAGCCCTGGGAGACAGGGACCTCCGAGGCTGAACACTACCTTGTTTGATGACACAGACTTGTTTGATGACATCTCAACCATGTAAAGTAGGGAGATTTTACACACACCCCCAAAATCCAGATGTCCGGCCTGTCTTAACTATGGCTGATGCATGCTGCTGACTGCTAAGGGGGCGGACTCTAAGCCTCTATTTTTATTTTACTGTTTTTAGACAGCCTCGCTCTGTCACCCTGGGGTACAGTGGTGCTATCATAGCTTACTGCAGCTTCAAACTCCTGGGCTCAGGTGATCCTCCCACCTAACCCCCCGGATTACTGCTGGGATTATAAGCGTGCATTGGTGCACTCCGCTGAGTTTTGAAACTTTTTGTAGAGATGGGGTCTTGCTGTGTTGCTCAGGCCGGCCTAGGCCTCTCTTGAAAGATGAGAATTTTGGCGATGCTGGGTGTGCGTTCTCACCTCCTGTGATCCGAGGGGAGTACATGGTGGCCGCCTTCTTAGAGGGTTCTTGGGAGCCAAGCCCTGCACAGCCCCTCACCTGCCTTACCTGGCTGTCCCCTGTAATCAGTGGACGTTGTTGCCTGTCATTTAGTAATGAGAACTCAGCTGTGTAAACCTCCTAAACCACCACATAGGAATCTGGCTCTTAGCGCACCTTTCCCGAGGTGGGGGGTGCTCACCACAGGACGTTCTGCAAGAAAAGTCCTAAACATGCCCTGACGGAAGCTGGAGCCAAAGTCTGTCTGTGGATTGTTTCCTGAGAGAGGTTTCTGGGGGTGGGCTGATGTGAGACCAGGGTCTGGGGCCTTGGGAGGGGATGGCTGGCTGGAGGACAGCTCTGGGGAAGGGTTGCTCCCCTGGGATCTGCCCTCATGGGACTGGCACCATGGTGGTGTCCCCTCTTCTGGGGTCCGGATAAGCCCGGTAACCGTGGCTTCCTCATGGGGTGCACACCCCCTTCCCCCTCTAACAGCCTTGGCTGCCACAGTTCTCCTGCAAGGCAGATTGGGAGCAGGGGTGGACACAGGTTCTGAGTGTGCCCTGGCCACTGGCAGACCCATCTCCACAGGCTGACTTGCTAGAGACCACCCCAAGTGGAAAATTCTGGGGGCTGGGCCAGGGTGGATCTAGGGCTCGGAGGACCTGGAGTATGTACAATCTGGGGGCCCCTTTAAAGAGAGAGAACATAAAATTACATAGACACAGGCAGGTACAGGACTTTGGGAGGGGCTCGTGTAGTGAGGGGTCCTGAGGGTGGGCTGCCGTTGGGTGGGCCCAGGTGGCATCAGGATGGCCTTGGTTGCACTTGCTCTCTGGGCTTTCCTGAAGAGCTGGGGTTGGCTCTGTCCTGTGGAGGGAGAGGGTGTGGGAGGCTGTCAGCACCAGCCCAGGTTTCTCTCACCTGAAGTCCCAGGTGTGACGGGATGCTTGAACATAGGGGAACCTAAGGCCACAGACTTAGAAGAAGCCACGGCCACATCAGTCATCCCTGGTGCTGGGCAGGAGGCCTGGGTGTAGGCTGGAGCTGAGGACTGAGGCTCACCTTGCTCCTGACTCTGTGCCCGCAGGTAGAACACCTGAAGGAGAAGCTCATTAGCCAGGCCCAGGAAGTGAGCCGACTGCGATCTGAGCTGGTGAGGCCACAAGGCTGTCCTGGGGCAGCGCAGGGGGCTGGCCTGCCTTGTGCATATGGGCCCTGCCAGGGGCAGGGGTGCGACCCTCTCTCTCCTGAGCCCGCACGTCCCACCCTGTCTCAGAAACACACCGAGAGCCTTATCCCCACCTTCTAGTACCCTCAGAGGCCTTGTGGCTCCAGGGGGTGGGAGGTTCCTTCTCTGTTGCTGACATTAAACAGGAGTGAGAACCCTGGTATAACTATGTCTCTCCTTGTGACTTTCACACTCAGAATCGGGTGGGGGCAGCAGGGAGAGCAGGCCCTGGGTCACCAGCCTTCTCAACTCTGCCCTCCACTGTCTTTCTCTGGGTTTCTCTCTTGAGCTTGTTCCCTCCTTTCTTGCCCTTGCCTTTTTCTTTTTCTCCTTCCCTCTGCCTTTCTCCACACCTCTCCTCTCTTCCCTGCCCTTGTGCCATCTCTGCGGGCCTCTCTTCCTTCCCCCGTCATCTGCCCTTGCCACATGCACCCCCTCGGCCCTGGCTCTCTGCAGGGGGGCACTGACTTGGAGAAGCACCGGGACCTGCTGATGGTGGAGAATGAGCGACTGAGGCAGGAGATGCGGCGCTGCGAGGCCGAGCTGCAAGAGCTGCGCGCAAAGCCAGCAGGTCCCTGCCCAGGTTGTGAGCACAGCCAGGTGAGCAGAATGGCTGCGGTCCCCATGCTGGTCCTGGAGGGCCACCCCAGCTCCTCACAGTCGGCCTGTCCCTTGCACTCATCCAGTGCCTCCCAATGGCTGCAGGAGAGTGCCCAGCTCCGTGACAAGCTGTCCCAGCTGCAGCTGGAGATGGCGGAAAGCAAAGGCATGCTGTCAGAACTGAACCTAGAGGTGCAGCAGAAGACCGACCGGCTGGCTGAGGTGGAGCTGCGGCTCAAGGACTGCCTGGCTGAGAAGGCACAGGAGGAGGAGCGGCTCAGTCGGCGCCTGCGTGACAGCCACGAGACCATTGCCAGCCTGCGGGCCCAGTCCCCACCTGTCAAGGTGAGCCCTGGCCCACCTGATCTGTGCCTCAGCCCAAGGCCCCTGGCACCCGGGGCAGGGCCAGCCCATAAGGGGGGCTTGTCCTGGTGAATAGGTAGATGCGTGTGGGTGGAAGAATCATTCCAGTTCTGTGCTTGGTCCTGCCCCTTCCCCTTCCTGTATCCAGGGCCAGGCACCGAGTAGGTATCCAACAGCTGAGGTGCCAGGCACAGATGCAGCGCAACCCCTGGATTCTGCCCTCATCTTTTTGCCTTTCTTGTTTGTACCCAGGATGGGGCCCCAGCCAGGCTCATAGTAGCCTCTTGTTAAGCTGAGAAGGTTCCAGGAGACCCCCCCAGCTTTCTGGAAAGCCAGGACCTCAAGGCTCCTCTAGTTTTTTTCTGGTTTCTGAGTGGGATGTTCCTGAGAGTTCCTTCCCCTGGCTGGCTGCGTCTCAGGGTCTTGGGTGAGGTCCGGTGCCCACTGGCTCCACGTGCCATTCCTCCCTCACCCTGCAGTATGTCATCAAGACAGTGGAGGTGGAGTCGTCCAAGACCAAGCAGGCCCTCAGCGAGTCTCAGGCCCGGAATCAGCACCTGCAGGAGCAGGTGGCTATGCAGAGGCAGGTGCTGAAGGAGATGGAACAGCAGCTGCAGAGCTCACACCAGCTGACCGCGCGGCTCCGGGCGCAGGTACCCAGGCTGTGTGGCGGCACACGCCCAGCCAGGAGGCCAGAGGCAGGCCCTTGGGCCAATGCATCGGTTAAACATTCGGGTACCCCACAGACACGGGGTCCAGTCCCTCCTCTCCCCGATGGCCACGGGACCCAGGGCAAGTTTTGTCTGGTTTCCTTTTCCTCATCTATTATAACACAATCTGGTCCCAGAACCCACCTCACAGTGGGGACTCAGGAACGTGATCCCAAGAAGCTTTCTGCCCACGGCCCAGCACACAGGCTGTGCTCAGTAAGCTCTACGTGGCACTTGTCACTGTCATCACAGAGGCCCTCTCCTACCTTCCTGAGGGCACATGGCTTGGGCACGTGATGTGTGCTCAGCACTGGGTTGGTGTTGGGGCCAATGCACAGAGCTCACAGCCCTGTAGGGGAGGGAGACAAGGCCATTCTACCCCTGTGGGTGTGCACGTGTGTGTGCACGTGTGTGTGCATGTGTGTGTGCACGTGTGTGTGCGTGTGTGCATGTGTGTGTGTGCATGCGTGTGTGTGCATGTGTGTGTGCATGCGTGTGTGTACGTGTGTGTGCGTGTGTGTTCACGTGCATGGGAGGTGACCAGTTTCTTTCTCGGTGTGGCACCTGCCCCTCTCCCTCCCGCACCTCGAGGTACTGAGCCTTTTCCTGGTCTGGCCAGATTGCCATGTACGAGTCAGAGCTGGAGCGGGCCCACGGGCAGATGCTGGAGGAGATGCAGTGCCTGGAAGAGGACAAGAACCGGGCCATTGAGGAGGCCTTTGCCAGAGCCCAGGTGGAGATGAAGGCTGTGCACGAGAATCTAGCAGGTGAGCTGACCAGCTGGGCCCTGTCTGCCCCACGCCGCGGCCACTTATCCCCTCCCGCCTCACAGCCCGAGTGTCCCCGTAGGCGTCCGGACCAACTTGCTGACCCTGCAGCCGGCACTGCGGACCCTCACCAATGACTACAACGGGCTCAAGCGGCAGGTGCGCGGCTTCCCGCTGCTGCTGCAGGAGGCCCTCAGGAGTGTCAAGGCCGAGGTGAGCGAGGGCAGTGGGTGGGAGGGTCCAGGCTGAGGGGGACTGAGGCACTAGCAGAGGCACGACATCCACCCAGGGCTTCCCTCCAAAGCTCAGACAAAGCCCCTCAGACAGCAGCCCCTGCCCCACCCACCATGACACTTACTGCTGCCCTTATAGGCCCTGTTTGAAACTAGACTGCTCAGGGCAGGCATTCGGCTATTTGTCTTACTATGATTCTTTAAACCAAACATGTTACAGATAACTTCATATTTCAAACATGCAGGCCAGGCGCGGTGGCTCACATCTGTAATTCCAACACTTTGGGAGGCCGAGGCAGGCGGATCACTTGAGGTCAGGAGTTTGAGACCAGCCTGGCCAACAAGGCAAAACTTCGTCTCTACTAAAATTACAGAAATTAGCTGGGCATGGGTGGCAGGTGCCTGTTAATTCCAGCTACTCGGGAGGCTGAGGCAGAAGAATCACTTGAACCCAGAAGGCAGAGGTTGCAGTGAACCAAGATCGTGCCAAAGCACTCCAGCCTGGGTGACAGCGAGACTGTATCTCAAAAACAAACAAAAAACATGCTATATACGTATTTTTTTAAAAAAATTATTTATTAGAGACAGGGTTCATTATGTTGCCCAGGCTGGTCTTGAACTCCTGGCTTCAAGAAGTCCTCCTGCCTTGGCCTCCCACAGTGCTGAAATTATTGGTGTGAGCCACCATGACTGGCTGATACAGTCTTATCTCTGTTAGGTTTAACTTAATTCTTTCAAGCTGTACTTGTACATATGAGAATAACCAGCGCCTCTTAAGTGCCTCCTACATGTCGAGCTGTTTATAGCCGTTAGCTCCTTGAATTTGTATGATAGCTTTGCAGAGACTAATATATTTTGGGAACAGAACATAGTTCTTCCCCTTTAAAAGCCTATATCAGTAATACATGGATGTGGTGAAAAGTCAAACTCCATAGCGGGGCATCAGGTGAATAGGGAAGGCCTCTCTGCCACCCGCCCAACTCCCCTAATATGGCCTCTCAGCATTTCCCCCGACCGTTCTGAGCACGCTTAAGCCAATTGGGGGTGTGTGTGTGTGTGTGTGTGTGTGTGTGTGTGTCCCTTCCCCCATCCACAAGTTCTGCATTCCCAGATTCAAACCACAGATCAAAAATATTTGAAAAAAATTAAAAATAACAGTACAACAATTAGAAATAATAGAAATAAAAAATAACATATAACAACTATTTACACAGCATTTTTTTTTTTTTTGAGACAGTGTTTCGCTCTTGTTGCCCAGGCTGGAGTGCAATGGCGGGATCTCAGCTTACTGCAACCCCCACCTCCCGGGTTCAAGCGACTCTCCTGCCTCAGCCTCCTGGGTAGCTGGGATTACAGGCGCCTGCCACCATGCCGGGCTAGTTTTTGTTTGTTTGTTTGTTTGTTTTGTATTTTTAATAGAGGCTGGGCTTCACCATGTTGGCCAGGCTGGTTTTGAACTCCTGACCTCAGGTGATCCGCCCACCTCCGCCTCCCAAAGTGCTGGGATTACAGGCATGAGCCACCGCACCCAGCCCCTACCCAGCATTTTCATTGTATTAGGTATTATAAATAACCTGGAGATGATTTAAAGTACATGGGAGGGGCTGGGCACAGTGGCTCACACCTGTAATCCCAACACTTTGGGAGGCTGAGGCAGGAGGAGCACTTGAGCCCAGGAGTTCAAGACCAGCCTGGGCAACATAGTGGGACCCCATCTCTACAAAAAAATATAAAATAGCTGAGTGTGGTGGCCTGCACCTGTAGTCCTAGCTACTCGGGAGGCTGAGGTGGGAGGATCGCTTGGGTCTGGGAGGTCGAGGCTGCAGTGAGCCAAGATAACACCACTCACAGTGAGTTTCCACCATGTCCATGGAGCTGTGATTGCACTCCAGCCTGGGCAACAGAGCAAGACCCTGTTTCAAAAAAAATAAAGTATATGGGAGGATGTGTGTAGGTTACAGGCAAACACTATATCATTTTATATCAGGGACTTGAGCATCTGTGGATTTTTATATCCTCCATGGTTACTAAGGGATGACTGTATACACTGTATACACTTTCCTTCTACCCCAGAAAGGGGATGTGTGATTCTGTGTACAGTGTGATACTGTATGTGTGATTTTGCATCTTTTTTCCCCCTGTGAAATGTAACTGGGAGATCTTTACGGATTCATGAGTTAGATGGTATTATCCCTGCTTTCCAGATGAGAAAATTGAGGCTTAAAGACATTGAGCCAGTGGTCTCAGGTCCCCAGCTACTCAGGGGCAGAGCTGGAATTTGAGTCTGGCTGAATCACATAGTCAAGCACTAGTACTGTGGTGTGGAGGCTGAGTCCTGGCTCTGTGCTTATTAGCAGAGCAGCCTCGAGCTGTCAGCTTAGCGTCTCCGGGGCTCAGTTTCATCATCTGTAAAATGAGGATGGTCGCAGTACCTACCCAGAGGGGTGACTGGGACAGTCTGACATGTGACAGTGTGTGTCAGGTACTCAGCCAGGGGCAGGAGGCAGTGAGCACCCCTCAGGGGCGGGCAGTCGGGCCGGCAAGGCTGATGGAGCCGGCCCCCTGACAGCGGTGTGCACCCCCACCAGATAGGCCAGGCCATCGAGGAGGTCAACAGCAACAACCAGGAGCTGCTGCGCAAGTACCGCCGCGAGCTGCAGCTGCGTAAGAAGTGCCACAACGAGCTCGTGCGGCTGAAAGGTGACTGCAGGAGGGCTGGGGGTGGGCGCCGGCCTCGGGGTCCTCGACCTGGCTTGGCAGTCATGCTTGGAGCTCACCCCACCATTGAGGCGCTATCCTAATCCTATCTCTGTAGATAAGGAAACAGAGGCACAGAGAAGGCAGGGAACTTGCTCAAAGCCACATGGATATTAAATGGTCTGCCTTGGATTTGAACTTGAGTCTGTCTAGCTCAGAAGCCCTGGCCCCAGTGCCTGGGCAGGTGACTCCCCAGGCCCTGGATAGCCGAGGGGTGTGGTATTGCAGCATTGGGTTGGTGGCAGCTGGAAAGCCGCTTGTTCTGACCTGGGGCCTGGTCAAGCTTGAGACTCCACCATTCACTGCATGGAGCTCTAGAGTGCCTGCTCTGTGCCAGGTGCTGTTCCAGCCTGAGGCTATGGTCATGGCCCCACAGACTGCCTCCTGGTGCACACTTTAGTGTGAGAATCGACAATGATTGTCAGGGAACCCCAACCCTGCCCCCTTTCAGGGCTGAGACAGGCTCTCCTGGGTATGGGACAGGCAAGTGTGTTGAGGGGCTTCCCAGAGAAGGCAAAGTTAGAGCTGAGACCTGGACGGTGAGCTGGAACAGATGGGTGAAAACGGAGGGCAGGTGGGCCATGCTGGCAGTGGGGGGTGTTTCCTCTTCATTCCAAGAGCACAGGGATCCCAACGAAGGCTGGAAGTAGACGGTGGCATGACCAGCTCATGCTGCCAGATACCCCTGTGGCTGCCCCACTATCTGGGCCCTCAGATACACCACCAGTCATCACCTGCTGCCTGGGCCTATATGCACATCTGATTCCTCAGCCCTGTCCTGCCATTCAGGACAAGGCTCTTTGCTCACTGGGGCCCAAGCCCCTCATTGTCTAGATGAAGAAACTGAAGTCGAGGGAGAAAAAGAGCATCCATTCTGGTGTCTCACTCTGACTGGGCGCAGTGCCTGAGCCCCACAACTGACCTTTCCTCCCCATCCCCAAGGCAGAGCTCCACCCTAGTCAACTGGTCTGTTCAAGAAGAAATGTACTAAGTGAATTCATACTATAGCGTGAATGACGGATAACAGCTTTGTGGGCCCCCTTCCCCTAGGGGGCTGTGCTTAAAAGTCAGGGGACTCCTAGGTCAACTAGTCTGCCTGGGACACCAGTGGACCAGAGTGGAGACTGGTCTTGACATGGCCTGGACCCATTTCCCCATCCCCAACCAACCCAGGGAACATCCGAGTGATTGCTCGTGTCCGGCCAGTCACCAAAGAGGATGGGGAAGGACCTGAGGCCACCAATGCTGTGACTTTCGATGCCGATGACGACTCCATCATCCACCTGCTGCACAAGGGCAAGCCCGTGTCCTTCGAGCTGGACAAGGTCTTCTCCCCACAGGCCTCGCAGCAGGACGTGAGTGTGGCCCCATGCGGGAAAGGGAAAGCAATGGAGAGAGGGAAAGACGGACTCACAGGGAGGGGGGCGCTGGGCAGCAAGAAGCGTTAAGAGTAGGGGGTGCAGGAATCAGAAGTGGGGAGCCAGGGTCCTGCTCCTTCCTCTGGAGGACAGAAGAGGGTGGGAAGTTAAGACTGAAGGCCTTGGAAGCCTCCTTAGGAAGGAGAGATCCAGACACAGCCCATCCCCTCCCATGGCTGTGGTTCCTCCCATATCCAAGGCCCTTTCTACCATGTGGCCCCGCCCACCCTTAAGGCCCTTCCCACTATCATAACTCATTCCGTTCTCTCAGCTGTGGCTCCTCCCACCATGTGGCCCCGCCCACCATGTGGCCCCTCCTATATCCACAGCCCCTCCCACCACCATGGCTTTGGGTCCTCCCATTCCGGTGGCCCCTTCCACTGCATGGCCCTGCCCACTCTCAAGGCCCCTCCCACCATCACAGCCCATACCACCCTCATGCTGTGGCTCCTCCCATCTGCATGGCCCCACCCACCCTCAGGCCCCTCCCATCCTCCCACCATGTGCTCACCCACCTTCAGGCCCCTCCCACCATCACAGCCCCTCCCACCCACATGGCCCCATCCATCTTCGTGACCCTGCCCATCATCTCCATCCGGGAATACCCTCCTGTATCAGTCCCCTGGGCCTTCCGAGGAATCCCCCAACCTCCTGAGGCTGTATGAGAACCATGTGTTCTCAGTGTCCACTCTTCCCTTATCTCTGCCCAGACCAACCTGCCAGCCCTGCCAGGCCTGTGCCCTCCTGTTCTCATGTCTGGTTCTATCTTTGCTCCCATCCTCTGACGGCTGGCAGGCAGGCCCAGGCCAGAGAGGCCCCAGGTATGTGCTGGCCTCCACCTTCCTTGTGCTGAGCACTCTTTGAGAGAGAGCAGGAGGAGCTGGGGGAAGGGCAGCAGGCACCAGCCTGTCTTCCCTGCAGTCTTTGGGCAGCCTGGTTGCCCACTGATGTCTAATGTATGACTCATGAGTCACGAATCATTGTGAGCTGAGTGACTGCAGTAACAACGTGATGTGGTGTTGCTGAAGGACAGCATGGTTGGGGAGGTGGCTGGACTTGTAGCTGGTGGTCCCAGCGGCCCTGGAAGCCCCCCACCAGCCTCCCTCCCATCACCCTCCCAGGTGTTCCAGGAGGTGCAGGCCCTGGTCACCTCTTGCATCGATGGCTTCAATGTCTGCATCTTTGCGTATGGCCAGACGGGCGCCGGCAAGACGTACACAATGGAGGTGGGTGCTGTCCAACGGGGTGGGGGTTCAATGTGGGCTCCCTCATGGTCTTGGGGTTTTGTGCAGTGTGTGTTTTGCCTCATTTGGTCCTCACAACCCAGGAGCAGAGGCTGTAGTTATCTGTGTTAGCCCCGAGGCACCAGGCCTTAAGAGGCCTTAAGAGGGGGCCCCACAATGGGCCCAGCAGGACTGGGGGAGAGGCAAGGGGGGACTGCCATCACAGGGATCTTGGCCTGGGGACAGAGTCCAGGGCAGGCCACCCACCTCTCAGGACCAGGGCTGCATTTCACCTTGAGTGTACACTGCACGCTCCTGCTTTACGGCTGCCTCGGGCCGGGCCGGGCCTGGGGGATCTGGGATGAGTGGTGGGTCTCAGTCCTCAAGGAGATCCCAGGGCAAGACTGGCATGTGAAGGCTGTTGTGGGGAGCCCAGCTCTTGCCAGTGGCCCCTGGGGCCAGGCCAAGGCTTCCTCTCCCTGCTCGTCACCGGCACCCTCCCAGGTATGGTGGAGCAGGTGGCCGGCCAGGGAGAGGGGCGTTGAGACGAGGAAGGATCTTGACTGTGGGCAGAGGGCAGTGGAAAGCTAGCCCTGGCTCTTGAGGAGTGCTGTGGGATTGATTCTCTAGGTCAGGAGGAGGCCAGGTGGTGTGGCGTCTGGACAGGGGAAAGGGCTAGCCAGGCCTGCTGGGCGGCCCTCTTATTTCCCATCTGGACTCTGCTGTTCCCTCGATTCTGGGACTGGTGAGACTAGTTAGTGGGGGCAGCCAGGCCAGGTGGGAGGAGGACGGGGGTGTGTGCAGCATCCCCTGGGCTCCCCACTCTGCTTTGGAATTGCTTAGAGTTGAGGTGACCACCGGGAACATCAGAGCGTTCGTCCTCAAGTGTATCTGCTGATGCATGAGGTGTATCAGGCATCGTGCCAGGCACAGGTGTGACCCAAACAGTCCCTGCCCCCACAGAGGGCCCTCCCCAAAGGGCCAACCTGGCTGTGGGGAGACAGCAGGGTCCACACAAATCAGCAAGTGTCCTGTCAGGCCAGGGAAAAAAATAAAGCCAGGGATGCAGAACTGACTAGGGGGAGGGACAGGGCGTTTGGGGGTGCTGGGCGAAGGAGCAGCCTCCCTGAGGGGGCATCTTGGGAGCAGCCTCCCTGAGGGAGACGACGGAGCTGGCCAAGGGGTGGTCAGAGGAGTACCCGGGGCAGAGGGAGCTGCAGGGCTGAGGCCAAGAGGCCAGAGCATGCCAGGGGCACCTGAGGCCTGGCCAGGAGGCCCTTGTGGCAGGAATAGAGAGAGGGTGAGAGGTGCTATCAGAAGAGGGGCGAGGGCCAGGCTCCTAGGGCCTCAAGGGCCGAGGTGGGGACTCCAGGTTTCCTTCTGGAAAGGCCGGCCCACCCGTCCTGCCCCAGGACACTGGCCTGCTCCTCCCTGGGCCTCCTCTCCACCACCCACAGAGCCCAGGTCTCAGCATCCCTGAGACTGAGCCCCTTTCTGGGCAGTGGTGGGGTCATTCATTTCCAGTGCCCCTCCCAGGTGGCCCCACAGGGCCAGGCATGCATCTGGCCCTCAGCTGCCCTGTGTGGGGTCTGGGCCAGGCCTCTCATCCCAGTGCTGGACTATAAGTCTCAGGGTAGTCCTGGCAGGGCGATGCCATTTTAATGGTGGGGAAATAGAGGTGCAGTTGCCTGCAGCTGGCGGAGGGCATTTTGGGGGACAGTGGCAGGTAGGTAGGAGGTTTGGGCAAGGAGGCTTGCCTGTGAGGGGTAGCCAAGGGGCTTTGGGGACAGATGCCACATGAGCGTCTTTGGGGACAGGCCTGGCTTACTGGGGCCTTTCCTTCTGTCCCCAGGGGACCGCTGAGAACCCAGGTATCAACCAGCGGGCCCTGCAGCTGCTCTTCTCCGAGGTGCAGGAGAAGGCATCTGACTGGGAGTACACCATCACCGTCAGTGCCGCAGAGATCTACAACGAGGTCCTCAGGTGGGAGCCCCAGGGTGTGCAGAGCAGGCCTCAGGGGCAGCTTTGGGGTCCTCCGGGGTGGTGCTGGAACGAGGTCCTCAGGTGGGAGCCCCAGTCTGTGGGGAGCAGGCCTCAGGGGCAGCTTTGGGGTCCTCAGGGGTGGTGCTGGAGCAATGGGGGATAGGAAGTGGGGTCTTCCTGAAGGGAGTACAGGGACCAGATGAGGCCGTCAAGGGACCTGGCTGCAAGTCCTGACTCAGTCCAGCGGGTTGGGTGGTCCTGCGGGGAGGAGGGGCTCTCTCTGAGACCCAGGCAATCCTTGCCCCTACCTGTGGGCTGCACCAGGTGGCCATGGGTGAGAGTGGGCAGCTAGGGGCCCTGCCCACAGGGGCTCATTGTATTGTGGAGTGAGATCTCCACGTCTTCAGCTGAATGCGGTGGAGGAGTTGGAGGAGGAGAGATGCGCTCGGCTGATGGCTGGAGAAGGCTTCCTGGGTTGGGGGAACATTCCTGGCTGGGGGGCTGGGTGCAGTGCAAACAGCAGCTGGAAATGGGAGGAGGGGGTGACTGTCTCACCTGCCCCTCCAGGGACCTGCTAGGGAAAGAGCCTCAGGAAAAACTGGAGATCCGGCTGTGCCCAGACGGCAGTGGGCAGCTGTATGTACCAGGGCTGACTGAGTTCCAGGTGCAGAGCGTGGATGACATCAACAAGGTGTGGAGGGAGCCCCTGACCGCAGCCACGCTGCTCTAGAGGACAGAACTGGGTTTGAATGTAGGCTCTGCTGTGTCCTAAGCACACACCCTTGGGCAAGTCCCCACGCCTCTCTGAGCCTGTTTCCTCATCTAAACTGCGGAGGGTGGTGCCACTCCTCGCGGGTGCTTGGGACCAGGTGACTCTGAGGACCCCATTCTCAACGCTGTGCCTCTGCCCTCCTGCTCCCAATCCCCCAGGTGTTTGAGTTTGGCCACACCAATCGCACGACCGAGTTCACCAACCTGAACGAGCACAGCTCCCGCTCGCACGCGCTGCTCATCGTGACAGTGCGAGGCGTGGACTGCAGTACAGGCCTCCGCACCACGGGTGAGAGTGGCGGGCAGCCTGGCCTGAGGATCCCCACAACCCCAAGGGGCAGGGCAGGCCTGATCTGCTGGGTGCTTTCCCTGCAGGGAAGCTGAACCTGGTGGACTTGGCTGGCTCAGAGCGCGTGGGCAAGTCGGGGGCCGAGGGCAGCCGCCTGCGGGAGGCGCAGCACATCAACAAGTCGCTGTCGGCTCTGGGGGACGTCATTGCTGCCCTGCGCTCCCGCCAGGGCCACGTGCCCTTCCGCAACTCCAAGCTCACCTACCTGCTGCAGGATTCGCTTAGTGGTGACAGCAAGACCCTCATGGTGGTACAGGTGAGGACCTTGGGTTAGGGTGGGCCAGTCCCTAGCATGTAGGGGCTACGCTAGCAGTGAGACCCAGTCGCCCCAGGCTGTGCAAATGGACCCTTATCTCAGCAGCTCCATAGTCAGTAACAACCCCCTACCCCTATACCTGGCCACACACACCCTGTGTAACTCCCAGTCCCTCCTCTCCACCTTTGACCACGCCACCTCTGCCACGTTGCCTGCCCTCCCACCCCCATTCCTCGGTCCTCTCCAGGAAGCCTTCTGACGTCCCCAGCTGTGAGCTCTCTCTCGTGACCCTGCTGCTCCTCCAGCTAGCCTGGGTGGGCAGTGAGCTCTCGTGTCCCCTAGGTGTCCCCCGTGGAGAAGAACACTAGCGAGACACTCTATTCCCTCAAGTTTGCTGAGAGGGTGCGCTCTGTGGAGCTGGGGCCTGGGCTACGCAGGGCAGAGCTTGGGTCCTGGTCGAGCCAGGAGCATCTAGAGGTACGGGGACTGTCACAGACCTGGCTCAGGTGGCCCTGGGTCAGAGACTTTGGGTCATGGCAGGAGCAGGGAGCTGGGCGGGGATGTCCCGAAGCAGTGGGGGTGGGGAAGCTGCCAGAGGTGGGTGGAGCTATGGCTGGAACCCACAGCCAGGAGCCTCTTCAGTACAGGTATTTCTTCTTGGCCTCAGAGGTTCCTGTGGGGTGACGAGCCGGCCGTGGGGGTGGCACATAGTAGGTGCTCAGTGGTAACTAGTTGACTTCTTTGCATGTATTATCTCATGTAATTCTTGCCATAACTGTGAGGCTGGGGCACGAGCATCATGCCCATTTTGCAGATGAGGAAACTGGGTGTTAGGAGGTTAGGAGGCAGGCAGGGGAGTAGAGAGAAGCACAGCAGGGTGGGGAGCCAGGGCAGCCGTGGCCCCCGCCCACCCGCCCTTCCCTGCTCACAGTGGGAGCCGGCTTGTCAGACGCCACAGCCCTCCGCACGGGCCCACTCAGCCCCCAGCTCTGGGACCAGTAGCCGCCCTGGATCCATCCGGAGGAAGCTGCAGCCCTCGGGTGAGCCTGGAGTGGCAGTGTGGGTGGGGAGTCTCCCCAGGGTAATAGTCACCAGGCTGCCCTTACCTGGATGGGCTTTCTCTTTTCTTTCCTTTTTAAAAAGTTCTTACACCTTCTCCAGAACCTGTTTTACAACCTCCCCTGCCCCTGGGCAGTAGTCAGGGCAGACAGTGCTGTGTCCGTTCTGCAGGTGGGAAATGGAAGGTCTGCAGGTCTGTGGGAAGGGGGCAGTGTAAGGAGACCCCAGCCTCTGAGCTGGGGGTGCTGACTCTACCCTGGGACCCTGCTCTCTGAGTGTGGGCTGGCTGAGCCTGTGCAGTAAGCCCCCTCCAGAGCAGCCCCTGCAGCCCCCTCCCTGTGCCTCAGCTGCCCTGGGGGTAGAAAGGGCCGGGCTTGCCTACCTCCTAGGTGAGGAGTGATCCCCACCACAGGACTGGGACCCAGGGCTCCAGCCCCTGTTTAGCCGAGATCATGGGAGGGCCTGGCCCATCCTTGAGTCCAAAGGGCTAGCAGCAGCAGGGTCTTGTGGGGTATTGGCCCAAGGCAAGCCCACCAGTGAGACGCCTGTCACTTTGATTTCAGCCTGACGGCTGGGGCTGCAGAGTCTCTAGGTGAGTGTGGGGCCTGTGGCCCAGGGCTGCCCGCCTGCCTGCCCGCAGTGGGTTGCAGGGCTGCGCTGGGACGTTCTGCTGTTCAGAGCTGGGTCTAGCCCCTGCTGTCGCTTGTCCGTGTGCTTTTGCTGGGTTCCCGCCTGCTCTCGGTGGCACCTGCTGTGGGCTGCCGGTGGGCAAGTGGACAAGAGGCTGATGATCCCGTGCCCCTGCAGGGAAGTCGCGGCCGCTGCCTGTGTGACAGATGTGACCCTGCTGGGCCTGAAGCTGGGCCCTGAGGCCTCACTGGCCTGTTCCTGCTGCAGCGCCAGGACCCCCGGAGGTGGAGGCGAGAGTGGAGGCTCTTCTTCTGCCCCGTCTCCCCTCAGAGATGAGAAAGGTGTTCAGAAGGAAATGGTGTCTCTCGGCTGTGGCTCTGGGTGCAAATTGCATGGGCAGAAAGGCAGGGGTGGCTGCTCTTCCTGGCAGGCCTGGGCCATCAGTGAACTGGGCCCCGTGAGGAGGGCGGGAGTGTGGAGGAGGGCGGGCCTCTCACCCAGGCTGCCCCAGCTCCTCTCCTCAGCTTGCAGGGCTGGCCAGCCCCCTCCTTAGGGGGTGGGCGAGGAGCCTCTGGGCAGGCCCAAGAACCATGGGGACTGGGGTGGGTTGGTGGCACCAATGGCAGCCCTCCCCGCCCCTCTCCTTCAAGGAGGGTTCCCGCAGCTGGGGGGTGTGCGGAGGCGCATGGCCTCCCGCCACGGGGCCGTGCCGTGTTTATGGCTGGCAGAGGCAGCCAGCAGGTGGCGGATTCTGCTGCTCCCTCACCTGCCTGGCTCACTGGTCTCTTGAATTTTCTTCCCTCTGAAATCCTATTTAAGAACTTTTGGAAGCTTAGCCATTTTTACTTATTAAAATAAAAGCCTTTTTACACAAGTATGGTCTGAAAAAGTTGGTCTGTGAGCCCCGCTTGGTCTGATTAGGGGGACGGGGCACTGGCAGGTCCTGTAGACTCCCCCGCTGGCTGGTCACCCCACAGCCCTCCAGAATCTGTCCTCTAGGTCAGTTAGGGACACGTGTCCTTAACAACTGGGGGAAGCCCGCGCTGTCCCACCCTGGGTCACTTTCTCTGTTGTTTGTGGTCACAGTCGCCTCATGCGGTACCTACCATGTGCCCACAATAACTGACCTTTCAACAGGGGCATCCCTCCATGTTACTGATGGGAAGGAAACTAAGGCTGGAGAGAGCTTCAAAGGCTATCAAAGCCTTGTCCAAACCATGCTGGGCTTCCAGGTTACTGCTGGGCACCACCCATTGCCCACGCTGGGCCCACCCTTTGCCCTGGCCTTTTCCCTCTTCAGTGAACTGGCCAGAGGTCCAACCACCTTCCTCCAGTGCCGAGGACCCTCACCACCCCGGGGCGGGGCTGTACCTGGTCCCTGCCTTGGGAGCAGGAGGGGGCCCACCTGTCGCAGTGATCACGGAGTGGGGGGCCCTTTCCCGCCAGCCAGTGCTGGGGGCTCCAGCAGGGAATGACAGCTGATCGGAGCCCTGCTCAGAGGAAGGGGCAGGTGCCCTTCTAGTCTTGCCCCTGGAGGCGTCCTGGGGGTGTCCATAAGACAGCTTGAGTGTAGCTGAGGTGGGGAGGAACGGGCTGGTGGGGGCCACCCCTAACCGCAACACCCAGTGGTGGAAAGGTGGTTGCCGCCTCCCCTTCCTTCCCAGTCTGAACTGGCTGAACTGGTGCTGTCCCACAGGCCTGATTCTCTGCTGCCCCCTGCTGGCCACACAGTCCGGAGCCCCACCCCAGGGCTTGGAGGGGGTGTGGCCTCATCTCAAACCATGGGGCAGGCACTCCTGGGCTGGGGGAGCCCTGTGGCCAGCAGAAAACATTCCCCACAAGGAAACCTGGGAATAGTTACAAATTTAATAAAATTTGCCTTATAAATTACAGCAGCAGCCCCAGGACTCAGTTCGCTGCCCCAAGAAGCAACAGTTGGGCAAAGCTGGGCAGCTATTGCTGGAGAGAGTTGTCTCAGATTTCAGGGCTGTAGAGGTGGCCAGGGACCAGCGTCACCTCCTCCAGGACGGCCACAGGACAGCGGCAGGGGCCAGGCAGAGGCTCACGGGCCAGTGGCACACAGGGAACAGGAGTGGGGGCTGAGGCCAGGCCCTGTGGGCTGCTGAGGGCCCCTGCCCACTGCGTTCCTCAGTCCAGACTGGCCATGAGCAGGTGCAGCTCGCGGAAGGTACTGCCATGGCGGCCGCTCAGGCCTGACTTGCTCTTGACCAGGCCGCTGATGCTCTTGAGCTGCTTGTAGCAGAGCCGGCACTTGTGCAGCCTGTAGAGAGGGGCAGTGCCTGAGGGGCCAGCTGGCACCACCACCACCCCCCCCCAACCCCAGGGCCTTTGCTGTCCTAACCGCTCCAGCCCTTCCTCCCAAGGAAGGCGGAGGCCCAGAGGGGAACCACCCAGGCCCTGCCAGGGATTGTGGGCACAGCCAGGCCGTGGAGGAACCCAGCTCTGGCTAAGCCCACCCACACCCTGAGCCATGGCCCCAGACCAACGCCTCCTCTGTACTCTGTCCCAGCAGGACTGTCAGTAGGAGGGGCCCGGGCCTCCAGGCCTTTGTCCCTCACCTGTTGTGGCACCCCTGCCCCCAATACATGCGCTGCCCTCACCTCTCCTCCCTGCTGATATCCACACCCACGGAGGGTGGGGCTGCCAGCATGTCTGTGATGAGGGGCAGAAACCGCTGCAGGATCAGCTTCAGGGAGGTGCAGCCCGTCTGGACGTAGCTTTAGGGGGAGATGGATGAAGTCACAGATGGACAAAGGGCCACAGACAGAAAGAGAAACAGCAAGGAACAAAGGAGGAGAGGGACGGACACACACACACACACACACACACACACACACACACACACGCCTGTTTCCACTCCCGCCTCCGGCAAGGAACAAAGGAGGAGAGGGACACACACACACACACACACACACACACACACACACACACACACACACACACACGCCTGTTTCCACTCCCACCTCCGGACACACACACACACACACACACACACACACACACACACACACGCCTGTTTCCACTCCCACCTCCGGACTGTTGAGGGGCAGCAATGCTTCACAGCCAGCTCACAGGAACACCCAGGCTCTTGGGGGTCCTTCCCATGGTTCTGGAGGAGGCTTCTTACCTCTCCCCTCCCCCTGCTTCAGGCAGGCATGGCTTCCCCACACGCACCTCTCATACTTGCTCTGCAGAAGCTTCTCAATCTGTGGCAGGACCGTGGTGCACAGGTCCAGCTTCCACAGGGAGCTAGGAGAGGCCAGGACATGCTGCCATCAGCCCAGCCCTGCCCCTCCGCCCACTCCCCCTCTGCAGCCACTTACGCTTTCTGGTTGACGATGTTCAGGAGGTCCACCACCACCGACAGGTCGTTGATGGCCACAGCAGAGTCCACCGACGTCTGTGCAAACAGAGCACCATCAGGGGTGGGGCAGTGGGGGACAGTGTGGCCCTGTGAGGGTGAGGGTGGGGGCAGGAACGTGAATGTTGGTGTGCTGATGGGGCTGTGGGTGTTCAGCACTGCACCTAATGCAATGAGTGTAAAGCCAGGCATGTAAACAGGTGCTCACTAAACAGCAGTCTGTGATGATGATGATGATGGGGGAAACAGATGGTGTGACATCAGGGACAGCCTATCCCACACTGTCCCCCATGGGTGGCTTCTTCTTGTTCTGCCCCAAGCCCGGGCAGGCAGGTGGCAGGGGCAGGGGGGTGAGACGAGGCCCTGTGCAAGGGTGGGCACTTGCCTTGATGTCGCCCGTGGTCCACACAGCCCGCACGGTGTCCAGGTTCTTGTGGCGGCTGGTGAGCACCACACACATGGTGTCATGGCCTTTGCGGATCTGTGACATGGCATCCTCGTCCACCAGCTCGGCCTGCTGGGGGATCTTCACGGCCTGTGTGGTATGGGCACCCAGATGCTGGCATGGGAGGAGCCGGCAGCAAAGCTCTGCCCTCCACCCACAGACCTCCACCCGTGCCTCGAGCTGGGCTCCTACTCACGGGCAGGAAGTCGGAGGCCTTCAGCCCGATGGGCTCGTTCCGGGTGGCAGGGATGATGGCAGGCTCAGCCTTGGGTGCAGGTGTGGAAGCAACCACTGGGGGCCGGGGCAGGACCTCCAGCTGAAAGGGTGTGAAGCTCAGTGGGTGCCAGCCTGGGGTCTCCCTCTCTGCCTCCCAACATGAGGGACCCCCAACCCTGGGTTAGGACCCTCTCTAGGCCGCACACCATGCTCCCTCCATGGACATACATTTGGCACCGGGAACTGCACATCCATGGCAGGGCTGGGCTTTGCTGCCTCCTTTGCTGTGGCTGCGTCTGGAAGCAAAAGGAAAAGATGACTGGGTCCGGCCAGAAGGGCCTGGCAAGAAGGGCAGGGCTCAGGGCGGGACTCTGGGCAGCATCTGCAATGGGGGGATGGAGCAGGAGCATGGGGGAGGCCGCAGGCCAGTAGCGTGGGGGTTCCAGAGGACCTGGGGGCAGGCCTGGACCTGCCTCCTCCCTCTCCCTCAACTCAACCTTAGGTCTGCCTGTGGGTGGGACCCAGGGGGCTCTAGGATGTGGCCATCCTGTCCCTTCACTGGCGTGTATGTGGAGGGGGCTGGGATGACTGACTGGCAAGATGGAAGTGGAGGCTCCTAAGAAACCCAGGACCGATGGCAAGGACGGTCCCTGAGGGGAGGGCAGGGGTACTCTGTAGGACAGGTGGCCCCATGCCTGCCCCTTCTCCAACCACAACGCAGATCACGTTTTCTCCCTTCTTAATCCAAACCCCCAGCTGAGGCCTTGTGGGCCTGACCTCTTGCTGGGACTCACCCCAGCTCCCCTCCTCTCAGCTCCCTTCCTGCCGGAAGCGCTTTTCTCTCCCTCTTCTCGCCGGCCCCCAGGCCTCGGCAGGCGTTGGGCCTCCTGAGAGCCTCCCAATCATCCCATCTACAGCAGACCTCATCTAAGGTGGGCCCCCAGTGACTCCTCTCCGTCCTCCACAGCCCGAGTGCCCCTGGCAGGCCCCCCCGTGTGGTGGTGTCTTATGTTTGTCCCCCACACACCAGGGCATGGGCTCCTAGGGGGGCGCTGTCGGTCTTGCAGGGACCTGGCACATAACAGGCGGAGCGCACAGACCCAGCGGGAGAGGCTGTGGGTCGTGTCCTGAGAGGGGAGGGTCCTGGGAAGGGGCTTGTTAGGAGGGCTCACAGGAAGAGAAGATGAGGGATGGGGGGCATCAGAGACCTTGGGAAACCAGGCTCACCCAACTCACCGTCCTCTGGGGGTGCAGGGAAGGGCTCACTTCTCCGGGGTGGTGTCCGACCTGCAGAGGAAAGAGGCCCCTGGCTGTGAGCGCTCCTGGCCAGGCCACCTGGGACCCAGGGCCCTGTCAGAGTGTGGGGGACGGAGGGTGGCTCCCAGGCATGCAGCTACAGACTGTGGACCCTGGTCCTGGTCCCAGGAACCCTCAGTCCTGCCCCTCCGAGCCCACTTGTCCCTGGCAGGGCAGGGACTGGGACACTGAGCAGCTGCTGGGCCGCTGCTGGGGAGTGCCCAGGCCCCCCTCTCAGTTCCATCAGAGCACGGCCTGGCGAGGCCCAGGGGACCTGAGGACAGGGCACGGAGCCCAGGCGTGGGTTAGGAGGAAGTTAAAGGGATGCGGAGCCACAGCAGGCCACCCTGGAAGGACCCCCAGCCTCCCTTTCACCGATGGGGACGCTGGGCTGGGGGCGGGAGCCCGGCCTCACTGATGCTGTTCTTGGGCTGGAAGATCTCGTTGTAGTCCTCGGCGTTCTGGATCTCTGCGCGGGACTCGCGCTCGTCCCTGTCATCCTCGCTGCTGGGGCTGCGGCGCTCGCTCTCTGAGTTCTGCTTCACCCTGGAGGCATGAAGCCAAGCCCAACAGAAGCAGGTGCCCTGTGAGGCCCAGGGCTGGAACTCCGAGGCTTCCCCTATGACAGGCCCTCTCCTGGGCCCCCGAAGGCCCCCCAGCCCCCACCTCTGAGGCTTGCTGCAGGTTGTGCTGGGCCGCTCATAGATGCGCCGGAGGGGGGCGCTGGGGTTGGGCGGTGGCTGTGCCAGGGGCCGGTGGTCCTGCACAGGGTCCCGGGCCACCGTGCCAGTCCTGGTGACACGTGTCAGATCCACCACGTAGGAGGAGACGTTGCTCTGGGAGAAGGCCACACCTATCTGCAGGAAGCGGAGAGGTGGGGCTGGGACTGCAAGCTGAGGGGGCAAAATCCCAGCCCCAGTGTGGCGGTAGGAGGAGGGGCCTGGGCTGGAGGGAGGCGGGTGGCCCTGTGGGAGTGGGGGCGGTGCCATGGCTCTCTCACCAACTGGTCATTGCAGATGGCCAGGTCGGCCACCTTGCCCCAGTTGACGAGGACCACATCAAAGCACCGCTCAGGTTCCCAGCCGTAGACACGCAGTGAGTCCTGGCAGCCGCTGTACAGGCAGCAGCCGTCTGGGTTGAAGAGGACGCTCCTGGGCCAGGCGAGAGATGGCTGTGGGTCCTGTGGCACCCAGCCTGGTCCCCACCCTGAGGAATCCAGAGGGCCCAGGGCAGGGAGGGCGCAGCAGCGGAGATGGGAAAGGCCCACCCATAGCCACGCCCCACTGCCCGGGAGGAGCGCTGGGCCGCCCACCCCACAGCCTGCGTACCTGACAGGCCCAGGCTCCCCTTCGATGCAGCTCACCACCTGGAACTTCTCCAGGTCCCAGAAACGGATTGTCCTGCAAAGGCAGCCAGGCTGTGCTGCGAAGCCTATCCCTCATCCGGGCTTCCACATGCCCCTGGGAAGCCAGCTTCTCTCTAGAAACCTCTCCCCCAGGGCAGGGCCACCAGGAGCAACATCTGGGGCAGAGCTGGCCCAGACTTTGCAAGGGGGAGGCTGGGCCGGATGGCCCCGGTCCCAGGGTCGGCCCCAACAGCCACAAGCCTCCCTGCCCTATGGGGCCCCACTAGATGCCTTGGGTTCCAACCTGCCCATGAAGCCACAGACCTGGGACACTGGGGCCAGGGAACCAGAGCCAGGGGAGATGGACCAGGGTCCAGTCCTGGCTCGGCTGAAATCCAATTCAGTCCACACAGGATCATCAGACGTATGACACCCCAGACAGTGACAGACCGGCAGTAGAGACACGCGCAGAGGACAATGTGGTGAAGGACAGCAGTTACGAGCAACTCGCCTCGCTCCTCCTCCTCACCTGTCAGAGCTGCCGGAGGCCAGGAGGTACTCGTTGGGGTGAAACTCGACCACGTTGACAGGCCCCGTGTGACCAGGGAACTCAGACATCATCTTGCCGGCAGTGAGATCCCAGAGCTGGAGGCGAGGCAGGGCAGGGAGGAGGTCAGGGTGACCAGGCGTCTTGGCTGCCCACCCTCCCTCTAGTCCAGGCCAAGCTCTTTATCCACAAGTTACCTTCCACTCAGGATAGGCTTGGGACATGTGAGCCTGATCAGGAGGGAGGTGAGGACTCAGCCTGGTGTGATCAGCAGACCCCAGCCCCCAGCCCCTGGGCCCAGGTCAGGCCGGGAGCTACCTTCACTGTGTGGTCATCTGCAGCTGACGCCAACCACTTCCCATCGGGGCTGAACCGGAGACACCGCACGGCCTGGCTGTGCCCCTGAGGGAGGACATAGCACGAGCTCACCCTGGGATCCTGGGCCCAACAGACCTCTCCCTGCCTCCTCACTCCTACGGGACCCCTTCCATCTAATGACACTGGTTACCCGCCTGGTTTTGCTTGGAGCAGTTTGATGAACGTGGCTCTAGGGGATTCATGGAGAGCCAGGGGATCCAGGTGGGCTGCCCATGACGCTCCTGCTCGGCTCCAGATCCATGTTTTATGTTATCACCCATGTGGGACAGCCGTCCCCTCCACCCCCTGCTGGGGTCTGGGCACCACGCCGCACTCAATGCCCGCAAGGTGCTCATGGAGTCACCAACAGAGCACATCCTTACCCTGTATCGGAAGACACAGCCTTTCCTCCTGATGTCCCAGAGCTGTGGGGGAGAGAGAAGCAGAGAGGCAGAGTCAGGAGAGGTCAGAGCCACGACTGGAGGAAGGTGTGCGGTCGTGAGCAGAGGGCGGGGCCCAGCCTTCTCTAGGTCGTTACTCCCCATGGAGACAAGGACAGAAACTGCTCACTAAAGCTGGCATTCTGAGCAGAAGCATCTGGCAGATGCCTGCCACCCGCTTTCCCTAGGATGGTGCGGATGTCGCTGCAGAAAGGGAATAGGCCCCCTCAGCAGGCATCCAGCACTGAGGGCCGGGCCGGGCCGGTCCTGCCACAGGCCCAGCAGGAGACACGGGGCACGGACCGGCCTCTCACCTTGATGTTTGTGTCCTGGGAACCAGAGGCTACAAACTCGCCGTACGGGTGGAAATCCAGGCTGCAGATGTTGGCTTTGTGTCCCATGAGTGTGCGAAGAACTAACAAGAAGGAAAGCAGAGACAGTGGCTAAGAGGCAAATGAGAAGGCTGGCAGAGGAAGGGCTGCTGTGGGCATTTGTGTGTGTGCTTTTGGATTAGCTGCACAGAAAAATAGAACAATAACACATATTTTTAAAACAGGAGGAAACAATCAAGGGTCCCACCACCCTAACAACGAATTTTCTTTTCTTCTTTTTTTTTTTTTTGAGAAGGAGTCTTGCTCTGTCGCCCAGGCTGGAGTGCAATGGCGTGATCTTGGCTCACTGCAAACTCTGCCTCCCGGGTTCAAGCAATTCTCCTGCCTCAGCCTCCCAAGTAGCTGGGATTATAAGCATGTGCCACCACAACCGGCTAATGTTTTTATATTTTTGGTAGAGATAGGGTTTCACCATGTTGGCTGGACTGGTCTCCTGACCTCAAGTGATCCACCCGCCTTGGTCTCCCAAAGTGCTGGTATTACAGGTGTGAGCCACCGCGTCCCGCCGACAACTAATTTTCCTATATTTCTCTTGAGAGATGACAGCCCTGTGTTACCTCAAGTCTGCAGAAATTGTACCGCACTCTCCCCACAGACTGTGTTCCAGTGGAAGCAGAGCCAGGGAACCACCACACTCAGTTCAGGCCCCATGGGTGTGGAGCTTATGGTTTGCAGGGCACTGAACCCCACCTAAGACAGTGCAAGGAGAGAGACAGACCAGGAGAGGTTCAAGCTGAGAAAGAAACTGCTTGGTTGGAAAGAGAAATCCAGGAAGGCTTTATGGAGGAGGTGGTATTTGAGTAGATGTCAGTGGGTGGAGGATGAGCGATGCTGTTAAGTAGATGGAGGTGATGGGCAAAGGCCCTAAGGAGGGCAAGTGGAGGGCATGGCTGGGGTGGCCCTGGTGCACACACCCAGTCTTCTTGGGTGACCTCTATCCAAGGGATCTTGAGGGTGGCTGTGAGGACACACTGAGGAGCAGTGAGAACTGAGAGGACACAGGGAGGACACGCGAGGACCAAAGAACTCCCGGGGTGGGGCCTGATCTCCTCCCACTGCCCTAGGAACCACATCTCCCATCCTTTCCTTGAAGGTTTTGCAGGCATCTCCATGGCCAGGAGCGGCCCAACCTGAAGGCAAACCTTGTGTGTTTCAGGGTGTATTCCAGCACCACTCAAATTTGTCTCGTTTCCTGCTTTTGGAAAGATTCATAATTCACTATCTGAATGAAACTGACCATCCCAAGTGCCAGGGCCAGGAAATGTGGGAGTCCACCCATTCTTAGTTTTGAGCCAAGGTACAATAGGGTGCCTTGTGAGGTAGTGAGCTCTCTGTCAGAGGAGGTATTCAAGATTCCATATGTAACACTTTACTGCAGAGTCGAGATCCAAGCACTGGGTGAATTAAATGAACTCTACTGTATGATCTTCTCTACCCCCAAAGTCAGGATGTGGGCTCTGGCATCAGACAATACTGGGATCAGCCTTGGCTCCGCTCCTCACTGGTGGTGTGACCTTGGCCAATCACTTACTGTCTCTGGGCCTCATGTTGGGTCACAGAATGGAGTAAACAGACATAAAGTGCTTAGCACGGGCTCTGCACATGGTAAGTGCTCAATAAATGCCAGTCGTAATTAGACCCGTTCACATTTCTTCCTGCACAAGGCCTGCCTTCTGCTCTTGGCTCTCCTGCAAGCTGGGCCTTCTCTCCTCCTCCCCAGGCCTCAGTGCCCCTCTGCAGCTGGCCCTGTCTGGCGCTGGAGCTGGGTCTGGACACTTTCACATCCCTCTGGAGTCTGTCGAATGCATATCCAATTCACCTGCACCAGAATCTCTGCAGCTGTCCCTCCTTGCTCCGTGTAGCTATCAGGTGCTGCTGGGGGCTGGGCATTGCCTCCTGGCCAAGGAGGCCACGCTGGCTCCTGCTCCAGTCCACACCCGCTCCCAGCCCACTCAGCTTGGATCCCACAGCAAGGCTTCCAAAATCCTGCCCTGCCCAGAGAGGATGTGGCGGAGTCCCACCCTGTGTGGGCTGGCTGCATGAAGCGCCGGCCGCCCTCCTGTGGGATCCCGTGGGATCCCCTGCGCTGAGCCACCCTTGCCCCCTGGCTGCGCTGTGGAAAGCAGGCAGGACCACATTCTTCCGGCCTGACTCCTGCCCCTGCTCTTCTGTCCCACGAAGGCCTCTGATGCCCACATTCAATCATGGGATCTAGGAACTGCAGAGTGGAGGGGCCTCCGGGGTCTGTCTGCCCCACACAGGAACCCCCAAGGCCTCCCAGCTGAGCACCTCCTCAGCCTACATCTGAACCCTCCAGTGATGAGTGGCCTTTCAAGGCAACCGATATGAGAGGCAGCTCTTTCTCCTTTTAAAAAAAAAAAAAAAAAAATAGACATGGGGTCTCCTTTTGTTGCCCAGGTTAGTCTTAAACTCATGGCCTCAAGTGATCCTCCTGCCTTGGCCTCCCAAAGTGCTGAGATTACAGGTGTGAGCCACCATGCCCGCACAGCAGCTCTCTTTGGAACCTTTCTACACCTGGGGCCTCAATTTGCCTGTCTGTCACTGTCACCTGTGCTCTGGCGAGGGGGTGTGGAGGGGGGCCGGAGGTCTTAGCTCTACCTGCTGTGCTGATGGCAAGTTTCTCTTCCATCCAGTGGCAGAACAGACAGCACTGGGATGGGAGTCCTGACGCCGGGATTCAAGTCCCAGGCTCTGCTACCTGCAACTACCGGGGCTTTCCTAAGCTCGGTGCTCTCCCTGGGCCTCTGTTTGCCCATCTGTCAACTGGCTGTCCATCAGAATCACCTGGAAGCTTATTAAAATCCAGATCCTGGGCCCACCCCAGTACTGAATCAGGTTCTCCGAGGGTGGAGTCTGGGCCGTCAGTTCGTAATGAGCTCCTTGTGGAGCAGCCAGCCCTGGCCATCCAGGGCCCAGGAATCCAGCAGTCTTTAGTTTTCATTTCTCAGCCACCTCAAGGAATTCCTCACATTTCCCTTATAAGCAAAACAACTGTGGCTGAGAAAGCCTGGACAGGGGGCACGGCGCCCTCGGCTTCTCCCTTCTGTCTCTTGTTCTTCAGTGAATACTGAATGGCTGGTGCCCACGCGCTGGGATTCAGGTCCAGGGAGCTGCCCACCTTCTGCCTGAGCCTTCCCACCTTCTCCATGAGAGCCCAGCCATCCTGGACTCGCTCCTCCCTGGCCCGCTTGAGTTCAGCGACACCAAGCACAGCATGCCCTGGTGTGGCCAGGCAGTGCGATCACGTGCCGAGACGCAAAGCCTGCAGTCCTGTTTGTTATCAAAGAGGTCCTGGGACTCTTTTGTTCTTAAACTGACCATCGCTGAGCAGGCAAGCATCACTGAAGAGGCTGGGTGCATCTTTATTGAGTACCACCTACACAGAAAGCCCACTGTTCCTGAGCAAAGGGAACCTTGCCACTGTGCATGTGTGGCTCATGGCTGCTGCCCTGCCGCCAACATAGAGCATGAACCAAGGAGAGGCCCAGAAGAATCTTGAAGTCTCAGCCAGGCCAGAGGGGCTCTCTTCTGGAAAAAGCAGCCTTGGCAAAATCCACGTTGCCGCTTCCTCTCCAGGGCTTCAGGTAGGTGGCCTCCTGCCTGGCACGCGGGATGATCCAACCAGGGCTATCAAAAAGCATCAGGCAGGCCAGGCATGGTGGCTTATGCCTGTAATCCCAGCACTTTGGGAGGCTGAAGTGGGCAGATCACCTGAGGTCAGGAGTTCAAGACCAGCCTGGCCAACATGGAGAAACCCCATCTCTACTAAAAATACAAAAATTAGCGGGACATGGTGGTCCGTGCCTGTAGTCCCAGCTACTCAGGAGGCTGAGGAAGGAGAATCGCTTAAACCTGGGAGACAGAGGTTGCAGTGAGCTGAGATTACACCACTGCACTCTAGCCTGGGTGACAGAATGACACTCTGTCTCAAAAAGAAAAGAAAAGAAAAGAAAAGCATCAGGCAAACAGGTCTTATTTGGACCTCATAGTGCTGGCCTGCATGGTGTTCTGAAACAAATGTTGAATGAGCTGTCAACATTTTTAAATGGGTGGATTCCACATGAATTTCCAGCCTCTCTTGAAAATTCCATAGAGCTGGCACCACCTGCTAAGGCACCGAGGCACAGCACAGGAGCAGTGGGCGAGACTCTCCGCTCAGCCCAGAACTGAGGGCATGAGTTTCCAGACCACAACCGCAAGAAACCAGTGACGACCTAGCACAGGGTGGAAGCAGACCCACCCCAAGGCTCACCACACCAGAACACTGGGACAAGGACCCTAAAAGCCTGCAGAGACAGAGAGAGAGGAAAGAAAAGAGAGAGAGAGAGAGGAAGGAAGAGACAGAATGTGGAATGAAGCCAGTTCCCTGTGAAGGATCTGGGATCAGAACAACACCGGCCCCTCCCAATAGCAACCCTAGAATCTAAAACGCAGAAGAGCTGCACCTTCCAAATTCTGAGGGCGATATTTTATTGCCAACATAGAACTCTATACTCAAACTCATAAAACAAACACAAAAGCAAATGATGGGGGTAGCAGAAAGTCATTTTCAGCCATGGAAGTTCTCCAAAACTATGCCTTCCCAGCACCCTTTCTCAGAAAGCTACAAAAGAATGTGCTCCATCAAAAAGAGGGAGAAAACCAAGAAAGGTGGCAGCGTGGGACCAGGAACAGCAGATGGAGAGAATTCCCCAGAGAAGAGACATGGAGGCCCAGGATGACAGCTGGGCTGCAGGCCACTAGGACCAGAGGAGAGGCTCTGAGAAAAGGCGTCTGGATTATGGGATGGGTTTCAAAGAAACAGGAGGAGCTTTACTCTTCTGGCAGAGAATTTGGGGATGAATGTGTAATATGGACATAGAAAACACACAGATTAAAAAAAAAAAAAGAAACAATTATTAACTCCAGGGAAACCAAGTTATTAAAATGAAATAGTCAGTGGTAAATGACACTTATGCGTCCTCACGTTATAAACACCACCTATTGAAATGGTGCTACTGGGAGGGTGGGAGGAAAAACACGAGCCACGGGGCTGGGGGTGGTGCCATGAGAGAGCTAAATTCTCATCCTCTACAGTAGGAAGAGAATAACTAATGTGTTAACTTTTTTTTTTTTGAGATGGAGTTTCGCTCTTGTTGCCCAGGCTATAGTGCAATGGCGCGATCTTGGCTCACCACAACCCCCACCTCCCGGGTTCAGGTGATTCTCCTGCCTCAGCCTCCCAAGTAGCTGGGATTACAGACATGTGCCACCACACCAGGCTAATTTTGTATTTTTAGTAGAGATGGGGTTTCTCCACGTTGATCAGGCTGGTCTCAAACTCCCAACCTCAGGTGATCCGCCTGCCTTGGCCTCCCAAAGTGCTGGGATTACAGGCGTGAGCCACTGCACCTGGCCACAATGTTTTTTAAATAAGAAAAGAAAGAAACTGTGGTATGACCATGTGGTCTAGAAAGGTGGAGGCGATCAGCAAAGCACAGACGAAAGCACAGAAAGTTTAGGCTCTTGGAGAATGGGAAGGAGTGCAGCAGAAGTTTCCTCTTTCCATTGAAATTAATTGTAGAAATACTGATATTTGAGGTTTTAAATTTTAGGCTATGTACAACTTCCATACAGACGAAAACTAAATTAAAACAGAGCACAAGCAAACAGATCTGGCCATTCCAGGCTGCCTCTAATGGCACCAGGGAGCCAAGGCAGAGTGGGGCTCCCTGGAGTCGGGGTACAAGCTCCCTGGTTCTTCATGGCTGTCCCACACAGCCACCTCACTCATTCATGTGACCTGCAGGGCCCCTGGCGGCATGTGACGTCCCTCTAGGTTCTAAATACACACACACACACACGTGCACAGACACACACATCCAAACACACATACATCCAAACACACACACGCACACACCCGCACATCCCCCCACCCACACGAGGCAGCAGTGCATGTCAATGCCAGGCTAATGGGGGTGGAGTGGGTGCCACACTGCCCGGTTAGTGCTCCAGGAGCAAAGCAGCCAACCTAGTCCAGGCAGGCTTCCTGGAGGAAGCAGCACAACTGCAGAGCCTGAAGACTAAGGCAGGTGTGCGTGCACAGGAGGCAAGCTCGGAGGCCTACTTTTGGCAGCTTCCAGGTCCCAGACACGGATGGAGCCCGACTGGGAGCCAGCCACGATGAGCTCCTCGGGGGTGTTGAGGCGGACGCTCTCCACTGGGGACGTGTGGCCCGTCAGGCTCTGTGGAGAGAGAGCAGCAGCTTCAGTGCACTGCTGGACAGACCCCTGCAGTTGCCACCCTGAATTCCAGGTCCCCCGGAAAGGCTTCAGCAAGAAGTGGCTAAGGCAGGAGGGGGCGCCCCACGGGGGCCACAGCCTAGCCCTCCTGCAGGCCCTTTCTGAGCACCTACTCCTCTCGGCCTCAGCTCCCAGGGCTAAGAGTGGCCAAACCCCAGTCATCCCCCCACCACCTCCCTCTTCCCTGCTGTGCTTCTGACATGGGCATCGCCTGCAGAAACGGCCCTGGGCCCCTTGGAGGGGAGCGACTGGCCAAGATAAAGGGATGCTGTCCCTTCAGCCCTAAGTTAAGCAACCCTGCCCCCGCTCTGTTCCCATCTTCACTTTGCCCCACGCAAGCCCCTCAGCGAGGAAAGCCACAGCAGAACCAAGGCCTTGCCTAGTCCTGGGCACACATCTCGCCCCTCTAGAACCCCTGGCTCTCCTTGACTGCCCATCCCCGTGGAAAGGAGAGGGCTGTGGGGGTTGGAGGAGGGTGGAAGACTTTTCACTGTGGATCCTCTATTTTTTGGATGTTGAACAGAATAAGTGTATCCCATACCCAAAAATAAACAAAAATAAATCCAAGTGGACGGTCTGCAGGGGGACAGCGTGCACAGAAACCCCAAGGGGAGAGAGACCCCGGCAGGCTGGAGGCACTGCGAGGCCTGGGAGGCTGGTGTGTGTGAGCCAGGGCAGTGGCCCAGGGCGAGGCCGGCTGGGGCCTGACAGCTGCACCTGGCGTTCTAAGACAAGCCTGCAGGCCAGGCCCCAGACGGTTGGCCCTGTTTCTCTGGGGGTCATGGCATGTCCTATTTTTGGTCAGTCATTGGTGATGCTTTTTCAACTTGTGTATGCTACTACTTTGGCATTTCATGGGGGTAGAAAACACATTTGAACCCTAAAAACAAAGTAAAACAAAACATTTTCATTCATCTTTACTGACCCCTGGCACCCTTGCTGAGGCTGGGGTGGATCTCAGTTCTCCCCCTGGAACTCAGAAAAACACTGAGGTGATTAAGTTTCTACTAAGAAATTCATCCTTTACCATATTATTTTTCTTTTTCTTTTGAGATGGAATCTCGCTCTGTCACCCAGCCTGGAGTGCAGTGGCACAACCTCGGCTTACTGCAACCTCTGTCTCCCAGGTTCAAGCGATTCTCCTGCCTCCGCCTCCTGAGTAGCTGGGACTACAGGCGCCTGCCACCACACCTGGCTAATTTTTGTGTTTTTAGTAGAGACAGGATTTCACCATGTTGGCCAGGTTGGTCTCAAACTCCTGACCTCAGGTGATCCAACCGCCTCAGCCTCCCAAAGTGCTGGGATTACAGGCATGAGCCACTGTGCCCGGCCTATTCCTCTTCATCTTTATTTCACCGAGAGTCAAAACAATGATACTCCCTGGTTGGCAGGGGATGGGGGCTGGGGCAGGGAGGAAAGGGCAGGTTCTGATGCTGCTGGTGAGAATGCAAAATGATTTCTGGAGGGCAATTTGGCAATCTGTTTTGAAAGCTTTAACAAAAGCACACACCCTTGGATTGAATGCAATGATCACGGATCTGCTCAAGGATCTAGGTGGCTGAGGATGTTCACCACAGGGTGCTTTACTTGATGGCTGAGGATGTTCACCACAGGGTGCTTTAGCGGAGCCAAAAAAAAGCCGGAAATAACCTCCATGCTGATAACAGGGTGTGGCTAAGCTAATTACAGCTCATCCCTACAATGGAACACCATTAAGCCATTCAAAATTATGTTGTAAAAGAATACTTGTTGACACAGGCAAATCCTTACAGCATTGTTATTTTTAAAAACCAGGCTGCACAAGAGTGGCAGTGTATTTTTCTTTATGTGTGTGTGCTTGTATGAGTATTTGTGTGTATACATATGTACATGCATGTACAAGTGTGCACTTACATGCATGTACATGTATATGTATCTGTCTTAGCATCTAGAAGGACTCACACCAAAACACCAACTGTGGTGGCCTTTGGATAACAGAACTATATGTAGTTAATTTTGTGTTTTCTCGTTTATGCGCTCCTATTTGGAAAACAGTTTCCAGCATTGAACATATAGCTGCGTAAATAGTGGGGAGATGCTATTTAAGAACTAGCTCCCTAACCAGCTCCAGCCAGGTCCCCTCAAATCCTCATTGGGGAATGAAGGCTGGGAATGAATTAAAATAAACACCCACATGTTGCTGCCAGGCAGGCAGATGGGCAGGTGGGAGGGGAGGGGTACAAGTCTTTTGGCTCAACCACAGGCCCGGGGCTTATTTTAATCTTCTCACGCAGCCTGCCTGGAGTTCTTAATAGTACCACAGGCAGGTGACTCCCTCGCTCCTGAGGGCTGGCCACTGTCCCAGCCATGCTGGGCTGTCCTGGGCCTCACTGAGCAGACAGCTGGGGGAAGCACTGATGGTGTCCCCACCACGCCCCCTCCACCCCTGGGCTGGGCCCCAGCGGATAGGGGGCCCTGGGCTCAAGAGAGTCTGAGAAGCTGCTCACTCTTCAGCCTCCAACCCCTGTCCCCGTCCCCTCCCCAGGCCTTTGTCCTGACCCCCTGCCGGCTGTCGGGGCTCACCATGATGCAGTTGGGCTTGTTGATGGACCACAGGTTGACGCGGCAGTCATCCCCACCTGTAGCCAGCAGCCGCCCAGAGGCTTTGCCCAGGACCAGCGAGGACACATTGCTGGCATGCGCGACGATCTCTTCTACACAGGGAAGGAGAGGGAGGGGCCATCAGGGCGAAGGAGGGGGGACCCTGCTCGGCTACCCGCTTCGGAATCTGAAGCCCAGTGGAAGGATCTGCCTCCTTCAGCTCCCCCTTTGGTGCCCACCACGAGCTGCAGGACCAGCAGACAGGGCAGGGCATGGGCCTGAGATTGAAATCACTGTTTCTCAACTTTCATCATGCCTGTCCTTCCTACCTTTAGACTTCACGATTTTCTTCCTGTTTCTGCACATCACCTGGTAATATTGACTAGTTATACTCGATTTTTAAAATTGACTTGCTATTTTTATTAGCTTGGTCTTAAGCAATGTCCATGAAATTACAAGTTTGATATACTCATGATACTCTTTCTATGATACAAAAAGAAAAACAATTATTAAAATAAAAAAAAATTGACCCATGCACTGCCTACACACCTCTCAGCTGCTGCTTGTGTGTACATACAAACCCCGCTTTGGAGAACACACTTTAAGAACAACCGAAGTCACCTCTAGACAAGCTGCCCCCAGGTGAGCCTGCACAGGGCTTCAGCTCAGATTCACAATCATGGATCAGGTTCTGGTCTGAGGTCTGTGATCTGCTATTGCGTGGCCTTGGCTACTAGGTCACTTGTCCTCTGAGGGCCTGGCTCCTCGTCTGGAAAGTGGGGATGCCCCTGGTGTCTGCTCACACCTGATGCTGAGGACTCCCTCAGAGCGTGCCTATGTGTTGCTCAGTAGCAGGCGAAGGCTCCGTGACATTGGGCCGGCTCGGGGCTAGTCACCACGAGAGAGTGGGCATGGCGGCCCGAGCGGGCACCAGAGGGTGGGCTTCATGAGGAGGGGGCAGAAGGCAACAGACTGAGCAGCTGGGGTGGGGGTGAGGGCTGACCATACAGAGGAGGAGGCCGTGCAGACAGCCTAAGGCCCTGGCCTGGTCAGTGGAGATGGCAGACATGAGCCTTAGAGGACTCTGCAGGGAGCAAAGCACAGGCAGGGAACCAAGAGGCGGCCCAGGTCTCAGAGCCCATCCCTGCATGAGCTCCTCCTGGAAAGAAGGGAGAAAAAAGACAGTTCTCCCCACACAGGCCAGGGAAAAACCCCAAGGTGCTGACGCCCCGAGGCGCCCGGAAGGCAAGCGTGGGTGACGCCAAGGAAAAGGGTGTTGCAGCCACGGCGCTCCACAGAGGCCCCTCCTGCACCCCAGCTCCGACTCCACCCTGCCTGGGTGTCTCTGCTGCGGGCTTCAGACCACAAGGAGGTTGGGAAACTGGGCCCAGGGAAGCTGCTTGCCAGAAAGCAGGGCTCCAAGGGGCCACCAGGAATAGCCAGGGGACAAGTCGCAGGCTGAATCTCACCGATGACACCCTGCCTCCTGGGCCGGTCAGGGCAGAGCCGGCACAGGCAGCAGCGCCAGCAAGGGCGAGGGTTCCCTGTGGGCCCCAACCTGGGCCAGGGTGTTGGGGAGCTCGCCATGGGGATCCCAGGGAGCTGGGCCCCACTTTAGTCCCATCTCGATGAGAGCCTTCTGTCCTCTGGACAGTGTCGGGACAGAAACCTGGGGAATTCCAGCCACAGACATGTGTCTGTTCAAGAGTTTCCACCCGACCCGGAAAGAGGGCAAAGCACCTTCTCCTTGGCATTCTGTGCCCGAGCCTGGTGTCCTCTCCGTGGAGGCACTGCTCGCTTCCCCTGGCCTACCTAGAGGGCTCTGTCTGTCCCCTGGCCCTCACTCCTCCAGGGAAAGTGTCTGGCTGGGCCCCACCTCACTGGGCCTCAGGACTGCTGCCCCTGGAGTCAGGGGCATTCATTCATAATATCAGTATTTCCTGGGTGCCTGTTTTAGGCCTTGCAAGAAATATGCCCCAGTATGATCAGATGGTGGCGGGGGCGGGACACTGAGCTGGCAAAACCGCAGACTTTGGGGTGAGAACAATTCAGAAGTTGGGCCCTTCTGGAGGAGCCCACATTACTCCCCTCTAAGCAGCCTGACCAGGGACTGACTGGAGCCCACAGAGGGAGAGCAGAGGGGCAGGGACACAGCACAGGCACCTGCAAAGGAGGCACGGGGCACCACCCCAAGAGCTCCTCCTTCATCCTGGCTTGAAGGACAGCAACCAACAGCCCAGGCCGAATACTTGATTTTCATACCAAAAATAAAAAATAAAAATCCTCAGTGTCTACTGGCAGGCCAAGCTCTGGGAGTACAACCTGGGCCCCACATCCAGCCAAAGCTGGGGAACACAGTGCAGTGTGGCCAGAGGGGCTGAGGATCAGCATCCCAAATGCAAGATACAAAGTACTAGGTTTCAACGACCTCATGTGGGCCACGCACCTCTGATCCTCACCAGACCCTGGAGCCACAAGGAGCCAGAGGTCACGTGGCCCTGGGCTCTCAGAGTTGATTCCCATGGACACCATTGTGCACATGAAATCAGCAGCAGCAGCAGATGCCCAATACGCCTGATCTCATTACCTCCTGCTCGCACACACTGATGGCTTGGCCTTGCCTTTATGATAAAGCACGGCAGCCTCAGGAGGGCTGGGGTCCTGCGAACTCACTAGGTCCGTGCGGCCCCACGTTCCTCCTGCTGCTGTGCCACCACCCATGGCCTCCCTTGAGTCCATCCAAAACACTGAGCCTCCTGCCTCAGGGCCTTTGCGCTTGCTGTTCATGCAGCCTGCAGCATTCCCACCCCACCCCTACCCCCACCCCCCAGCTAACTGATTCAAAGCACAGGCACCAGCTTGCAACTAGAGGAGACACAGAGGGATACAGTTATCCAGTTCCTGCCTGTTGCTCTCCCCAGGCTCTGAGCTCCCACTGTACAGAGACCTTGACTACTTTGTGCCCCAGTGGCTCCCCAGTGCCTAGCTCTGGGGAAAGGCCAGCTGTCGAAGGGATGAATACGTAATCCCAATAATTACAAAGCCACTCTGACCAAAGTGTGCCCTCCTTGGGGAACCATAACAGGGTTCTCCCAGAGCCCTAGAGCTTTGGGGAACAACATGAAAATGGCCCAGACCTCTCACTTTACAAACAAGGAAACAGAGGCCCTGCAAAGAGCTTTGCCCAGAGTCTTAGGGTTAAATTCATGGTTAAAAAGTGTGGAGTCTTGGCCAGGCGTGGTGGCTCATGCCTGTCATCCCAGCACTTTGAGAGGCTGAGGCAGGTGGATCACCTGAGGTCAGGAGTTCGAGACCAGCCTGGCCAACATGGTGAAACCCCATCTCTACTAAAAATACAAAAATTAGCTGGGCGTGGTGGCGGGTGCCTGTGATCCCAGCTACTCAGGAGGCTGAGGCATGAGAATCGCATGAACCCAGGAGGCAGAGGTTGCAGTGAGCTGAGATCGCACCACTGTACTCCAGCCTGGGTGACAGTGAGACTCTGTCTCAAAAAAAAAAAGTGTGGAGTCTTCTCCTAGCTCCTGAAAACCAGCCCAGGGACAGCTGGCAGCAGACAGTGACCAGGTGGAGCACACAAAAGCTATGCCAACCAGTTACGATAGGTGGGGCAGGGCCCACCGAGGTGCCAATGTGTGGGGGAATTCTCAAAATATGATCTGGGGATGCTTGGGATCCTCAAGATCCTTTCAGGGGGTCTGAGAAGACAGAAGGATTTTCACAATAACACTAAGATGGCATCTGCCTTTTGCACTCTCATTTGCTCACAAGCATATGGTGGAGTTTCCCAGAACATCACTACAGGCCTATTTGATTATATACTCTTGTTTGAAAATGTCTCAGTATTAACTTCTAACATGGTAAATACTGACAGATATGTAACTCCAACAAACAAAAGCACTCTGGGGTCCTCAATAATTGTTAAGAGTATGAAGTCTTCAGATGAAAGAGTCTAGAACCACTTGTATAGGGCAATGGTGGGAGTGGGCAGTGCCCATCAGTTACGGTCCGAGCCCTGTCTGCATCCCTCTGCCCGCCCCTCCTCGCTCCCACTCCTTCCCCCATTCCAGGCCCAAGATGCTTTTATCTGACTGGGGAAGTTTGACTTGTGAGATGTCTGAGAATGCTGTGAACATCTTTCAGGATTTCTCACCCCACCGTCAGCCTAACTGGAAATGCTGTGCTAAGCGCTTTAGGATGGGTTCATCCTGTCACTTGAATTTCACAGCAACCATACAATGCAGGCGTCATCTCATTGTACAGATAAGAAAACTGAGCCTCAGAGAGGTTAAGTCACCTGCCCAGTGTCACCCAGCTAAGAAGTGCCACAGTCATGATTTACATCATGGTCTGTCTTACTCCAAAGTCTAGGAGTCTCCTCCTGTGCCAAGAACAGGAAACAAAGCTGTGGGTTCAGGCCTCCCAGCAACAAGCCGCTAACAGAATAAATGGGGTGATAAAGAAAAATGAAAACCACTCACGCAACTTCCAGGCTGTCTTGGTGACCACAGGGGTGGCCATCCTTCAGCTGGCTGGCACCTGAAGCCCCACCCACAAAATAAACTGCGCTTTCCTCGTGGGGTGGGGGTGGATCCCCCCCAGATCCACCAATCAAGTTGGCAGAGAGTTCCCACACATCCAGGCAGAGAGAATGCCTCGTCTTCTGGCCCTGGGGTGCCTCGTGGTTCCAAATTACCCACAGCAGCAACGGCAGCAGCCTGTGCACATCTGTCACGATCCTGGATCATGGAATGTTAGGCTCGAGCCATCTCAGCTCAATACAGGGCTGCAATACAAACAGAGGTGACGTCATGTTAGAAAATGCTTGGTAAGAGCTATTGCTCCCTGGATCACCAAGGCCACTTGATAAAGACGGACACCCACCAAAGCCACCAGAGTCAGAAGCTGCATTGCAAATTAGGTTTGGGAATCTGCAGAGGGGGCACCTCAGGTAGGGTGATTTGGAACATAAGGAAAAAGAAACTCCTCCCAGAGGCCAGGATAATGAGATGCAGCTCTGTTCCGCGATGCTGGCTGCCTAAAGTGCAGCAGCCGCAGTGGGGCGGAGAAGACCACGTGTCTGCAATTCACATAGATTTCCTGGGAGTCGTTGTTTTTGTCTGACGTGTGGGATGTGGGAGAGCGGAGTCAGAAGCTAAGCTTATGGGCCTAGGAAAGGCATCCCAGAGACGGCCACTGAAGTCCTCCCTGGAAAGAATCTCGAAGACGACCCTGATGGTCCAATTCCCCAGCTCCTGGCAAGGGAACCGCTCCTGCTCCCTGCGATTCCCAAGGACAGAGCTAGGAACTAGGCCTCCAGTCTGGGCGTGAGTGGCTATGACTCCTCAACTCTAAAAGGCCACCTCATGGAGCCTCCCACCTCCTTCCCACAGCCACTTCACCTCTTTCCCATGAGCCCGCTCCCCTCTGTCCCCTTTCTCCTGGGTCCCCGGGTCTGCCTCTCTAGTCCTCCGTTCACACCCCCTTTTCTCCCTGCCCCCTGAGTCTCCCACTCATGCACATCCTGTCTCCCGAGCTCCCTTACGTGGCCCCTGCCTCGCCAGACTCCCGTTACTGCCCTTTCCCATATGCTCCCGGGGTCTCCCATTCATTCATTCTCCTACTTCTCTTCTCCCTATTCATTACCTGTCCTTCTGCAGACCCTAGCTCTGCTTCCGGCCTCCCTGGTTTTGCCCCCTCCGGCCTCCACCCCGACCCCTCTCGTCCGGGGGCGGGGGCAGGTCCCTCGGCCACGGCTGATCCTCCCAACCCTCTGCTTGCGGAGTACGGGCTCTAGCCTCCCCACGCCCAGAGCTCTCTGCCCGCAAGCCCGGCCAGCCCCGCCTGACTCGGCCCAGCCCAAGGCCCACCGTCCCCTCGCCACCTCGTCCCCTTGCCCACTCCACCTGCAGCTGCGGCTCCGGAGGCCGAGGCTCCGCTCCAGGCGCGACCCCCACTTGCCTCCATCCCCTGCCCTGATTGGCCGCTGCTTGACAACCGACCCTCACAACAAAACCTCCGGCTCAGAGCCCCGCCCACCTTGCCTCCCGCACCAATCAGCTGCCGCGGGTGCTCCACCTCCTGCCAGGACTGACCAATGGAAGCAGGCGCTTCTGCCGCTTTTCCTCAGTACCCGCCCTCTTTTCCTAACTCGGACTAATCAAGAGGAAGGAGCGTTCAAGAGCCGCCCCTTGGCCTCTAATAAACCAATGCAAGCTGCCGTTTCCTTAGTCCCGCCTCCGTCTCAAGTTTTCCCTTTCCTCTCCGTTTCCTTCCTCGAACCTAATTTGTGTCTGAAAACTTTTGAGAGCCGCCCTCCAATGGCGACTGCGCCAATGGCTTGAGCAACCGTCCTAGATTGACCAATCAGCGTCCGCATTATTGGAAAACCCAATTCCCAGACAGCCAATGGGAAAGGGACTTCGGGGGCAGCGTGAAGCCTCAGGCCTTCCATCTTGGAGTGGGGCAAAACCTAAGGAGGCCTTAGTCGGCATTTTGCCGAAGCTCCTCATTCTTCCCTTTGCCTGCAGGTGGTCCCCCGTGGCAGGAGGACTTTGTCCCTGTTCTTTGACCCGGACGCCGGCTTGAATCCCCCACGGGAGGTCTAGAAGGAAACAGCCTGATTCCGGAGCCGAGGCAGGCGCTGAGCCCTGTAGCACTGCACACGCAGCCACCGCCTCGGCTAATGGATGCGTGGGCAAGGGGCTGCTCCCTGAGTGGCTGCAATCAGGGAATCGGAGAAAGGCCAGCTTTATTTGTGACACGTTGGGCGGGGTGGGCTCTGGGAAGCGCCGTAACCCTTCTCGACTCAGGGCCCCTTTCGTGGCCGCTTAGGAGGGACTTGGCCGCGCAGCCGCCTCTTCCTGTTGCCCAGAGGTTGTCACAGGCACCCAGAGCCCCTCGAACCTCGCCATTCGGCCTCCAGCCTCTCACCGCAGGTCAGGGCTCCTTGGGCTCACATAACGCCCAGTACAACCCTAAGGGGTAGGAATTCCTGTTCCCATTTACAGATGAGGAAACTGAGGCCCGGGTTAAGATGCTCGCAAAAAACCACACAGTCAGAAAGTAATAGCCCCAGAATGCGAACCCTTGTTTTGAAAGCCAAAGCGTGCGGGAGTCCCCACTCTGCCTTCTGCTTCAGATTCTCCTGCTTCAGCCTCCTGGGTAGCTGGAACCACAGGCGCCCGCCACCACGCCTGGCTAAGGCTAGTTTTTATATTTTTAGTAGAGACGGGGTTTCTCCATTTTGGCCAGGCTGGTCTTGAACTCCTGACCTTAGGTGATCCACCCGCCTCAGCCTCCCAAAGTGCTGGGATTACAGGCATGAGTCACCGCAAGACACCTTTAAAAGATTAGCAGAATAATATCGGATCAAAACTGTCTAGCCTGCAGTTCCCCTTAACTTTTGAATTATAAAAAAAACTAAACAGAGAAAACTTGAAAAGACAAGATAATGATACCACGTAGATTCCAGCACTTGTTAACAGTTTGCCATATTTGCTTCGTCTGTGTGTCTTTTTCGGAACCATTTGAAAATTGTAGATATGACATTTCACCCCAACACCAAATACTGAGCATGTGTCTCTTAAAAATAAGGCCCTTGGCCAGGCGCGGTGGCTCATGCCTGCAATCCCAGCACTTTGGGAGGCCAAGGCGGGCGGATCACCTGAGGTCAGGAGTCCGAGACCAACCTGGCCAACACGGTGAAACCCCGTCTCTACAAAAAATACAAAAATTAGCCGGGCGTGGTGGCCCGCGTGCCTATAATCCTAGCTACTGGGGAGGCTGAGGCAGAAGAATCACTTGAAACTGGGAAGCAGAGGTTGCAGTGAGCTGGGATGGGGCCACTGTACTCCAGCCTGGGCGACAGAGTGAGATCCATTTCAAAAATAAAAATAAAAATAATGCCCTTATTCTATAATAACCATTGTTATCACCACTGCTAAGAAAATTTAATTCTCTAACAACAAGTCCATATTCATGTGTCCCCAGTCATCTCAAAAACCTTTTAGGACTTTTTTTTTCTAACTAAGAACCAATCAGTATTCACCACACTTGACTCTTTTAAGTTCTTTCCATTTCTGTCCCCAAACTTTTATTTTTATGACATCGATCTTTTGAAGAGATCAGGCCATTTACCTAGACTGTCCCACGTTAGGAATGTTTTCTTTTAGTATCATTTACCTGAATTTCCTGAAGTTCTTGTTAGATGGAAGTTCTTAAATGCATTTTTTTACCTTGAATTTCTTAAGTTAGGGCTAAAGGCTTGATTAGATTCATGACAACAAGCACTTAAAAACACTCCAGAGGACACATTGTAAGTGCACAAGGTTGACGAATTTTTACAAACTGAACACACCCAGGTCAAAAAGCAGAACATGACCAGAAACCAGAATCCCCTCCTGGGGCTCCATGCTCACGTCCATTCACTAACCCTCACACTCCAAGAGTGACGGTTGTCCTGACTTCGAATATCACCAATTAATTTTGCTTATTTTTGTTCTTTCCATAAATGGAATCATACGGTATGTACTTTTGTGTCTTGAATCTTTTGACATTATACTTAGGCAGTTTGACCATATCATTCCATATAGTTGTGTTGCAGTTCCTTCATTTTCATTGCTCTATGATATGGTTTGGCTGTATCCCTACCCAAATCTCATCTTGTGAATTGTAGCTCCCATAATTACAACATATTGTGGGAGGGACCCAGTGGGAGATAATTGAATCATGGGAGGGGTTTCCCCCATACTGTTCTCATGGTAGTGAATTAGTCTCACGAGATCTGATGATTTTATCAGGGATTTTCCTTTTTGCTTGGTTCTCATTCTCTCTTGTCTGCCACCATGTAAGATGTGCCTTTCACCTTCTGCCATGATTGTGAGGCCTCCCCAGCCATGTGGAACTGTGAGTCCATTAAACCTCTTTTTCTTTACAAATTACCCAGTCTTGAGTATGTCTTAATCAGCAGTGTGAAAACAGACTAATATACTCTATAACCTCAATATTATTGGCATTTAGAGCTAGATAATTATTTGCTGTGGGGGGCTGTTCTGGGCATTGTAGAATGTTTAGCAGCATCCCTGGTCTGTATGCACTAGATGCCAGTAGCATTCTCCCTAAGCAGTTCTCCCTAAGCAGTTAAAGACAACCCAAAATATCTGAAGACCACAATTTATGTATCCATTCTGCTCTTGATGGGCGTTTGGGTAACTTCCAAGTATGGTGCTATTATCAATAATGCTGCTGTGAAAGTTCTAGCACATGCCTTTTGGCAGATAGCTATCTATCTACATTTCTGTTGAGTTGTTCATCATTCTTACTTGATGAATGATGGATTGGAGTAGAACCTAAGAGTAGAATTGTTGGGCCTTAGTTTAGCTTTAATAGATAATGCCAAGCAGTTTTCCAAAATGGTTGTACTGATATATACTTTCACTAGGAAGGCTATTTGGGAGTTCCAGTTGTTTCTCATCATCGCCAGTACTTTTTATTTTTTTCATACCGGAGGGTGTTGTGACATTTCATTTCCCAGATGACTCATGAATTTGACAACCATTTCTTGTGTTTTTTGGCTATTTTTTAAGCTAACATTTAATGACTGCTTTCTATGTGCCATTCCCAGCCTCTCTGCTTTATAATTTATGTCTTTTTTTTTTTTTGAGACAGGGTTTTGCTCTGTTGCTCAGGCTGAAGTGCAGTGGTGCAAACATGGCTCACTGCAGCCTTGACTTCCTAGGTAAAAGTGATCCCCCTACCTCAACCTTCTGAGTAGCTGGGACTACAGGCTCATGCCACCATGCCTGGCTCTTTTTTTTTTTTTTTTAAGAGATGGGGTCTTACTATGTTGCCCAGGCTGGTCTCAAACTCCTGGGCTCAAGCAATCCTCCTGCCTCAGCCTCCCTAAATGTTGGGATTACTTACAGGTGTGAGCCACCACACCTGGCCATAAGTCTTATTTAACGCAACAATGCTACCCCATTCCACAGATGGGTAAGTGGTATCTGGTAAGAAGAGGAGCTGGGATTCAGTCCTCAAATTCTGGGGCATGCATCTTAGCTTTCCCTATCCCACTTGGTGAGGTGGGCCACCCTAGTCAGATTGAGATCTAACCAGTTGTTTGCAGATGGCTGCGGGACCATCTGCAGAGGTGCTGTGAAGACCTGACATTCCAATGGAGAGAAGGACAGGAAGCAAATGACAGCCCAAGGGGAGGAAGGGGGTGGTCCCGGGCTATAGATAACAGAAGAAGAGAAAGGCTGCTGCTGGAGCTTGTGAAGTGGGAGGCACAAATGGCAAATTAGGAGTGTGTTTATTTACAGGAAAATCATGAGAAGCAGGAACAAACAGGGCTGTAGGGGAGGTGGGCTGGCAGTGAGGTCAGGTGTCTGTATAAACAGGCATTGGCTGGGTAGAGGGAACACAGGAGCCAGGCTGCGGGAAGAGGTTTCCTTTCTCTGGCAGCTCTGGCTGAGGCCACAGGAGGGACATCAAGCGAATATTTTCTGGAGCTCCCCCAGGCGTGGGTCCTTGTAGAGCTTTTCCTCCAGAGCCAGGTACTTCAGTGGGGCCAGTTCCTTGTGTCTGAAGTCAGAGGGGCAAGGAAAGAGAGTGAGGGGTTACAAAGCTGGTGGTCCAGCCTCCCAGTAGGTTCTCTCCGCCTGCCCTGCCTGCTCACCGATTGAGGCGCTGCTCCAGGATGCGAATGCGGAACATGGCCTGAGAGCAGTAACTCAGGTACAGGTCTTCATCCTCGGGTGTCAGCGTCACCTGGTTCTCCTGGTACCACTGCTGCTTCTTTTGCAGCTCCTGGGTCTCCTGTGGTCATAGGGAGGACAGAGAAGGAGGGCTGACAAGGCTGACCTTCACCCAGGCTGCAGGCTGCAATCCCATTGGTCACTAGACAGCACCATGACGGTTGGCCCCACTGTCCCAACCCACACAAGCCACCTATCCATACCTGCCACAGAGGAGGCAGGGGCCACAAAATATCTTGGGTGGGAGCCAGTGGGGTCATGTTTATAGGGATGTCATGTCCATGAAGTCAGAGCAGGGGTCAAGACTGAGAAAGCCATGTAGCTCTGGACAAGTTACTGGCATTTTTCAGAACCTGCAATTTCTTGTCTACAAAATGAGAGTCATTGTACTCCCCCCTCCCCTTGTAGAGCTCCTTGTGAAGATTAAGTGACATAATCTTAGTAGTGCATGGGAATTACATGGTGTGTGCCTGACCAACAAAAATGGGTCAAGGACTAGGAGTTGTTATAATGTACCATCTCTCTGTCTACCCAGCCATCTGCCCATCTATTCCTCTGCCCATCCCTGCCCATCCATTCATCCATCCATCCATCTGTCCATCCACTCATCTATCCAACCGCCCATCTATCTACTCGCCCATCCATCCATCCACCCACCCACCCACCCACTCATCCGTCCACCTACCCACTCACTCACTCATCCACCCATCCATTCATCCATCCGTCTACCCATCCATCCATTCATCCACCCACCCACCCACTCATCCATCCATCCACTCATCCACCCACCCACCCACTCATCCATCCATCCACTCATCCATCCATCCACCCACTCACTCACTCATCCATTCATCCATCCACCGATCCATCCATCCACCCATCCATCCATTCGTCCATCCACCCACCCACTCATCCATCCACCCACCTACTCACTCACTCATCCATCCATCCATCCATCCATCCATCCACCCACCCACCCATCCAATCATCCATCCACCCACCCACCCATCCACCCACTCATCCATCCACCCACCCACTCACTCACCCACCCATCCATCCATCCATCCATCCACCCTCCCACTCATCCATCCACCCACCCACCCACTCATCCGTCCACCCACCCACTCACTCATCCACCCACCCATCCATCCATTCATCCATCCACCCGCCCACTCATCCATCCACTCACCCACTCATCCATCTGCCCACTCACTCACTCACCCATCCACCCATCCATCTATCCACCCACTCATCCATCCATCCACCCACTCACTCACTCATCCATTCATCCATCCACCCATCCATCCATTCACCCATCTACCCACCCACTCATCTATCCACCCACCCACTCACTCATCCATTCATCCATCCACCCTTCCATCCATTCATCCATCTACCCACTCACTCATCCATCCATCCACCCACCCACCCACTCATCCATCCACCTACCCACTCATCCATCCACTCACTCACTCACTCACTCACTCATCCACCCACCCATCCATCCACCCACTTATCCATACATATACCCATACACTTATCTATCTACTCACCCATCCATTCATCCTCCCATCCATCTATCCATCCATCCATTTATCCACCCATCCACCCACACATCTATTCATGCACCCACCCATCCCTCTATCTACGCATCAATCTACCCACCCATCTATCTACCTATTCATCCATCTATCTACCCATCCATTCATCCACCCATCTATCCATCCATCCATCCATCCATCCACCCACCCACCCACCCACCTATCCATACCTACACCCATCCATCCCCCTCTCCATTCATCTATCCGATAAACAAGTGTGAGGAGGAACAACTCAGTCATTCAGTCATTTGGAAACCCCAAGCATTGACATATTCATCCCCCTCATCAGGCCCTCACAAGCCTGTGAGGTGGTGGGCAGACAGCCCTGGGCCCATTTTCTGGGTGCAGATGCTGAGATCCCCTCCCCAACAAAGGCCCTGGTGGCACCTTCTCAAAGCGGGCTTGGATGAGGTTGGCCTTGTTGATGAGCCGCTGCTTGAAGTCGCTGAGGCACTCATCCTTGAGGCGCACCGCCTGCCAGCGTGTTAATTTCTCTCCTGGCGGGAGCTGGGCCAGGAATGGGGCCAGGTAGTCCAGCTGGGTCTCCACCTGCCTCAGGTGCTCTTCATGCATCACGCGCTCCTGTAAAGGTGAGGGGCAGTCAGCTGGATCAGCAGGAACTGCAGAGACCTCTCCACCAGCTCTGCATCAGCAGTGTGCCAGCACAAAGCCAGACCTCACAGCCAGGTCCTGGTGCATGGTGCCTCCAAGACAGGCCTTAGAAGGGCCTGCATGCTGGTCTCTGGACCTGTGTTTTCTGCCGACAGCCAACTCTTTTTTTCTTACATGAATTTGTGTCTCACTACCTGAGCTTTGGTTTCCTTCTCTGAGGATCTGACAGGATCATGTCTGTAAAGCACGCAGCCTGATGCCTGACAATCCATAGTAGATGCTTATTCAGTCAATGGTAGTGGTTATTAATGATGTTAGTTAAAACTGCCAGTAATTCCCTTCACTTTTCTTTTCCACCCTGGGGCCTGTGTCCTCCATCTGCATACAGGGGGCAGTGAAGTTGGAGACATGGGGGCTGACACCCTCCCCTGGGATCTGAGAACAGTCATCTGATGCCCGTCCTGCCTCACGACCCCCAAACTATTTTTAGAAATCTCAACTTGGTTGGTGAAAGGGATTCAGAAGCCGGCCCTGAAAACCAGGCGGGGACTTGCAACCTGAGGGTGTAACCTGAATGCCCTCTCTGTGCTGGAGAGCAGGAGAGCTCAGGCCTGTAGCCAGAGGTAGCTCACTGGGGCCACTGGCCCAGGGTGCAACCTCAGTGGGAGCCCTGGGTAGAGGTGGGCACATAATTTTAATTCTTTTCCCAACCACAGGCCTTGGCTTGGCTACAGCCCCTGGGGATGGGGGGAAACTTTGCCCAAATCCCAAGTACTATTTTGGATGAACCATAGAAATGGTCAGTTCAGCAGCAAGGATGACCGCATGGTATCAATAACTGTATCCCCGACAGGGGGTTTCTCAGCAGAATCCCTCATGGTCCCCACCACCCTGGAGGCCAGGGGGTCTAGGAAAAGCTGGGGCCTGGAGAAGGGATTGGGACTGACCATGGCCTCCCGATACTCCTTGCTCTTTTCATTCCGTTTGGTGTCATAGATGGAGATGGTCAGTGTGTGCGCTGCCTCCTCTTCCTCTCGAAGCTTCAGAATCTCCAGCACCTGAAATGAGAAGTGTTGGAGGGCATGATGAAGACACCTCCCACTCCTGTAACCCCAGCACTTTGGGAAGCCAAGGAGGGCAGATTGCATGAGTTCAGGAGTTTGAGACCAGCCTGGGCAAAATGGAAAAACCCCATCTGTTAAAAAAACAAAAACAAAAACAAGAAATTAGCCGGGCATGGTGGTGTGCACTAGTGGTCCCAGTTACCTGGGAGGATGAGGTGGGAGGACCACCTGAGCCCGGGATGTAGAGCCATAATTGTGCCACTGCATTCCAGTCTGGGTTATAGAGCGAGACCCTATCTCCAAAACAAAGATACCGCCCACCTGCTCACTGTCCCATAGGACCCTACCTCCAGCTCTGACTCCCAGACCTGATGTCTGGACAGCTTCTCCTCCCTCTTCAGGTGCATCATGGCCTCGTACTGGTAGAGCAGCTTCTTGGTGTGCTCCATGGGCTCCACCTGGGACAACAACCACCTCAGTAACACAGAGAGGCTGCCATGATCCGGGCATAGGACCACCTGGGTTCAAATCTACCCCTGCCACTTTCTAGCTGTGTGACCTCTAGCAAGTTGCTAAACCTCTCTGAGTCTTAATTTTCTCACTTATAAAACTACAGATAATAATAAAAGAGGAACTGATGACTCAGAAAAGCTGGGGACTGTGCCGGGAGAGTGAGGGTTTGACTAGGAAGGCTAGCCCCTCAGAGGTAGTGAGACTCTTCCCCTCCCACAGAGCCTCCCTAGGATCTGAGGTTTGCCCTGACCAGGAGTGCAGAGTCGTCTTAGCCTGCTGAGTTCTCTTTTTTTGGTGGAAAAGGAAGATTTTCAGAGGAGCTCAAAGAGAAGGGTCCCCAGATGGGGAACTTTTGGTTTTCCCAAGGAGCAAAGATGAATTTCCTGGCTGGGATTCACCAGCGCCCATCCTGGTTCTCCCAAGTTGCTGGAATAAGACAGAGAGCCCCAGCTCCTCCTGCACCCGACCCCTGCCCGCCGTGGCCCCCAGGCCCACCTCGAAGCTGATGCACATGTCGGGCGTCATGATGATCTTGTTGCCCTTGTTGTCCACCTCGGTGCGCCGCAGGAACTCGCGCTTGGAGGCGGTGATGTGGTCCTCACGGCAGTGGTAGCGCAGCTGGATGCGCTCCTCCGCAACCAGAAACACGCGCTCTGCCACGTCCTCCTCCGCGGGCTTCGCTGGGTTGCGGAAGAACCGCTCTGTGATTTTCTGGGAGGCCAGAACATGCAAAGGATGAGCAAAAGATGAGCGTATGAGGGGAGATTTCTGTGCATGCCCGCAGGCAGAAGCAACGGACGTTCAGGACACTGGAGTCTGGGGTCGTTTGGCGATTCACGTGGAATAGCCTCGCCTAGCCAGACAATAGATTTCGTGGGTTCTCAGGGCCAGGCCACTCCAGTCCCGTATGGTGCTGGGCCCCTCCTCAGCTCCTTCAAGACTCTGCTTGCCTACCTCAAGAGATGGGGAGCTCACCACTTCTCCAGACAGCCTACTCCATTGCTAGACATCCCTTACTGCTAGAAAGGGCTTCTTTGGCATGCTGCCGTTACACACAGTTGCCAACTAGTTTGTAATGACATGGAGGGGAAAATGCACAATTTCATGTTAAGTGGGTAATACAGGGACTCTAATCCCCGGGTCCCGATCTCAATTACATTAGAAAAAACTCTCAAAACCAAACCTATAATCCATGGTAATATATGAGAGATGCCATTCTGAGATATTTTTGCTTTTTTCTACATTTTTACATATTTTCCAAATGTTTAGTCATGAGTGTGTATTTTTGTATAACAATAAGGAACTAACACATCCTTGGCCCCATGGTTGAGGGCACAGTCTTGCACCAGACAACCCCAGGATGGCACATTTGGTGATATGGTTTGGCTTCGTGTCCCCCCACCCAAATCTCACCTTGAACTATAATCCCCATAGGTCAAGGGCGGGACCAGGTGGAGATAATTGAATCATGGAGGTGGTTTCCCCCATGCTATTCTCGTGATAGTGAGTGAGTTCTCCCGAGATCTGATGGTTTTATAAGCGGCTTCCCCTTTGCTCAGCACTTATTCTTTCTCCTGCTGCCCTGATTCTAGTGAAAAGGACCCTTTTCACTAGGCAGAAGGTGAAAAGGACCCTTCTGCCATGATTCTAAGTTTCCTAAGGGCTCCCCAGCCATGCGGAACTATGAGTCAATGAAACTTCTTTTCTTTATAAATTACCCAGTCTCAGGTATTTCTTCATAGCAGCATGAGAACAGACTAATACATTTGGTTAAATGCTTGGTTCATCATTGGTGCCCTAGATATGTCTCAGGCCTTAATGCCATCCCAGAGCCAGGGTTCTCACCATTCAGAGGTGACATCAGCTGCCAGAGAAGGAGGGCCACCTGTCCCCAGCCCCGGCGAGCTCTTACCACAATGGGCCGGGGGTTTGACTCTGCACTGCTCAGAGTGAACTTCTTGACTCGGGGTCCGAAGTTGGCATGGCGGTAGGAGAGGAAGTCTGGGCGTCCTTGATAGTACTCTGTCATTGTCCTGGGTGTCTCCTCCCGCTTTATCAGGCCATCCACACGGGCCGTTTCGTAAAACTCAATGACACGGTCCATCTCAGGTTGCATGGACTTGTACGAGTGCACTGGGTGGGGAGCAGGAGGAGGGAGGAGACAGCTTCATGAGCACTAGGAAGTATGGCTGCTGCCTTGATGGCCAAACCCCAGGCCCAGGGAGAAGACAGACCCACATTATGGAGGAGGTTAGCTATGGAACCAGTCCCCTATTGCTGGGTGTTTAGGTTGTGTACAACTTTTCTGATTATTAGCAACACCACGATGAACATCCACATCGTGCATTTTTTGTTCTTGTCCATTATTTGCTAAGAATAAATTCTCAGCAGTGGAATTGCTGGGTCCAAAAGTGTACTTTTTTTTTTTTTTTTGAGATGGAGCCTCGCTGTGTCACCCAGGCTGGAGTGCAGTGGTGCGATCTCAGCTCACTGCAATCTCTGCCACCTGGGTTCAAGTGACTCTCCTGTCTCAGCCTCCTGAGTAACTGGGACTACAGGCACCTGCCACCACACCTGGCTAATTTTTGTATTTTTAGTAGAAACGGGGTTTCACCATGTTGGCCAGGCTGGTCTCAAACTCCTGACCTCAGGTGATCCACCCAAAGTGCTGGCATTATAGGTGTGAGCCACTGTGCCCAACCAAAAGCGTACACGTTTTATGGTCGTTATCAATATTTTGCCCAACTGTCCTCCAGAAAAGTTCCAATCTGCTGTCCCATCAACAGTGACACAGAGTGACTGTTGCTCCCATACTTGTTCATACCCAGTAGGACCATTTTTTTCATCTTTGCCAACATGGGGGTTATAAGATGGTCCTTTATTGGTTAGGGACCTTATTAGTTTCTTTTTTTTTATTATCAACTTCCAAATTAGGTTGATCATTTAAAAAATGTATATTACTCCTATGCTTTTCTTTTGTAAATTTCTTGGTCAGGATTTTTTTTTTTTTTTTCCTTGAGACAGGATCATTCTCTGTCACCCAGGCTGGAGTGCAGTGGCATAATCTTGGCGCACTGCAGCCTCGACCTCCTGGGTTCAAGTGATTCTCCTGCCTTAGTCTCCTGAGTAGCTGGGATTACAAGGACGTGCCACCATGCCTGGCTAATTTTTGTATTTTTTGTAGAGATGGGGTTTCACCATATAGCCCAGGCTGGTCTTGAACCCCTGGGCTCAAATGCCCACGTTGGCCTCCCAAAGTGCATGTATTACAGGTGTGAGCCCCTGTGTCCGGCACTGCCTCCTTTAAATGTGGCCTCCACTGTGTAACCTCATGGTGAGGTTCTGGCCTGATTCCAACCACAGAACGGGTATGTGGCGCCCCCTTTAGCTTTCCTGGAGGAGCATTTGTCACATTTCCTTAGAATTTCTGAGCTTTCCCTGACCTCCCACACATCGGTTTGCTGAGGGAGGCAGGGCAGCTTCTACTGCTTACTGCCCAAGAACCCCTGTGTAATATATATGCTGGTTCCTCTCACCACATACCACCTGCCACAGGGTGTGTGAGGCCTCTACCCCAGGCTCCTGGGCAGCCCAGGAAAGGGGAGCCACGCACCGCGCAGAGCCTGGGGGTGGCCGGGCTTGAAGTAGTCTGTCTTTAGGTCTGTGGTCTTGTTCATGTGTTTCAGCTCCAGCATGTCTTCCCGGTTCTGGTACCACTCCTTTATCTCCAAAATATTGGTACCTGTGGGGCCGATGGACACTTGCTGCAGCCCAGCCAGATCCCCTAGCCTTCAACCCCCGCTTATTCCAGGAACACAGAGGCCAGCAATGCCCCCAGAGAGAGTAGAAGCCGCCCCTGCCCCTGGGCTGGCCTGGACCCATGGCCAGAGCAATCCCCCTTACACTCCAGGTCCTTGTAGGTGGTGAGGCGGCTCACAAGGCCATTGCTGTTGAGGTACGGGGCCCACTTCTCCAGCTTTGCCCTCTTGTACTGAATCACCTTCTTCCCGTTTGGGCAGCGGGTCTCAAATGCTGTGGACACAGTCAGCTGGGGTCTCTCCTTCCTAGTTTGGGGGAAGGGAGGGCCAGCCCTGCCCAGCCACTCATCCATGCACTGCCCATTCTCTGTGTACTGAACTCCTCCGGCCCCAAGCCCGATCCAGGGAGGCCGAGGAGAATAATCACCAGGGGCAGCTCCAGCTCTAGATGGGTTCTCAGGCCAGGCAGAAGCACAGATCCACCCAAGAATAGGATTTGAGCCCCATCAGAGGGTCTGCCCCGCAGCCAACCACACTCTCACACTGCCAGGCCTTTGCTTGTACAGGTCTCTGCCAGAAACACCATCATCCCCTCCTCCCCTTGTTGGACTGACTTCTTCAGATCCTTCAAAACTTTGCCCAGGTGACCCCTAGCCTACTTCTGGTACCCCTTTCTGCTCACCTATCCCCAGGCCCTAGCCCCAGTGCTGGGCTGGGTGTGCCTCCTCTCGGTTCCCATGACACGCTCTCTGGCACGTCTCACCCTGATGAAATGGCCCATGCCCTCCCCATAGGTCTGGGTGCTCCCTAGGTGGGCACCAGCAGATATGGACATGGAGCATGACAGTCCCTTCCCTCCTGCCTTCTCTACCTGCCCCTCTCTGGTCCTGAGAACCCCTGCACCATCTGGGCACTGCCCATGGCCTCCTCTGGGTAGAAGAGTGTGAGGGGGAATGAGCTGGGTTTCCAGGCCTTGCTGCCACCCACACGCCATCATCCCACACATGCTCACTGAGCTGCATCGCCCTGTGTGCCAGACTGGTGTCAGGCCCTCGGGGTCAGAGCTGAGTGCGTGTGGCAGGAAGGGAGGAGGGAGGGAGGGAGGGAGGGTGCAGCTGAAGGTGAGAAGGGTGGAAATGTGGGGCACGGCATTCCCTGCTGTGTCCCCCCGCCTCGCTGCTGCAGACCTCTCTGGAGCCCCAGGAACTGGATCTGGAGAGGAAAAGTGAACACACAAATAGAAAATACCTTCCGGGGAGATCTCAATCTGCTCCACCCACGAGTGGGGCATGTCGAAGCTCTTATCCTCATCCTCCTTGCCCTGATGGAAGAGAAGGGGATGGGGGAAGTGGTGCTGGTCAGGGCGTTGAAGCAGAAGTTATGGTCAAAGCTCTGTCTCTGCCTGCAGAGCCAAGCCAAGGTAGTCCGTTGGCTTCCCCAGGGGAACTGGAGGTCATGAGCACGACCCATGATGTGGAAGAGGAGGAGTCGACTCTGGGCAGGGAGCCCTTCCCTATACCTGCCTAGCTTAGGACAGCAGCACCCCCTGCCCTGGCTGCAGGCCCTTTGTGATTAGAGAGGTGTTTCTGGAGTCAGGGCGCCCAAGCCCCACCCTCTCTCCAAGACCAGCTAAGGGGTCCTGGGCAAGTCCTTTAACTGCTCTAAGCCTTAGTTTTCTTAACTGTAAACTGGACCTTTTAGGAGGATTAAATGATATAATGTCTGTAAAGGCCTTGGGGCTCTGCCTGGCTGACATTATTATTATTAATATTTGAGATGGAGTCTTGTTCTGTTGCCCAGGCTGGAGTGCAGTGGCATGATCTTGGCTCACTGCAACATCCGTCTCCCAGGTTCAAGTGATTCTCCTGCCTCAGCCTCCTGAGTAACTGGGATTACAGGCATGCACCTACCACACCCAGTTGACTTTTGTATTTTTAGTAGAGATGGGCGGTGCCGGGGGGGGGGGTCTCACCATGTTGCCCAGGCTGGTCTTGAACTCCTGACCTCAAATGATATGCCCACCTTGGCCTCCCATAGTGCTGGGATTACAGGCATGAACCACCGTGTCCGGCCTATTATTATTTCCTCTCTGAGCCTTAATTTCCCCATTTGTGAAATAAGGCCCGCTCTAGATAAATGGTCCTCAAACTAGATAATCACAGAAACTTGGATAAGACTTTCTCAACTTAAAACCTTTTTTCCACAAACATTGCTTATACCTCTGACACCTGCTTATCTAATTTTGACATTTTGCAGCGGACAAAAATGGGTGAGCAGTCAGCAGTTAGTATTGTCAAAAATCTCTAAGATAGCCAGGTGGGTGGGCTGTCACCAGGGTTCTGGTTTTTCCTGGGGGTCCATGACTGGGCTCTGACTCTTTGGGCTGCCCTCTGTCCGTCTTTGCTGTAATGAGGGCTCTTGGGCCAGGGTGGACCAGGACTCTGTGACTGGAACTGTTTATTAGCCATGCGGGTGCTAAGCCGGCTGCCTGCAGGGCTGGGCTCTCAGGCCCTGGCTGGTCCATGCGCCATGGCCAGCAGGGGGCGCCTATGCCCGGATTTACTGCACGCGAGATGTCCTCAGTCTCTGGAGATGAGGTTACTGAGAACATTTAGCACCCTTTTCAGACGGTCTACACTGCTGTGCCAAGCACATCACATCAAGCAGCCCCAGGAGGTAGAACAGAGTTACCATTGAGAACCCAGACTGTGGAGCCAGACTGTGTAGGTTCTAATCCCCACTCTGTCACTTATCAGGTGTGTCGCTTTGGGTAAGCGACTTAACCTCTCTGTGTTTGAGTCTTCCCATCAGTAAAATGGGATAATATTAATCACAGGTGGTAATACCAGTGCCTACCTCACCAGATAGCTGTGGGGAGTTACTTCAGGTTAAGCAGATACAATGGATCCCAGTGCTTAGTAAGGACCATATGAGTGCTACCTTTTGCTACGGGCTGAATGGCATCCCCCTAAAATTCATAGGTTGAAGTTTTAAGCCCTGAAAGTGACTGTATTTGTTTTATTTATTTTTCTTATTTTTTCTTTGTTGTTGTTGTTGTTGTCTTGATCACTTACTGTTTGAATGATTGTTTTTAGAGACAGAGTCTTTAGAGAGGTGATTAAGGTAAAATGAGTTCATTAGAGTGGGCCCTAATCCAATATGACTGGTGTTGGTTGGGCATGGTGGCTCATGACTGTAATACCAACACTTTGGGAGGCCAAGGCAAGGGGATCTTTTGAGCCCAGGAGTTTGAGACCAGCAGACCATGTCTCTCTGAAAAACAAAAATTAGCTGGGTGTGGTGGTGTGTGTCTGTAGTCCCAGCTACTCAAGAGGCCAAAGTGGAAGGATAGACCAGGAGTTCGAGGCTGCAGTGAGCTATGATCGTGCCACTGCACTCCAGCCTGGGCAACAGAGGAGACCCTGTCTCAAAAAAATTAAAAAAAAAAAAAAGACTGGTGTCCTTATAAGAACAGATTAGGACATAGATTTGTATAGAGGGAAAACAATATGAAGACAGGGAGAAGACAGCCATCTACAAGCCAAGGACAGGGGGCTCAGAAGGAACCAACCCTGTTCACACCTTGATCTCAGACTTCCAGCCTCCAGAACTGTAAGAAAATTAATTTCTGTCATTTAAGCAACCGCATCTGTGATGCTTTGTGATGCCAGACGAATGCACCTATTAGAATTACTATGAATACAACTATGATCCTTCTGCCTCCATTTCACATAAAGGCTGAAACTGAATTCAGAGAAGGGAGGCTGGTGATGTGGGTAAGGCCCTGGCCAACGACTTTCAGCGGAACTGACAGAACAGACAAGAAAGGCCTGGCAGCGTATGGGGCTCATGATGGCTAATTGGGATGGAACTGAGAACAACCAGCTCTGGGACTCCCAGGGGGTTGCAGAGTGGGGCCTTTTTCTTTTTCTAAATTTATTTTTAGTTTTTGTGGTGGGGTGGGGTTGCCCAGGCTGGAATGCAGTGGCATGAACATGGCTCACTGCAGCCTCGACCTCCCAGTCTCAAGTGATCCTCCTGCCTCAGCTTCCCAAGTAGCTGGGACTACAGGTATATGCACCCACAGCCAGCTAATTTTTAAATTTTCTTGTAGAGACAGGGTCCCGCTATGTTGCCCAGGCTTACAAGGGGCATGCTTTCCAAAGGAGCAGGGCAACTCCTGAACAAGGTGGACAATATGGGGGCAGAAGACCTGACTTCAAGTCCTGTCCCTTCCCTAACCCACTGGGAGGTCCTGGGTAGGTTACTGGCCTTTCTGGGCCTCAGTGTGCCCATCCGTAAAATAAGGGAATTGCCCAAGCCTTCCTGCTTTGAGGAACCCATCATTGGTCTACTTGGGCCATCCCCCACCGCCACACACATGCTGCTGGGGACACTTGTCAGGCTCCCTGAAGTCTTCACACACATCCCCTGGGCTCTCGAGCTGCTGAGACTCACCAGATTTTCCACATCATCCTCATCGTTTATCCCACTGTCGTCTTCTTCAGTCAAGGACAGCTGAGACTTATCAGTCCCCAGGAGCATGTACTCCCACCTCACAGGGTCACCCAGGTCAAAGATCAAGTCCTGTTGGGGATGAAGGCAGTCAACTGAGTGTACCCCACAGCCACTACATCCCCACCTGCTCCATGGGGAGTTGGGAGACGGCTACTTCGGGGCAGAGAAGGGACCTGAACCCAGGGCTTGGAGAAGCAGAACGTCAGTCCCAGGTGGCTCTGAGAGTCCATGCCCACACTCCTCATCTCAACAGGGAAACTGAGGCCCCGAGGGGGCGCAGAACTCCCTGCCCATCATTCAGCCTCCCTGTGAGGAAATCTCGTATTGACCTCTGTGAAAGACTAGGAGGCTCTCTGGCCTGGGCTAGACCTGGATGTGCAGGTCTTTCCGCATCGGCTGGGCAGTGCTTAGAGCCAATGAAAAGAAACCAGCAAGATTTGATGGCAGAAGGGTCTAGCAACTCCCAGGAAGTGGAAGGTTTTTTAAAAAGGCTTCCTCCTGTTTATTTTACCCATGCCAGGAACAAGGGAACTGGGCAGGCACACGTGGAGGTTATACATAAGAAGCAGGTGGACAGCTGGGCGTGGTGGCTCGTGCCTGTAGTTCCAGCACTTTGGGAGGCCAAGACAGAAGGATCACTTGAGCCCAGGAGTTCAAGAACAGCCTGGGTAGCAAAGAGAGATCCCATCTCCACAGTTTCTTTTCTTTTCTTTCTTTTCTTTTTTTTTTTTTTTTTTTTTTTTGAGACAGAGTCTCACTCTGTTGCCCAGGCTGGAGTGCAGTGGCGTGATCTCGGCTCACTGCAACCTCTGCCTCCCAGGTTCAAGTGATTTTCCTGCCTCAGCCTCCTGAGTAGCTGGGATTACAGGCACACGCCACCATGCCTGGCTCATTTTTATATTTTTAGTAGAGATGGGGTTTCACCATTTTGGCCAGGCTAGTCTCGCACTGCTGACCTCAAGTGATACGCCTGCCTTGGCCTCCCAAAAGTACTGGGATTACAGGCATGAGGCACCGTGCCCGGCCTTTTTTTTTTTAGCCAGTGCATGGTGTTACGCACCTGTAGTTCTGACTACTTGGGAGGCTGAGGCAGGAGGATCACTTGATTCCAGGAAGTTGAGGCTGCAGCGAGCTGTGAACACACCACTGTACTCCAGCCTGGGAGACAGAGTAAGACCCTGTCTCTCTAAAAAAAAAAAAAAAAAAAGCAGGTGGGTGAGAATTTCTCCTCCATGGAGTGTGTCTGCCACCTTCTTTTCTTTTCTTTTCTTTTTTTTCTTTTCTTTTTTTTTTTTTGAGACAGGGTCTCCCTCTGTTGCCCAGGCTGGAATGCAGTGGCCTGATCTCGGCTCACTGCAACCTCCACCTCCCGGGTTCAAGTGATTCTCCTACCTCAGCCTCCTGAGTAGCTGGGACAAGCGCTCGCCACCACAGCCCAGCTAATTTTTGCATTTTTAGTAGAGACAGGGTTTCACCATGTTGGTCAGGCTGGTCTCAAACTCCTGACCTCTTTTCACCCAGCCCACCTGAGTCCTCAGTCCCCTCAATAAAAGTGGCTCATCTGTCAGATAATTCCTAGAAGGTGGGGAGCACCTCACATTCTAATCAACCTTCCTAGAGCAAGGTGTTCTCCCTACCCTAAATCATGTTCCAGAGGAAAGCAAAGGCTGCAGAACAGCTGCCTGGAGGGGTGTTAACATTAAGCTGTCCTGAAGCCAACTCTAAGCCTAGTACTCACTGTCATGTGTGAGTCCTGGGAGGGCTCCCGAGTATTTCTCTGCCCTAGCTGGTGGGTGGAGGGGAGAGAAGTACGGGGCACAACAGAGGAGAGTTGGGGAGAGAACTGCTGGTAGATGTCATAGTGACTGCGGACAAAGCTTAATGGGCTTAGTGGATAGGAACCCAATTGTATAGATATTTGCCTTTTTTCACTCTTTTTTTTTTTTTTTTTTTCAGATGGAGTCTTGCTCTGTCACCCAGGCTGGAGTGCAGTGGCATGATCTTGGCTCACTGCAACCTCTGCCTCCTGGATTCAAGTGATTCTCATGCCTCAGCCTCCCGATTAGCTGGGATTACAGGTGCCCGCCACCACACCCAGCTAATTTGTGTATTTTTAGTAGAGATAGGGTTTCACCATTTTGGCCAGGCTGGTCTTGAACTCCTGGCCTCAAGTGATCCACCTACCTCGGCCTCTCAAAGTCCTGGGATTAAAGGCGTCAGCCACTGTGCCCGGCCAACCTATTTGCACTCTTGGCCTAAATTTTGTTACTTTTGTAAACCAGTGTTAGCAGTAGTTAGATATTATGCTTTGTTACTTTAACTTAAGTTCTATTCCTTTAGAAAAAGCATAATTGAATGGACAACAGCCACATCCATGTGCCCAGGGTATGTTTGCGCCAGGCAGTCACTCTGTGGATGCGTTGCCATCCTCCTCCAACCCCTCGCTATTTCAAGGTTCTTTGAAGAGACAAAGCAGCTGCTCCAATGTTCGTGTGGTGGTAAAAGTGACAGCCTGTGCCATCATCTCTTCCTCATACCCTCACTTGGCACAGTACTGCCCCTCTGGCCTCACTTCCGCCTTCACCTCGGAGCCTGATGGATGAGATGAGGACATTCAGGCTGGAAGAGGGGCTGAAGGAGGACTGTAGCATCCTCTGAAGGGCTGTTATCCTTCAGAGGACACCGACCACCATGGTGCTTATAAGCCCAGGCCCTGGGGGAGGGCAGTGTCGGCTCTGCCCCCTCTGTGTGGCGTGGGAGAAATGATCTCACTTTACTTGGCCTCAGTTTCCTTACCTGTAAGATGGGAGCAACAATAGTTAACATTTATTGAACAGCTAGAGACTATTCTAAGCATCTACTGAGTGTTACTTCCCACAACCCTGGAATCAGTGCCTAAGGGAGGCAGAGTGATGAGAGGCGTCTCCTTTGCTGAAGGCAGAAGTTTCTCATCTCGGAGCTTCTGACTTCTTCACAGAGACAGAGCAACCAGCAAAGCAATCATGCATCAACTCTGCCTGTCTCCCACAGGGGCTGGCAGTCACCCCTCTGACACTTATTTACTTATTTATTCATTCCCCAAGACTAAATGACCATTAAAAAAGCAGGTCATCAGGTACAGTGGCTCAGGCCTGTAATCCCAACACTTTGGGAGGCCAAGGTGGGCAGATCACTTGAGGTCAGGAGTTCGAGACCAGCCTGGCCAAAATGGTGAAACTAAAAATACAAAAAAAAAAAAAAAGCCACTTGTGGTGGTGCATGCCTGTAATCTCAGCTACTCAGGAGGCTAAGGTGAGAAGATCACTTGAACCTGGGAGGCAGGGATTGCAGTGTGCCAAGATCGCGCCACTGCACTCCAGCCTGGGTGACAGAGCAAGAGTCTGTCTCAAAAATAAAATAAAATAAAAGTGTGGAACACCATGTAGAAATCAACATTGTCTCCCATAATTTGGTGAATCTGGGACTATAGAAATGTCACTGTCCTGCCCTACATCTTCAAATTAACATTCTCAGGTCACAACAAGTCTTCCCAAAGGGATCCTTTGGGAAAAACAAGCTATTTCCTCAGCTCATATTTCCCTCTTTTTGTAGCATGCACCAGCAATTTATGCAAGTAGTATATACTGGGAAGGAAGAAAGGGGTCCACCAGCAAGCCCATGGCTGTTGACAGCCATAAGATTAGAGACAAGCACAAAGGGATAGGTCAACATACTGGCAAACAGTGCTGTGACATCTTGAGAATAACTCTTCATACTCTTCATTTCATTCCCGATAGAAACCTCACTGTCCAGTGCGTGCGTGTGTGTGTGAGAGAGTGCGTGTGTGTGTGTGAGAGATTGTGCAGTGGCACAATCACGGCTCACTGCAGCCTTGACCTCCCGGGCTCAAGCAATCATCCCACCTCAGCCTCCCTGGTAGCTGGGACTACAGGTGCATGCCATCATGCACCTGGCTAATTTTATTTGAATTTTTTTTATAGAGACGAGGTCTCACTTTGTTGCCCAGGCTGGTCTCAAACTCCTGAGCTCAAGTGATCCTCTCCCAAAGTATCAGGATTACAGGTGTAAGCCGCCATTCCCCACCAGAGTGCATAGGTATTGATGAGGTAGGCCAGTAAGTTACAGAGCCGTAAAGAAATGATGTTGCCTAGGAGGTGAGGAACAAGACACACGAGAAACCCTAGGATGCCTTCTTCCCAATAGATGGTTACTATGGAGTCACAAAGTCCACAGTACTTGGACTCTCTGTCAGTGAATTGTACCGCAAATCTCAGTAATCATGCAGAAGGGATGTGCGATGGTGGTAGCAGCAGAATGAGTGATTATCTCTTGAGTTATCTCCATGATAACTCGGTCAAAGGAAGATGAGACAGCTTTCTGTACATTTCCAGGTCCTAACTACTGCAAAACTTGACCATGGACTCCCAGGCAGTTTTGGAGTTAAGCCTGTGAACAACCTGCACCTCCCATCAATGCTCACAATGTATTGAGTGTAACTAAAGGGACCAGGAAGCTGACCTACTTGCTGCCGCAAAGTATTCTGACCTGTTGTTGCAGGAAGAGGCTCATACACCATGAGAGCAGCTGGGACAGGATGGTGAGACGGGAGCTCAGGAGCAGCAGACTGGCTATGTCCGCCATGCAGATGGACAGACGGTCCAAGCCACCAAGCAAATGAGTGAGCCGTTCCTCAGGGTCACCTTAAAAAGGGCCCAAGGGAAACTGGCCTGGTCGGAAACAGAGTGCCTTCGAGACAACGAAAGAGCACTAATAGACATACCAGAGACTGGGTAATTTGCAAAGAAAAAGAGGTTTAATGGACTCACAGTTCTGCAAAGAGGATAACCAATGCTAATACAAATCAAAGCTCCAGTGGCTATATTAATATCAGACAAAATAGATGTCAGAATGAAAAATATTACTAGGGATAAAGCTGATTATTTCATACCGATAGAGAGGTTAATTCATCATGAGGACATAACAATCTCAAACATTTACTCATCTAATAGCAGGGCTTCAAAATACATGAAGCAAATGCTGATAGAACTGAAAGAGGAAATAGAGAAATCCAAAATTGTAGCCCAAGATTTCAATAATGTTGTCAATAATTGAAAGAAATGTCGGCAGAAAATCAGCAAAGATATATAAGATTTGAATAACACTATCAATCAACTTGAGATTATTGACATTTATAGAACATTCCATCCAACAGCAAAATACACATTCTTGTCAAGTACACACAGAAAATTCACCATATTAAGAATTTGGTGAATTTCCTAGACAGACCATATTATGGTCCATAAAACAAACTATAGCAAGTGTAAAATAATAGAAGTCATACAAGTTATTTTCTCTAATCACTACAGAATTAAATTAGAAATCAACAATAGAAATATCTCTAGAGAGTTTCTAAATATCTGTAAACTAAACACATTTTCAAATGGCCCATGAATTAAAGGAGAAATTAAAAGGGAAATTGGAGAGCATATTGAATGGAAAGAAAATGAACACATGATAGAGTAAAATGTGTGGGATGTCACTAAAGTAGTACTTCCAAGAGAAAGAAGGCCTATGTTAGAAAAGAACAGGCTTAGCTGGGCGTGGTGGTGCATGCCTGTAATCTCAGCTACTTGGGAGGCTGAGCCAGGAGAATCGCTTGAACCCAGGAGGTGGAGGTTGCAGTGAGTGAAGATTGCGCCATTGCACTCCAGCCTGGGCAACAAGAGCGAAACTCTGTCTCAAAAAGAAAAAAAAAAAAAAAAAAAAAAGAACAGTCTTAGATGAATCATCTCAGCTTCCACCTTAAGAAACTAGAAAAAAGTAAATGAGGCTCAAAGTAAGCATAAAATATAAAATAATAAAGATCAGAGTGGACATCAATGAGATAGAAAACAAAAACAATGGAGAAAAACCACAAAACCGAAAACTGGTTTATTGACAATAAGGTGGGACTTACTGACCAGAAGGTGGGACTTGACTTCCAAGCGGGGGGCTCAGACCCTGGAAGAAATTGAGGACTAGCTAAAACGGGGCCAAGGCAACACCCAGAAATTACACCTTTCCATGGCAACGACCAAGTGAACCAGAGGTTACCACTCTATTTCTAGAAATTTCTGCAGAATCTGCCTCTTAATTTGCATATGATTAAAGTAGATATAAATGTGACTGTGGAACTGCCTCTGAGCTGCTACTCTTGAAACTGCCTTTGCACAGTTATGACTGAGACACTGAAAGAGATCTCAATCGACTCCATCTTGCTTCTAACCTCCAAGCTGTCCTTGTTCAATCCTAGGTGTAGGCTGAACTAACTTTGGGAGAAACTTAGTTTATTATAGTTTAAAACAAAGGCAATAACAGCCCTTTCCCGAAGCAGACCTCCTTCTTGCCTAGGGACTAGATTAGCTACAAGATTAGAAATTGTGGTTTCAGAGTCATGCAGCTGGAGGCTACAAGATTCCGACCCTCCCTAAACTGCTCCTAAGATCAGTGCTTGAGATATTTTGCAGGCCCTACACTTGATGGATCAGATGGCACCACCAGATGGATAAACTGGCTCATCTGATCTTGTGACCCCCACCCAGGAACTGACTTGGTGCAAGAAGACAGCTTTGACTTTCTATGATTTCATCTCTGACCAATCAGCACTCCTGGTTCACTGGCATCCCCCAACCCACCAAGTTGTCCCTAAAAACTCTGCTCGCTGAATGCACGAATGCTCTGGGAGACTGATTTGAATAATAATAAAACTCTGGTCTCCTACACAGCCGGCTGTGCGTGAATTACTCTTTCTCTATTGCAATTCCCCAGTCTTGAATCAGCTCTGTCTAGGCAGCGGGCAAGGTGAACCCCTTGGGTGGTTACAATCTGGGCACACTGCCTATGGGGTAGCCCTGCTCCACAAGGAGCAGTCCGTCTGCTGCTGCCATATGCTGCCACTTCAAGAAAAGTTGTCTCTAACACCACCAGCTTGCCCTTGAATTCTTTCCTAGAAAAAGCCATGAATCCTCACTGGCAAAGCCCTGATTTTGGGGCCTGCCCCTGCATCAAGAGCAACAAAATTGATAAAAACCTCTACCCAGATTGATCAGGAGAAAAAGAGAGAACACACAAACTACCAATATTAAGAATGAATTGGGTAATGTCACTAAGACTCTAACATATTAGAAGGAAAATAAGGAGCTATTTTGAACACTTTCATAACAATAAATTTGAAAACAAATGAAATGGACAAATTTCTTGAAAGATACAAACACCAAACCTCACTCAAAAAGAACCTGAGTCTCCCTATTGAATTTGTACCTTAAAATCCTTCCACAAAGAAAATTCCAGCCCCAGATGGCTTCATTTGTGAAGTCCAGCAAACGTACAAAAGAAATCATGCCAATTCTACAGAAACTCATCCAGAAAACTGAAGAAAAGGGAAACTTCCCAACTCATTCCATGAGGCCAGCATTACTCTGATACCAAAACCTGGCAAAGATATTCTAAGAAAACTACAGAACAATATCTCTCTTCAACAAAGATGCAGAAATTCGAAGCAAAATTTTCAGTTCAAAACCAATAATATATAAAAGATTTAACCATCATAATTAAATGAGGTTTATCCCAGGAATGCATGGTTAGTCTAACATTCAAAAATCAATCCAAGTAACTTACCATGTAGATAGACTAAAAAAGAAAAATCATAATAATCTCAATAGACTCAGAAAAAGTATTTGACAAAAATCTAGCATCTATTTCTGAAAAACCTCTCAGCAAACTAGGACTAGAGAAAAACTTCCTTTATTTGATAATGGGAACCAATAAGAGAAACCTGTGGCTAATACTATACTTAATGGTATGAGACTAAATGCTCTCCCTAAGATCAGGAATAAACAGGTTTGCTTTCATCACTTCTGTTTAACATTTACTGATGATTCTAGCCAGTGTGATAAGGCAAGAAAAGCATCCAGATTGGAAAAGAAGTAAAACTGTTTTTATTCACAGATAACATAATTATCTATATAAACATTGATGGAATCCACACTAAGGCTATTAGGGCAAATAAGTGAATTTGGGAAGATTTCAGGATAGAAGATCAATATGTAAAAATCAACTGCATTTCTATTCACTAACAAAGAATAGTCAGAAGTTGAAATTTTAAAAAATTATAGCATCAAAAAGTGAAATATTTAGGAATAAATCTGACAAAAGATGTATAAGAACTGTACACTGAAACCTACAAAATGTTGCTGACAGAAATTTTAAAAGACTTAAATAACTGAAGAGAGATACCATGTTCATGGGCGAAAAATTCAATATTGTTAAGAAAACGGTTCTCTCTCAATTGATCTATGGATCCAGTATAATCTCAACCACAATCTTCTGTTCGGAGCCCGGGACAGTGGTTCAAGCCTGTAATCCTAGCACTTTTGGAGGCCAAGGTGGGTGGATTGCTTGAGACCAACCTGGGCAACATTGCAAAACCCATTTTTTTGTCTCTATAAAAAATACAAAAATTAGCTGGGCATAGTGGCACATGCCTGTAGTCCCAGCTACTCGGGAGGCTGAGGTGGAAGAATTGCTTGAACCCAGAGGTTGAGGTTGCAGTGAGCCGTGATTACATCACTGCACTCCAGCCTGGTCAACAAAGGAAGACCCTGTCTCAAAAAATAAAAATCTTCTTTTGGGGTGATGAAAAAATTCTGGAATTAGATAGTGGTGATAGTTGCACAATCTTGTAAATATGCTAAAAGCCACTAACTTGTGCACTTTAGTGGATTTATGTTATGTCAATTACACCTCAATTTAAAAAAGGGGGGAACACAATCAGTCTAATTAGCAGTTAACAGAAGAAAAAATTATGATCATTTAATAGATGAAAAAAATTTGATATAAACAAATTTTGTTTGATTAAAAAAAAACCTGCTAGCAAACTGAGAAAGAAATCCCTCAGTTAAATAAAGGGTAGCTAGCTATAAAAACCCTACAGTCAAGATAAACATCATACAAATAGTGAAATGTTATGATACTAAGGCTTTACTTGTGAATCAGGACTGAGACAAGGATGTTCAGAATCCCCACTTCAATTTGACATTATACTGGATGTACTAACCAGAGAAATAAAACAAGAAAAAGAAATGAAAAAGTATAAGGATTAAAAATGAAGAAACAAAACGGCCATCATTCAGCTATAGGACTGATTGTATATGCAGAAAATCCCAAAGTCTTTACAGATTAATTTTTAAAATGAATAAGTAGGTTTAAAACTTACTGGATATGTGAACAGTTTGCAAAAAGCAATTGCTTTTTTTTTTTTTTTTTTTGGGGGGGGGACAGAGTCTCTCTTTGTCTCCCAGGCTGGAGTACAGTGGCGCAATATAAGCTCACTACAACCTCCGCCTCCTGGGTTCAAGTAATTCTCCTGCCTCAGCCTCCCAAGTAGCTGGGATTACAGGGGCCCACCACCACACTTGGCTATTTTTTGTATTTTTAGTAGAGATGGGGTTTCACCATGTTGGCCAGGCTGGTCTCGAACTCTTGACTTCAAGTGATCCACCATCCTTGGCCTCCCAAAGTGCTGGGATTACAGGTGTGAGCCCCTACACCCATCCAAAAATCAATTGCATTAAGTAAAACCACAGTGCAATACTGTTACATGTCCACTACAATAGCTAAAATGGAAAAGAAAGTATCTAGTATTGGCAAGGATGTGGAAGGAGCTCCGAGAACCCTCATACATTGCTGGTGGGAGTGTAAATGGATGCAATCACTTGAGAAATCGGGCCATATCTACTAAAACTGAGCATGTGCCCACCCTGTGACCCAGCAATTCCACCCCTCAGTAGTTACCCAACAGAAATGTGTATATGTGTTCACTGAAATACATGTATACAAATGTTCATGGTGGCATTATTCAAAATAGTCCCAAACTGGACACAATCTCAATGTGCAACTGTAGAAAGGACAAATAAGTTCTAGTGTATTCAAATAATGGAAAAGTAATAAAAAATGAAAATGAACAAGCCACACAAAAAACCATAATGAATTTCATAAACATAATGAGTGAAGGAATCCAGGCGTAAGAGTATTGAATCACTGTGTGATTCAACTGATGTAAACTCCAAAAACAGATGAAACAAATGGATGTTGTTAGAAGTCAAGATAGTGCTTAACTCTGGGGACGATGGTGGGATTGGTGGCCAGGAGGAGACATGAGGGGGCTTCTGCTGGTCCTGGCTACACAGGTGTGTTCAGTGTGTGATAATTCAATGATATGTACACTTAGGATTGTGACCTCCTCTGTACCCTCTTGTAGGTGCGTGTGTGTACCAGTGCCACATACATGAGTTAAAAATACATTTGGGGGAAGATAGTAATTGTGCAAAGGGACTTTCTGGGGTTTGGGCAATATTCTATTTCTTGATCTGGGTGTAGGAAACCAAGGTGTGTTCAATTTGTGGAATTTCATTGAACTGTACGTATGCATGGGATGAGTGTACTTTTCTGCATGTAGGTTACACTTCAATATAGAGGTTTTAAAAAATGCATTCAAACAATCCACATTTTAGAAGGACACACAAATCAGGAGAGACAATAATCGTATCAGAATGGTTATTCATGGGCAAGGGAGTGGGCCATGGAGACTCAGCTATGGAGAAGGTTCAAAGCCCTCGTGGCCTGGTGTCCCGCTCTCCCCAAGGTCTGGCTGCCATTGCTTCCCTCTATTCCTATCACCTGCACTGTGCCTGCTATGCCCACCCAGCTCCCCGTCCCTAGGCACCTTGCAGCAGTTCCAGCAATCCTGCATGTTGATCCAGTAGTTCTTGTGGTTCCACAGGCTTTCGATGCCCAGGAAGTGCTCATCCTGGGTGCTGTAGCTATGTCCTGTGAATGGGTCGATGAAGAAGTTCTCAGGCACCTCGCGCTTTCCCGATAGCACAAGGACCCAGGAGTGCACCCGCAGGCCATGCAGGGCATCCGGCTTTGCCTTCTCCGCCTCCTGCCAAGGAAAGGTGGGTGACTACGAGTCAGATGGCTGGAAGAGGAGTGTCAGGGTCCCAGACATCTCCCTGGGGCTGGGGAACCAGCAGGAGAGCTGAGTTCTGATGTAGACTGCACCATCAACCGGAGTGTGACAGCCCACCTCACCTCCCATCACCCAACCACTGAGCCCATTTGTAAAATCAAAACAATGGGAGAGTCTGACTAGATCTGTGGCTTACAAATTGGACTCTTTGGGGCACCGGGCATCTGGGGGTTACCGGCTTTATATGTTATGAGGTGAGGTTTCATCCACAGAAAGGAAATGGGAGACCAAGTACCTTTCTTATCTGCCTCCCTCTGAGAGAACTGTGACTGTCTTGTTGTTCATTGTTATGTATAAATAGGTCTGGACCAGAAAAGAAGCTCAAGGAATACTCCATGGAAGGAAAGGAAAGAAGGGAGTGGGGAAAGAGGATTGGAGGAAGGATAGGAGTGTGGAGTTGGAAGAAGAGATGGGAGATGGGTGGGAGGATGGCTGGCAGGACGGATGAGAGGACTGATGGCAGGATAGATGGATAGGAGTATGGATGGGAGGAGAGAGGGGAGGATGGGTGGATGGGAGGATGGATGGATGGGAGGATGGGTGGATGGGAGGATGGATGAGAGGATGGGTGGATGGGAGGATGGGTGGATGGGAGGATGGATGAGAGGATGGGTGGATGGGAGGATGGGTGGATGGGAGGATGGGTGGATGGGAGGATGGATGAGAGGATGGGTGGATGGGAGGATGGGTGGATGGGAGGATGGATGAGAGGATGGGTGGATGGGAGGATGGGTGGATGGGAGGATGGGTGGATGGGAGGATGGATGAGAGGATGGGTGGATGGGAGGATGGGTGGATGGGAGGATGGATGGGAGGATGGGTGGATGGGAGGATGGATGAGAGGATGGGTGGATGGGAGGATGGGTGGATGGGAGGATGGATGGTTGGGAGGATGGGAGGATGGATGGATGGGAGGAAGGACGGATGGGAGGATGGATGGGAGGAGAAATGGGAGGATGGATGGATGGGAGGATGGGTGGGACGATGGATGGATGGGAGAACAGTGGGTAGGAGGGTGGATGGATGGGAGGATGGACGGATGGGAGGATGGGTTGGAGGAGAAATTGAAGGATGGATGGATGGGAGGATGGATGGGAGGATGGATGGTTGGGAGGATGGACAGATGGGAGGGTGGGTGGGAGGATGGACAGATCGGAGGGTGGGTGGGAGGATGGATGGATGGGAGGATGGGAGGATGGGTGGATGGGAGGATGGGTGGATGGGAGGATGGATGGATGGGAGGATGGATGGGAGGAGAAATGGGAGGATGGATGGATGGGAGGATGGTGGGAGGATGGATGGATGGGAGGATGGGTGGATGGGAGGATGGATGGATTGAAGGATGGTGAGAGGATGGATGCATGGGAGGATGGATGGGAGGATGGATGGGAGGAGAAATGGGAGGATGGATGGATGGGAGGATGGGTGGATGGAAGGATGGATGGGAGGATGGATGGATGGGAGGATGTATGGATGGAAGGATGGATGGGAGGATGGATGGATGAAAGGATGGATGGGAGAATGGATGGATGGATGGGAGGATGAGTGGGACGTTGGATGGATGGGACAGTAGGTGGGTAGGAGGGTGGATAGGTGGGAGGATGGATGGGAGGATGGATGGGAGGATGGATGGATGGGAGGATGGGAGGATGGGTGGATGGATGGGAGGATGGATGGATGAAAGGATGGATGGGAGAATGGATGGATGGATGGGAGGATGAGTGGGACGTTGGATGGATGGGACAGTAGGTGGGTAGGAGGGTGGATAGGTGGGAGGATGGATGGGAGGATGGATGGGAGGATGGATGGATGGGAGGATGGTGGGAGGATGGATGAGAGGATGGATGGATGGGAGGATGGTGGGAGGATGGATGGGAGGATGGATGGATGGGAGGATGGGTGGGAGGATGGATGGATGGAAGGATGGATGGGAGGAGAGATAGGAGAATGGATGGTTGGGAGGATGGATGGATAGGAGGTGGGTGGGAGGACGGATGGATGGGAGGATGGATGGATGGAAGGATGGGTAGGAGGATGGATGAATGGGAGATGGACGGATGGGAGGATGAATGGGAGGAGAGATGGGAGGATGGATGGATGGATGGTTGGATTGGCGAATGGGAGGATGGATGGGAGGGGAGATGGAAGGATGAATGGATGGGAGGGTGTATGCAGGTATATCCCCAGTAAGAGTCTAGAGCAAAGAGGACACCAGAGCTGCCTAGCATAGAATGGGCTGCCCCAGGCAGTAGAGTGCCCTGATGTTAGGAGTCCATCATGAGAAGCTGGCTGACCACCAGTGGGAGATTCCTGCAGGGCCGGGTAGAGGTTGGGGGTGATTGTGAGGTGGACCTAGTTGGGGGGTCCATACACACATCGTCTCCATGACCTGTGCCTCTTTTCCCATCCCTAGCAGTCCTTTCTCGATAGCTGAGCCCAGGGGATTGAGGGCTGAGGACCCACCATGAGGCGCTCCTCCTCCTCCCTCAGCCGCTTCTGCTCCTGGGCTCTGATCTCCTGCTGCTTCTTCACCTCTTGCTCCTGCTCAAACCTGCTGCACAGGTCCCTGGGGGGTTTGATGGTATACTTCTTAGGCAGCACCTTTTCCTCCTCCTTGATGGTCTGTCACCCAAAAGAAGAGGAAAGGTCAGTGGCCCTCCATCCCCCCTTTACATGTGTAATTCCAAGAGGTGAGACCCGTCCAGCCAGTCCCTCGGACCGGGGGATGGCAGCTACTCCTGTAGCCTGTGGCCTTTCTGGCCCTAAATGCAGAGGGAGCCCCAGCTCCAGCTCCGTGACCTTGGGAGGTCCTCTCACCTCTCTGAATCTCAGGTTCATGGTGTGAGAATAATAGGAGCTTTCTCCCCAGCCTCTTTCTGAGAAGTAAAGACAGAAAAAATGCCCGAGGGAGGTACCTGTCAGGGCCAGGAGCTCAGGAGGTGTGGCTTTCTCCTCTTCAGTCCTCACCACCCATCCTAGCCATGACCTGGGTCTGATCCAGAAGTGGGGAGAATTGTCAGGAGTTGGATTTTTCAGATCTTGTCATCGGAGGGCCTCATATGTTGACTTTAAGAGTTTGCTGGGCCAGGAAGGAGAAGAAACTGTGTGTGTGTGTGTGTGTGTGTGTGTTTGTGTGTGTGTGTGTGTGTACACTTGCGTGTCTACAAATGTGTGCTAGGTGGCAAGAAGTATTCCCAGGAAAGAGCACTGCAGAGGCTGCAGAGGTGGGCCTGTGATAGTTATGAAGGAGAAATAGTGAATCCCCAGCATTTCAAGTTCACCTGACCAGGGCTTCAGTCCCTGAGTCTCCATTTTCCTGCTGTGTGACTTTGGCCACATTATGTTACCTTTTGATTTCATCAACATACTCATCTGTAACATAAAAGTGACAATATCTACCACACTGGGCCATCGTGGGGAGCAACGAGCGCAATGGACATGAAAGTGGATTTTAAACCCGAAAGTTCTCTGCATCTGTTTGCTATTGATATAATGTTAATCATTAAGCTTTTGGCTGAGCTGAGAGAGCTGAGATGCCCGGGTGGGAGCTCAGAGGCTTTTTCTTTTTGGAGCCAGAGTATCCCTCTGTTGCCCAGGCTGGAGTGCAATGGTGCGATCTCAGCTCACTGCAACCTCCACCTCCCAGGTTCAAGCGATTCTCCTGGCTCAGCCTCCCGAGTGGCTGGGTTTACAGGCATGCACCACCACGCCCAGCTACTTTTTATATTTTTAGTAGAGACGGGGTTTTGCCATGTTGGCCAGGCTGGTCTGGAACTCCTGGGCTCAAGTGGTCCACTTGCCTCAGCCTCCCAAAATGCTGAGATTACAGCCTCCCAGAATGAGCCACCGCACCCAGCCAGAGGCTTTTGAAGCCAAAAGCCATGGCAGAGCTCGTGCTCCATCTTCTCTTGGGGAGGTGGGCCTGAGAGAGCAAGGCTCTTCTTGTGCCTCCCCTTCTGTCTCGCCCTTCTCCTACCAGAGCACCCACCCTGGGGTCCCTGGGTGCTCACCCAGGTATAACCCAGGTACACAGTGATCCTGCTGGGTGCCTCAGGTCCCTGGATCCCCATCTCCAAGCTGCGGACACCCACGGGAGCCTGACCCTGATCCCAGAGTCCTGGAATTAATCCACCTTATGAAGAGCATTTTCTGTCTGTAGCATGACTATTTTCTAAATGTAAAGAAATGCATTTGTGATTCTGATATTCATTTCAGAGTGTTTCTCGTGTCTGTAGCAGCCTCTGGTCCTTATGGAGATCTTAATGAGCAGATCTAAAAACACAGCCACCAGCCACTGAACAGTTGGTGATTTTTTTTTTTTTTTTCTATTAAAAAGGGGCCTTGAGGGCCAGGCACGGTGGCTCATGCCTATAATCCCAGCACTTTGGAAGGCTGAGGCGGGAGGATTGCTTGAGTCCAGGAGTTCACGACCAGCCTGGACAACATAGTGAGAACCTACAAAAAACAAACAAAATTAGCTGGCCGTGGTGGTACATGCCTATAGTCTCAGCTACTTGGGACGCTGAGGCAGGAGGACCGCTTGAGTCCAGGAGGTTGAGGTTGCAGTGGGCCAAGATCATGCCACTGCACTCCAGCTTGGGTGACAGAGTAGGAGAGACCCCATCTCAAAAAAAAAGCAGGGTGGTGGGGGGCTTTTTACCTCAGGAGTGTGGTACTGAGAACCAAATGTCTGTCTACTTGTCTGTTGTTTTTTATTTTTTTAATTTATTTTTTGAGACAGAGTCTTGCTCTGTTACCCAGGCTGGAGTGCAGTGGCACGATCTCAGTTCACTGCATCCTTTGCCTCCCGGGTTCAAGTGATTCTCCTGTCTCAGCCTCCTGAGTAACTGGGACTACAGACACACGCCACCACGCCTGGCTAATTTTTTTGTATTTTTGGTAGAGACGGGGTTTCGCCATGTTGGCCAGGCTGGTCTCGAACTTCTGACCTCAAGTGATTCGCTCGCCTTGGTATCCCAAAGTGCTGGGATTACAGTCATGAGCCACCGCACCCGGCCTATTTTCTTATATAAAAATGGCTGGCTGGATTTTTATCAAATGCATAGGGTAAATTTGGAATCGTTTGACTTAAGATATAAGCTATGTGGCATTCATAAAATTTACCAAGCGGGGAGCATAGTAGCTGAAAACTGAGTTACGACAGACAGAGAAGAACAGCCAGCTTGGAAAACTGGGCTGGATGTGTTAAGACACCAAGGACATAAATCACTGGTGGTTTGAAATATGAACTCCAGGGCAGCGGAAGGGCTGGTGCTGAGGGATCTGTGTCCACGTGGCCAGGGCCGGGGATGAGGCGGCAGGGATGGACGCCTCTAAGGATGGCACGACAGCACCGGGAATGTTCCTCCTTTGGGAAACCCAGGCAGCTCGAGCCCGACCATACCTCCTTGGGCTTCACAGTGAGTGGGCACACCTCCCGCGTCAGGTCCATGTGGCACAGGTCCAGTGAGCCGTAGCCGTTGACGCAGTAAGCATCATAGCCAGAGCCGATAAGCATGGAGCAGAGCAGCGTACTGAAGTCAAAGCAGTTCCCCTTCTGGTACTTGAGCACAGTGGTCGAGGAGTACATGTGCGAGGGCTGGTCACAGTGGGACGGTCAGCACAGCTGGGGCCCCGCTGCCCCAGCCTGTCTTCCCCACAGGTCACAGCCCACCACCTGTCAGGGTGGGGAGCCAGGACCAATGCACAGGCTGGACCTGCTTTGGGTCCCTAACCCTTGTGGGGTCAGGGATCCTGCTAAGAATGGAATGACAACCAGACGCCATGCCATTCACATTTGCCTGTCATTTGAAGGGGCTATGGACTTCCTGATAGGGGAAACCTTCTAGACTATAGAAGTGTCTGATCTAATGCCCTCTGATTGGTAAGTTTACTGTTTTGCTCCAATGTTCCCCCTTCCTTCGATCCCCACCTTTCCTCCTCCTCCCTTTATCAGTTCTCCACTGTTGACCTCGCCCTTTCTTCCTCCCTCCCTCTATTCTGAAGGAGAAGCTGACGAAGTTGGTCAGAAGCCCAAAGATGGGGTTAGGGCCATGGGCAGCCGGGCCTCCCCTCTCTCTTTCCTGCACCGCGTGAAGCCATGGCAGGGAAGCTCTGAACGCAAAGGAGAAAAGAGGTGGGAACCAGAAGCCCAGACTTGCTGTGTGTCCTCAGGCAAGTGGCTGTCTCTCTCTGGGCCTGTTTGCCCTTAGGGGCCCTGAGAGGCTGTGCCCTGAGCCTGGCCGAGCTTCCTTTTCCCAGAACATGCCTGACATCCCATTGAAGGAAATAATGTACACAGTGATCCGTTTCCAAGGCAAAGTGCCTTGAATAGGCTTAGGTCAGCAAACTACAAAAAACCCAGGATATACTAGGCCTCTGCTTGAATAGCCAATGCCTGTTTGTCAGCCTTCTCCTTCCTCCCCCTTACCTGCCGCCTTAGTTGCCCTCACTCAAACCAAAAAAGTTTAGCCTAAGATAAAAGTTTACTAGTCTGCAAAATAGCTCGCTTTGTCTGTTCTTATCAGCTTGCCCAGCTAGTCAGGTCATAAGTCAAATACTTAAAGAGCCCCTGAGCTAACTAGGATTGCAATGCATTGTGGGTTGCAACAAAATGCTGCAAAACAACCCTAGAAAAAACACCTAAAGCCCCTGCCTAACAATCAATAGGTGATGTCTGGGAAGATTGTGACCCCATAGTACTCAGCCTGTCAGGAACCAGGGGAGGGACCTGCACACTAGGGGATAAACTGCTTGTTAAAACTATGCTGGGTGTGTCTGCCTATCAGACACCCAATCTTGCAAGACCATCATTAAAAGTCTCACTTTCGCTATTCTCCAGGTCTCTAAGTCCATTCTTTTTTTTTGAGAGTTTTGCTCTTATCACTCAGGCTAGAGTGCAGTGGTGCCATCTTGGCTCACTGCAACCTCCGCTTCCCAGGTTCAAGTGATTCTCCTGCCTCAGCCTCCCCAGTAGCTAGGATTACAGGCATGCGCCACCACGCCCTGCTAATTTTTGTATTTTTAGTAGAGATGGGGTTTCGCCATGTTGGTCAGGCTGGTCTCGAACTCCTGACCTTGTGATCCGCCCGCCTTGGCCTCCCAAAGTGCTGGGATTATAGGCGTGAGCTACCACGCCCGGCCTCTAAGTCCATTCTTTGGGTTTGGATGGGTGAGTTTGTTTCTCACACCATCTTAGTCCTAGTGGGCTCAGGCATGCAGCCTGTGAGTGGTGCTTACCGGCTTGAGGGGGTCAGGCAGGGGCACCATGGTGAGGAAGTCGGAGACAAACTGGGCACAGCTGTCCCAGTTGTAGAGCTCGGGGTAGGGCATCAGTGTGGGCCGGAGGGTTGTGCTCACGAACTTCTGCAAGGAGAGAGATGGTGCCAGTGGAGTCAAGGCAATAAAAACCTGTGAGATCAGGCTTGGGGCCTTCCCTGAATCCACAGGGGGACCCTAGAGGCCTGAGCAAATGCAGGAGGCCAGGCCCACATGCCCTGGGGTGGCAGAGCAGCCCTTGGCTGGGAAGGTGATGCCCAGATCTGGCACATGGCAGCCATCAGTGGCACAGTGGCAATGACTGGGAGGCCCCTATCACGTTGCCAGCACCCGGAGACAGCACAAGCATATTCTGGATCTGGACTTTGAAGGGCTTTGAAGTTTTGCCGCCTTCAACCCCTAGGGCATCGTGGAGACACCTGAGGCCCAGAGCGGGCCTGAGAGCTGCCTGAGGTGACCCAGCAAGTCAGGGCTGAATGAGGAGATCAGGTCTGTTTCCTGGGGTTCCTGGGAGCGCTGTGCTCTCCTCCCAGGAGCGATGCTCTCCCTGGGGCCTACAGAGGTTCTGGGCTGGGGCCAGCTGGTGGCCAGTACAGTCTGAAGCCTCAGAGGTCAGCCTGTCCAGGGAAGGACAGAGAAATAAGACAAACTGGACCAGGACAGGCATAAGAACCTAAGCTCTGGCTTCTTCCTTCCAGCCCTGTGACCCAGAGCATGTCTCTGAGCCTTTCTGGGACTCAGTTTCTCCATCTGTAGATGGAATGACATGGGATTCATCCAGGGGGTGGGAAACAGCTACCCATGAGCTGACAGGGACCCACAGACCCGCTTTATTTGGCCCATGTGGCAATGTTTAGCATTTATGTCAGCTGCCAGCATTTAAAAACCAGAGACTCCCACACAAATCCCGAGCCTCCTCTTGATCGGGTAACCCCAGGCCTGCAGTTTCCCCACAGCAATCAGCAGCTGCCTCTTTAGGCGGGGGCATGGGGCCTCCAGACCACCACCACCCTCCAGGGTAATCTGCACTGAGCCTGCTGAGGCCTGCTGGCATTCGAATTTACGTTGCCCCCAGACTAGAAGCGCTCTGGCCCACAGGAGGTCTGTGATTTGGCCCAGTGACCTTGGAGAACCTGCCCCACTTCCCTGTGCCCTCTGCTCTCCAGCCCCAGGCTCCCCAGCCCTGCCCTCAACATGCCAGCCTTACGGGCACTTCACACTCATTCAGGGGGTGCAGGAAGAGGGGCACACGGTCCGGGCACAGATGGCTGTACTGGCGGGAGAAGTTGTCTGCCACCTGCAGCAGGTGTTCCTCCTTGGGTGTGTTGGTTTTGTAGGAAACGGGCAGCTTGGAGATGTCAATAGTGTCCTTGGTAAAGGCCCTGTGCCACAACAGGGATGGCATTAGGGAAGCCATGCCTGGCACACAGGAGCCCTGGTTCCACTGAATTGCCATTGGCTCTACCCCTTCCTCATTTAATCCTCACAGCTACTGAGAAGGCAGGTATCATTAACATCTGCATATTTATGTATATATATACACACATATATTTAAGAGACAGGTCTTGCTCTGTTGCCCAGGCTGGAGTGTGATAGCACAATCATAGCTCACTGCAGCCTTGAACTCCTGGGCTTAAGTGACCCTCCCACCTCAGCCTCCCAAGTAGCTGGGACTATAGACACCACCACACCTGGCTAATTTTTGTATTTTTTGTAGAGATGGGTGGGGGGGTCTTGCAATGTTGCCCGGGCTGATCTCGAACTCCTGGCCTCAAGCGATCCTCCCACCTTTTCCTTCTAAAGTGCTGGGACTACAGATGTGAGCCACAGCGCCCAGCCAGCACCTGCACTTTTAGACAGATAAAGGCACTGAGGCACCGAGAGGCTGAGTGACTTGTCCAAGGTCACACAGCTGGTTGGGAGAGCATGGACACTCGGCCCAGGCCATTTGAAAGCAGAAAGCCTTCACTCTTAACTGCCTCCCTCTATCTCCTGGTCACCCTGCCAGACCAGGCGCCACCACTCTGCCTGGGTCTCCCTGTGCCCAGCCCCGGTCTGCCCTTGCCAGGGCCCCCACTCTGCCACACTCACGGCAGCTCCGCTGAGACGGTGATCTGGATCTCCGACAGCTTCTTCTCCAGGTCTCTGAGCGTCTCCTGCTTCAAGGTGGTTTCCTCCTTCCGCACCTCGACTGGCCTCATCATTTTCTCCATCCTCACCCATTCAGCCCGCTCGGCCGCCTCCTCCCGCTCGGCCTCCTCCTCCTCCTCCACCTTCTCCCTCAGGACCTCCATTCTGGAGTGTCTCTGGCTGTCTGGAGATGGAATGTCTCTGTGGGGAAGGGTGAGTATACTCCATGGCCGACTGTCAGACCAGGCAGGAGCCACCAACACCACCTGGGCATCCCTGGGAGGTCTGGGAGATGGTTTTGAGGAGGTGTCGAACACATAGGGAGTGATTCCCTCTTTGACTTCCTTTCAAACATGGAGAAAGTCTCTGTTTGGTGCTACCCCATCTGTAACACCTTTCTAATCCTGGCAAATATTCCTTTACAACAAAGACAAAGCAGGCCTCTGGTTGGAAGCCATCCTCAGGACAGGACAGGGAAAGGCATGTGTCGATTTGCTTTTAGTATATTTGACAGTTATCTTTTTTTAAAATTTTTTATTTTTTTGAGACAGGGTCTTGCTCTGTCACCCAGGCTTGGAGTGCAGTAGCGCGATCATGGCTCGCTGCAGCTTCAAACTCCCAGGCTCAAGCAATCCTCCCACCTCAGCCTCCCCAGTAGCTGAGACCACAGGCGCACACCACCACATCTGGCTATTTTTTTTTTTTTTTTTGGTAGAGACAGGGTCTGGCTATGTTGCCCAGGCTCAAACTCCTGGCCTCAAGCGATCTTCCTGCTTTGGCCTCCCAAAGTACTGGGATTACAGGCATGAGCCATTGTGCCAGCTGACAGTTATCAATGACAAATACTGCTAATGCTGTGGGGATTACTATAGTATCGTCAAGTTTCCTATTTAAATAAATGAATTGGTTGGGTGCGGTGGCTCATGCCTGTGATCCCAGCAATTTGGGAGGCCGAGGCAGGCGGATCACTTGAGGTCAGAAGTTCGAGACCAGCCTGGCCAGTATGGCGAAACCCCGTCTCTACTAAAAATACAAAAATTAGCTAGGCATGGTGGCACATGCCTGTAATCCCAGCTACTCAGGAGTCTGAGGCAGGAGAATCACTTGAACCTAGGAGGCGGAGGTTGCAGTAAGTTGAGATCATACCACTGCACTCTAATCTGGGTGACAGAGCGAGACTCCGTCTCAAATAAATAATAAATAAATAAATGAATAAATAAATTGGTTTAAAGAAAATCCCAACAGTAAGGTGATATGGACTACAACCCACCCAAAAATGAAGATGGCAGGTGAATGATATCTCACTTGATCAAACTGGGAACCGAGGCACAGAGAGTGAAGGTGCCTGCACCAAGGCATACAAACAGGGAGTGGGGGGTGGGGGTACCAGAGCCTGTTCTCTCTTGGCCAAGGCCTGTGTTGGCCCAGAGAACAGGCTTCATTCTGTGATCCACGCAGAGATGCCACATGTGCTCACCATATGTCCTGTGGCCACAGAGCAGAGCCTCACTGAGCGGGGACTGCTAGTCACCTACCCAAAGATCCAGTCTCCTCTTCTGTACGGCAGAACCCCAGTTGTGTGGGGGGCAGCAGTGTGCCTGGTTTGAATTGCTCAGCTTCCCAGATTCTCTTGCAGCTAGAGGTGGCCCTGTGATGTGACCTGGTTCTGGCCAATGAGATGTGGGCAGAAGTGATTGGGGAGCCCTCTGCCCTTCTCCTCCTCCCGCCTGGAATGTGGAGATAAAGTGGGAGGTGGGGCAGCCAAGGCGATACCATGAGGTGACCACACATGAGGGCTAAAGCTGCCTGCTAAGGATGGCAGGGCCGAGAGACCAGGGAGCTGGGGTCCCCAGTGGTGCCACAGAGGCCTGGAGTGCCACCTCCAGCCTTTCCTTATATAAGAAACCTCAGCCTCTATGTAGGTCCCTGTTCCACACCGCCCAACGCCACCCCAGCTGATGCACTATCTGCAGCCTCCCAGCTGGGGTCTTTCCATTTCTGTCCTCGAACATCTGTTTTCCTTATGGCAAATGGGGGTCCAGAGATGAGGAAAACAAACGAAACCCACAGGACAAAGGGGGCGATTAGTAAGGAGAAAAAAGCAGAATGCCCTCGACTTTCTAATCATCCCCCCCTTCCCTGGGTGAAGCCAGGAGCAAGAGGGCAGAAGGGAGCAGCAGATAAAGGCTGGCCCCCATTTCCCACTCCACACCTACATGGGCCGCCTCAGCCTCCTAGGGAGGTGAGTTGCTGGCCACCAGCCATGACTGAGCCTGGTTGGGGAAACCCTGGCTTTGCCAGTAGCTCCTGCTGGACCCTTGGGTCACTGTCTGCGCCTTTCTGTGCCTCAGTTTCTCTTTATAATAGGAAGGGAGGGCAGATATTTTCTGTCCAATTCTGATATTCTGTGCTCTGGGACTCAGGAGGGGATGAATGCTCGTCTGGCTAGAGCCCACCCAAGGCCCAGGTGGCCCAACACCATTCAGGACCCCAGATCCTCAGGGGAGAACCTCTAGCCAAGCAGCACTTCCCAGTGATCAGATCCATTTGTCGGCCTCTTGGTCCCAGAGAGAATGAGCCCACGGAGGGTAGTCATTACCATTACAAGGCACTTACAGTTTGCTGAATGCCTACTGTGTGTCAGACCTGTGCTGAGGGCTGTACGGAGATCATCTCACTTATCCTCTACTGACTCTATGAGGCAGACACTGAGGACACCCACTTTGCAGATGAGAAGATTGGGGCCCAGAGAGGTTAAGTGCACTGCTTAAGGTCACAGCCAGTAAGTAGCAGGTCTGGGATTTGAACCCCTGCATTTCTGGTTGTGAAACCTGTGTGTCTCAGGCTGGAAGAGATATGAGATGGGGAAGTGCTAGAAGGGATGGTGGGGGTTGGGGAATGGTGGGCAAGGAAACAAGTAGGCTGAAGAGGAAGCCAACGTGTCAGTCCCAGAACACCACCAGAGGCAGAGCTGGGGAGAAGAACCCACAGCACTTTATTCCCTACACAGGTGGCCTCTTCAGCTATAGCCCACTGTGGGGAAGGCAGTCTTATCTCAAGGTTCCCTAGATTCTGCCCCAACCCACAGGCCCTTCCCTGCACCCCCTCTCCACCAGCAACTTCCTCCTCCCAACACACATAAACACACACACACACCCCACCAACAACTTCCCCAGAAAGATCAGGGCTGGAGGCCCCCAGGCAGAAGGGGGCCACCAGCCTCGCCCTCTCCCTGCCAGACAGGGTCCAGCCACCCCAAGTCCCTTGCTCCCTCCTCACCCCTCCGAGGACAGCCTGCTCTAGCTGTTAGCCATCTCCATGGTAACAACCTGGGAAGCTGAAGGCCGGTCCTGGGAGAGGAGGCTTCTGGGAAATGTAGTCTTCCCAGGTTGCATGGGTCCTTCTGCCAGCGGTGCACTGGTATAGTGGGGCATCGACTTGCTAGTTGTTAAACTTTCCAAAATTTTTATGAAACACAGCCATTATTAAAAATTAAGAGGGCTGGGCACGGTGGCTCACACTTGTAATCCCAGCACTTTGGAAAGCCGAGGCAGGAGAATCCTTTGAGCCCATGAGTTCAAAACCAGCCTGGGCAATATATAGTGAGACCGTCTCTTAAAAAAAAAAAAAAAAAAAAAAATTGGCCATGGGGTCATTTACACCACAAAAATTAGCAAATGCCAAGACCAGGGCTTTTCCCCTGAGCCAGCCAGTTGTTAAACATTTACCAGCACACTGAAGCCCCTGCCCCACGGCATGCCAAATGTGGCCTTGATCGAGACAGACAGAAACCAGTGTGGGGCCTGGAGTAGCTGCCAGCTGCGGTGGACAGAACCAGGCTGCCTTCACTGAGTCCTGGGTTCTAGTCCAGGCTGGAGCTCTGATGTAGAACATTACCTCGAAGTACGGGGGAAACCTATCCATTAGGCTAGTGGCTCATGAAAATGTTTAATTTCTTTTAAATTCAGAAGAAAAAAATGAGAATAATAATGACTATATAACTATGAATCTGCCCTGAATTATGTTTGTGTTTTTACCAATACAGTCCTAAAATATAATCTTTACTGTTTTATTTTTGGAGGGAGGGGTGCACGGGCCTTTTTTGATCAGGGGATAGGGCTGGCAGGAGGGAATCCAGACTGTCACTGTGCTGACAAGTTTGCACAGTTAGTGTTACTGCTAGAAACTTAGGAATTGCCTCAATTCTCATGAATAGAGAATGATGTTCCCCCTCCCGGTTGGAATATCATGCAGCCATAAAAATAAGCTGTAAATGATCAATTGCACTGTGGAGAGCTCACGAGACAGTGTGCGTATTTCAGACTTGGTGCTGAGCAACTCGTAATTACCTCTGTGGGGAACTGGCTGGGATGAGGGCAGGAAGGGGGGAGGGAGGAGAAAGGAAACAGGTGATGTGTTATGCTGGTGGGATGCAGCATAGGCTTCATTCTCCTTTTTCAACCCTATGCAACACTTCATTCCTTTTACGTATTTATTCATTCCTTTTTCTCTTCATACCCACTTTCATTTCCCACCTCTATAAAGCAACCATTCTGATGTGTATTTTTTTTCCAAAATGAGTATTGTTTTGCATGCTGGTGTTTTTAATATATGTTTAATATGAGACTGAACAAATATATCCTTCTGGTTCTTATATTTTCATGAAGGGCTGTGTTTTTAAGATCTCTCCACGTTATTGTGTGGATCCACACTTATTATCTCTTTGTTCTTCCAGTGACGGGCACTCGGTGTCCAGGTGTTCTAGAGGGAGCTTTCAACGTCCCCAGGCACTGATAGTTGTTTAGGTTGTTGCTGGAAACATGGAAAGATCAAACAAATGCTAAACGTGCCCCAGCTCTGAACCAAATTCCTTAAACCCTCATATAAACTCCATAAACCCACCTCCTCGTTATGAACAGACACATCTCCCTTCTTGCTGTCTGTCATGAGAACACTACAGCCTTCCCTATGTACGTTTCCCTAATAAATGCTTTGGATGGATACGGATCACCCCGGCACTTAGTGTTTATTTCTTTGGAATTGCAACTGGCCCTATCTCTTGATGGTTTGGGGCAGTCTTGAGGGAACTCCCCAGCAGACATTGGGTGGGCTGGGCAGACCACTCAGATTTGCTACCAGCTCCCTCCCATCACAGACAATGCTACACAGGTCTAGGGGTGTCTAGATCTGGAAGAATGTTTCTTTAAGATAAACAACCAGTAGCAAGATTGCTGGCTCAGCAGAAGCACTGTGTTTTTCTCCAGGCAGCTGAAGCAGTCTAGACTCTCCCTGGCTCCCATATCGTCCCTGCCTGTTGGTACCATCTAGCTTTCTAGTTCATCAGTTTAATAAGGATACAATGAGGTCTCATTGTCATTTCAATCTGCAGCTCTCTGATGACTAATGATTTTAAATGTGTCTTCATGAACTAATGTGTTAGTTTTAGGTATTTCCTCCTCTGAAAATGACGATGCCACCCTTGTCATGTATTAAATCCCCGAGGTGGCCATGGGTCTGCCTCTGAGCACTCTATGCTGTTCCACTGATCTTCTTTCCTATCCCTGCACAGACACCACGTTGCATTTACCAAACTGGCCTTGTAATATCTTTATGTCTAGAGGTCAAGTCTTCCTTCTATGCCCCTCTTTCTGTGTTTTCTTTTTGAGACAGGGTCTAGCTCTGTCGCCCAGGCTAGACTGCACAGGCATGATCTCGACTCACTGCAACCTCCGCCTCCTGTATGCCCTCTTTCATTAAGATTGACTTAGCTATTTGAGGTCTATATGCCTCCATATCAATTTTAAAAGTTTCTGGAGAATCAAAATAAAATCAATTAGAATATTTATTTTTTTCCTTTATTTTATTTTATTGTAGAGACAGGGTCTCGCTATGTTGCACAGGCTGTTCTGGAACTCCTGGGCTCAAGCAATCCTCCTGCTTCAGCCCCCCAAAGTGCGGAAATTAGAGATGTGAGCCACCGTGCCCGCCCCAAAATCTTTATTGTAATTGCATTCAATTCATTAATTGATGAAGGATTTATATCTTTTAGTGTTGCCTATCTGACAGCATGGAGCAAATAAGTCTTCTTTTTTCCTGTGTATTTGTTATGTTGTAATGAAAAAATACAAGGAATGAAGAGATTTGGGCAGAACAGAAAACCAGGCAGGAGCCATGGCAGAAGGGACCCTCTCTGTGCCCAGAACCTGATGAGATGATGGCCAAGGCAAAGCTCTGGCTTTGCCACATTCATTCTGGGCCAGGTAGGCCAGGCAGTGGGCAGTCCTTGCAGGCACTGTCTCATTTATTCATTTCCTTCATTAACCCTGTGGGGCAGCTACTGCTGTTTCTGTTTTACAGGCTCAGTAGTTGAAGAATTTGCCCAAGACAAGTTGCAAAGACAGAATTTGAAACTGGTGAACTGAGATCAGGGTCTGTGCTTCCACCTGTGATGATGCCCCATCTCCTAGGTTGCTATTGTTGCTGTGCAATGACAGAGGAACTCCATCCATCCGCTCTGGGCTTTGGAGTGTATTTTCACCAGAGCCCCCTTGGCCTTATGGGTGCTCAACTTGGCACTTGGAGCTGCTTTTGCAGGAACCCCGGGTGATGAGGAACTCCAGCCCCTCGGCCCCTGCCTAGCCCCAGGGTGGAGAGCCAGCCAGAAAAGCAGTGCACCCCCAATGATAGCCACACCTTCTTATCTGCCCTCTCCATCTGAGCCAGGAAGCCCAGCCATCAGGGACTTGTGGTCTTGTTGGTCCCACATCCCACTAAGCAGTTTGGGAAACTCTGCAACCCAGGATTTCCCTTGAGACTGGGGGTTGGGACCAGATGATAATTCTTCTTCTTCTTCTTTTTTCTTCTTCCTCCTCCTCCTTCTCCCTCCTTCTTCTTCCTCTTCCTTCTCCTCCTCCTCCTTCTCCACCTTCCTTCTCTTCCTTCTCCTTCTTTTTTTTAAAAACATGGTCTTGATTTGTCATCCAGGCTGGAGTGCAGTTACGTCATCATAGCTCACTGCAGTCTTGAACTGCTGGGCTCGAGTGGTCTTCCTGCTTCCTCTTCCAAGTAGCTACCATGCCTAGATAATTTTTTTTTTTTTTTTTTAAGAGACGGAGTCTTGCTCTGTTGCCCAGGCTGGAGTGCAGTGGCACAATCTCGGCTCACTGCAACCTCCACCTCCCTGGTTCAAGCAATTCTCCTGCCTCAGCCTCCTGAGTAGCTGGGACTGCAGGCACACGTCACCATGTCCAGCTAATTTTTTTTGTATTTTAGTAGAGATAGGGTTTCACCATGTTACCCAGGCTGGTCTCAAACCCCTGGGCTCAAGCAATCCTCTTGCCTTGGCCTCCCAAAGTGCTATGACTGTAGGTGTGAGCCACCAAGCCCAGCCAAGGACCAGGTGATAATCCTTAAACTCAGGGACCGCGCTGGGATGAGGGCAACCTGGGGAGGCCTGGCCCTGGCTTCAGCCCAGCCCATGGAGTGACCTTAGTTGGGCAGGTGGCTGGGCCTGTCTGGGCCTCCGTTTCCTCATGCCATTACCCTTGGCTGGTCTTTCTTTAAATCAAGGCAGGGTGAGGGAGCTGACTAACTCCTGCAGACTCAGTGCTGGGTACTTTATTTCTGTCACTTCATTTAATGCTGTCAGGATGAGGTGAGGACTTCATAATCCCCATTTTATGGACGGGGAAACTGAGGCTCAGAGAGGTGAAGTAAAATGCCCAGGATCACACAGCTCCTAAGTAGCCGAGCCAGGATTTAAGCCCAGACCTATCAGATGGTGGAACAGCTGCTTCTCAGGTTACTATCCCTGAGACTTTGAGATAAGGAAGTTGAGACCTTCAGTGTGAGAAACAGATGTCTGTGAAGATAAGCCCCAAAACACACCAAGTTTGTCCACCAGAACTGCTCCTGTGGCTCAACTGATGCAATGTCCACACCCCAGAATTTCCCTTCCAGGAACACAGCAACTTGCATAAAGTGAGGGCCCGCCTTCCTGTCTTTCAACTGCTTGCGGGCTGGGAGGGGAAGCGAAGCGCATCCATTTGCAGTCAACATCAGCACCCAGCATCTGGACGGGGAGGTGGGCTGCAGCCTGCAGCTTCCGGGGCTGTTGGGGGAGGCCTAATAGTGACAGTAACTTCTCACCTGCAGACAGGGCTTGACAGTCCACAGAGCTCCCTGGAGAGGGTCGGGGGCTGGGTAGGGAGGATGGTTGGTAAGTTGTGGGTAGAGTGAGGGATGGACTTGTGCGGTGAGGCTCCAGGGAGGGGAATGATGTCAACACTCACTGCTGCCCCCGAGTAGGGGGGTCGCTGGAGCCGGCGTGGGGCTGCCATCTCTCTGCATCTGTCTCTCTGCCTCCGTTCTCCCTCTTTGTGTCAGCCTGTCTGTTAAGTCTCTCTCTCCGTCTCTCCATCTCTGTATCTCTACCCCATCTCTGCTATCTCTGCCTCTTTTTGTTTCCTACTGAGAAACCTGCATGTGATTGTGACATGGAGCCCCAACTGCTGGAAGTCCCCTGCCCAACCTAGGTCTGGCCTGAGACACCCCCTTGGCTCAGGGATCTGCCAGGCTGGTGCCAAACTCATACATCCACTCATTCAGCCAACAAATATTTATTCAAGGCTTGCCACGAGCCAGGCCCTGTGCTCGGCCTGGGCTGGAACAGTGAGCGAGGCCACCCAGGTCCTTGTTCTCTAGGAGCTCAGGTTCTAGTGGCAATGCCCAGCCTCTGCTCAGGGGCCCCACACACTGAATGGGTGAGAGCACCCCCAGGTGTGCTGAGCCCCAGATTGTTTGCTTTCTACCTCTATGATGACAGCAGGTCAGAGGTTGGGCCACCCACGTGGCAGTCAGAGTCAGGAGTGGGGGGTTTGCCCAAGGTAGCTCACCCACTCAGTGGTTCTTTGAAATGCAGTGTCCCTGGACACCTGCAGGGCTGCCAGCACTCTGAACACGGGGGTCTCTTCCAGGAGGGTGGGCTCTGATCGGACGGGCAGAGACCAGGGGCAGACTGGGTGGGAGGAGCAACTCCCATCCCCCAAAACAAACCCCCAATGCCTGAGGGAACGCTGGCCTCCTGAATGCCCCTCAAGGTTACAGGCAGCCAGAGGGGGAGTTATGGGAGGCCAGTGACAAAGAGGAGGAGGGGAGAGGCTGGGGGCTCCTTCCAGGGCTACGCCAACAACAGACTCTCCTCCCTTGCTGAGACCAGAAGGTGAGTGAGGGCTTTGCATTGAGGGCAGGGCATGGAGGTGACTGTCACTCTTTGCTGGCAGGGGGTCTCAGGACTATAGGCACTTTAGAGCCTTGCAAACCTGCTTATGTGGACTCTTGGACCTATAGTTGGATCTGGATGGGACCTCTGATGCCACGTGGTCCAACCTGGTCCCATCCTCTCCCTCCCCAGACACATTGTACAGAGAAGGAAACTGAGGGAGTGCAGAAGGAGGCACGGAGCTGCCCAAGGTCACACAGTGAGCCAGAGCTGAGTCCATATTGCAGGGCCGTGCCTTCCTATTCTTGAGATGCGGAGTGGGCCTGGTGCAGTCTTGCAGTAGAGGAGGAGACTGTGGTGCTCTGACTTGGGAGGTAAAGGGTGGTGAACCAGCAGCAGATGAAGACACCTGTTAGGAAGGAGAGGCCTCGGTGAGCCTGGAAAGGGGTGGGCAGACAGTGGGGCAGCCTGGGCTGGTGGCTGCTGAGAGGGAGGAGATCCACCATAACCACTCAAGAACTGCTGGGAAAGGCAACGATGAAACCATTTCACAACCATTTCAAAAATGAAATAAAAAAGAACCAAATAGAAATCTTGGAAATGAAAAACAGAGACCTTCAAATAAAATATTTACATATGCCTATTACAGAAAAGAAAGAGCAAAATAGAGGAATTTTCAGACATGCAAAACAACCATCACTCCCTCTATAAAGGATTATTATGGGAGGCACTCCAGCAAGAGGAAAAGGGAAAGTGTGGAGTGAAAGAAATTATAGTAAGTACAGAACATGACTTAGAAAAACTCTATGTTTCAAGGAAATCTGTAACTAAACCTCTATATACAAGACAAATATTGAGAAGAGTTCAATGGGCAATTCAAGTATACCAAGGGCTCTGTTGTATTGGAGAGGAAGAGAGAAATACAGATAACTCAGACCCAGTGGAAACTTAGTAGAGTGAAGTGTGCAGGCTTACATATTAAGGTAACCTCTGAAAGAATAACAATGTCAGCTATAGTTTCAAAGTTCATTTCTCCCCAACCATAAACCTCTGGGATTCTCCAGGCATGGACTCATGATTCTCCACCTGGAGACAGCCTCAGGTGGCCTTACAGTATAATTTCTATGATTATTAATATAGTTCCCACATATTGAAGACCTAGTAGTTCCCACATATGCATTGCCATTGTTCATTGTGAAATCTGGCAGGCCAGGCACAGTGGCTCACGCCTGTAATCCCAGCACTTTCGGAGGCTGAGGCAGGTAGATCATCTGAGGTCAGGAGTTTGAGACCAGCCTGACCAATATGGTGAAACCCCGTTTCTACTAAAAATTCAAAAATTAGCTGGGCATGGTGGCATGTGCCTGTAGTTCCAGCTACTCAGGAGGCTGAAACCAGGAGAATTGCTTGAACCCAGGAGGTGGAGGTTGCAGTGAGCTGAGATTGTGCCACTGCACTCCAGCCTGGGTGACAGAGCAAGACTCCATCTCAATTAAAAAAAAAAAAAACTGGTGAGATAAGTATGGGATTATCCCAATTTCGAGATGAATGAGGATGGGAGGAGCCGAGTGACTTGCTGGGTCAGGGATGGGGCTAGGATTTGGACCCAGGGCTGCCTGGCCCTAGCCACTAAGCCACACAGTCTCATGGGGCGCTGGGAGCCAGCCCTGGTCTTGGGGGCTTATACCCGCTGCATCTAGGATGCCTGGGTTTCTAGTGACTTCTCTGAACAGGTTGAGTCTCGTCATTCCTGTCTTGGCTGTTTCTCTCACAGTCAGACTGTGATGCCTCTCTGGGCTGTGGATGTAAGGAGCAAAGAGAACACATATAAACCATAGCACATGGACGGCTCTTACCCCTTTGCTGGGATCTCAGAGGAAGGGCCCTGTGGGGGCCAGTAACAAATACAGCAAGCATTTCCTTCCTACCTCCTACCCTGGAGATCCCATCCATGTCATGTGGACATCAGATCACATGATTCTGCCCTTCTGGTTGCAGCTGATTGGACCAGAGATGGATGATGGACACTCGACTTGCAAGGTCAGGTAGGGTTATGGCAGCCATGTTGGGTAACAATTTGGGGCCATGGGTAGTAAAGGATGAGTGGAGAAAGAATGAAGGAGTTTCCACAGACACTAGGTGAGAGACTCCATAGCTCCAGGAAAAAGATAGAGAACGTATCTGCTTTGGTTTGGGTGGCTTTTTCTGATGCTGGTAGCAGCTCCCATGAAGGCAGCTGATATGTCTGGGGTGTTTGTTCCTTCCAAATCTCATGTCGAAATGTGATTCCCAATGTTGGAGGTGGGGCCTGAGGGGAGGGATTGGATCATGGGAGCGGAGCCTCATGAATGGCTTAGCACCATCCCCTTGGTGATGAGTGAGTGCTCACTCAGAGTTCATGCGAGATCTCGTTGTTTAAAACAGCATGGCGCCTCCCCACTCCCTTGCTCCCACTCTCGCCATGTGATACGCTGGCTCCCCTTTATCTTCCACCATGATTGGAAGCTTCCTGAGGCCTCACCAGGAGCAGATACTGGTGTTGTGCTTTGCCTAAAGCCTGCAGAACCATGAGCCAATTAACTCCATTTTCTTTATAAATTACCCAGTCTCCAGTATTCCTTTGTATTATAGTAACACAAACAGACTAATACAGCAGCCAAACTTTGCTGCCCTGGATCCTTGCTCTGAATATTTGAAATCAACATCCTTGACTTGAGCTAGCCTGAACACAGTCCTGAGTCTTGCAAACCACCCTCTTCCCTACCTCCCAGTACCTCCTGGGACAGACAACAGAGCCCATCACCTCCCTGGTGCAGGGGCCTCACCTTGCAAGGAGTTGAAAAGTGCAAAGATGTAGACGGTGGAGAGGCCCAACGGGGTGAGGATGGCCAACCCCCATGTCACACCCACCAGGCTTGAGAGGCCCAGCAGGGTGAGCACCTTCTTCCGGTTCTTCCCCCGCTCCTTGACTGCTGTAGCGCCGGACAGGGTGAAGATCTTCCAGGCCAACAGGGCCAGGACCACCATGCCAAAGAGGAAGGTGATGAGGAAGTAGCCATGGACAGTGATATAGAGGGCGTACATGGTTGTCCCATCACGGAACCAGCATCTGGAGGAGGGGGCAGCTGTGGTGGGACTGGGAGCGGTACCTCTGGCCAGCAAACCCAGGAAGTGCCCTGGCTGAGCTTTTCTGTCTATGAAGGTGCCTCTCCCATTTCCACCCATCAATCTCTGGCTCTCCCGCTGTGGAGGGGCCGTCACCAGGCTCCAGTCTGGTGTCTCTTTAATGCCAAAGTGACCTCAAAGGCATGTTTCATTTGCCCCATATTACATTGTGAAAAAACTGAATTAGTGGCCGCCTAAAATCAGAAGCTTTGGTATAAATACCTAGATTTCTGCTTCTCCTATAAAATCATACACCTGGGCAGCTCTGTGGATGCCCTCCTGAAGGATAGCAACTGACCGCTAATTAGATGGGCTTGTGACTGCCAGTCTGCTGCAGTCCCCAACCTGGCCCACTGCCTGCACCTTTGTGACCTCTCCGGCTCCTGGGGCCCCAGCTTTTGAGGCCCTGGGGACAGGTCCAAGGCCTCACCAGCTCCTCTTAGCACAGAGCCATGGGCCCAGTGGTGGGTGCCCCATGGATCCCAAGGTGTGAGTCTAGAAACTGAACTCAGCTCCACTGCCCCCTGCACTGCAGGGGCAAAGGGCCTCAAAGAGCATGTTGATCAGTTTCCCCATGGTGCAGATCAGGAGACTGAGGCCCTGGGAGAGATCGGGCCTGCCAAGGTCACACACACAGCAGGCAGGGCAGAGCCCAGACTAGACCCAGGGCTACTGGGAATCACTGGGCAGGTGGTGGCCTGAACAAGGACACATGTCTGGGCAGCAGGTGGGGGCTGAAATCCAACACACCCTCCACTCTCCAGGCTGCGCACCCCACATGCGGATGGGGTGACCTTCTTTACTTTGCCTCAAGGTGCCATGTGGGCTCGTGTTGGCCCAGGCTCGAGTAAGGCATCCTGCCTCCTGGTCCAGTTCTCCCTCTCCTTTCTCAGGCCCCCTCTCTCATTTCACTTTCTCTCTCTCTCGGCTTCAGTTTACTTCTCTGTGCCATGAGCTAGCTGGATCTGAGGATTCTTCTGGTCTTGACATATTTGGTCTAGATTTTCCTAGAAATCCCTCCTCTCCCCACCTCTCTCCAGCCCCGATATGTACAGCCGGGGAGCTGGCATCACCCCTGCTTCCACAGCCGCCACTCACAACTCCAGAGAGGTGCGGTTCTCCCTATCGCGGATGGTGTAGAGGCCGTAGCTGTTGGCACTCCCAGTGCCGATGACCATCAGGGCAGGCAGGCCTGGGCACAAGGGGAAATGGCATGGCACCACTGGGGCTTACTGGCACGTCCTCCTCCACATCCCCTCCAGATGGCCATCCCTCCAGCTCTGGGAACCCCTCCTCTCTCTCCCCAAGGCTATTTCCCTCTGCACCCTCAGCACCGGCCATTTATTCTGTCCATCCAGGCAGCACCTACCCCAGCCCACCAGGCTCAGCTTCAGGAAGTAGTGCCCGAAGTAGGTGTTGAAGACCCTGACGGCGAGCAGGTAGAGGTGGAAGGCTTCAAGGCCCATCCAGGTGAAGGCACAGAGAAGGAAGTAGTGGAAGACAGCTCCCCGGGCCCAGCAGGCAGCATCAGACCCCTTTGAGCCACTCCCCACATTGACCAAGAAGGCCAGATTCAGGAGGAACAGGCTGCCACCCAGGGCCACGTGGATCTTTGGGGCATCTTCTGACTTGAACCTCTCCCGGGAAAGCCTGGGGCGAGAAATAAGAGGCCCCAAGGGGCCACAGCTCCCATGGGGAGCTCCCATGAGGCACCCAGGCCTGTCCACCCCGACAGCCTATGGCTCTCCACCCCCACTGCCAGCTCCTGCCCGCTCATCCAGCTTCCGTCCCTGCCGGTAGCCAGAGTGGGAGTGTCCTGAGGTTCAAGTCCAGGAGCCTGTCATGGCCCACGGGGCCCTGCGGGTTCCGGATCCTGCCAGCCTCATCCCTTGATTGATGTGAGGCAGGATAATAGGGAAAATGAGGCCAGAAAATGAGGCAGGAGAATAGCAAAGGGAATTAAAAGTTGGATAAAGGACAGAATAAGTAAAAGCAGAGAATAGAAGCAAGGTGAATGGGACAGGTGAGCAAGAAGTGAGATGAAAAGCAGAAGTTCATCAGGCAAGACAAAAGTGATATAAAGAAGGGACCCCATGGCCGGCAAGATCCGGACCAAACCTGTAAGGGGCAGCTCTTCAGAGATGGGCATTTGCATTAGAGAGAAAAAGTTTCTTTCACATAACCCTGTATGATAATTAGCTATTTAAGGTTCATGCATATGGGCTGCATATCATGCACGTACTTAAAATTATGGGATGGAGGTGACGCACAAACATACACGGGCCCAAAGTAACTGAGCAACACACCTATCAGTCAAAAGCCAGACACTGGCTAGAGATTAGGCAGCCTTGGGAAGAGAAGCAAAAAAACACCTGGAATGACCCAAACTACACCAAGGTGAGGCTGATCTCATTTCGCAGAGGTCAGCCCACTCTCCCCCTCTGAGAGTGGAATACTGCTTGGAATACAGCTCCCCTAGGCTCCTTCAAGCTGGCAGGTCCTTGTTGCTTTGCTTGGCTCTCTCTGTGTGTCTCATCCAATTCTTCGTTTGGGGCACCAAGAGCCTGGAACTGCGTGGCACCATCCGGTAACAGTTGCCAAACTGTGTAACTCGCAGTTCCCTGAATGCTTGCTGATTTTTCACACCTCCCAGACTCTGCCATTGCTCTTCCCACTGCTCTCAATGCCTTTCCCTGCTCCCCAGCTCCTCCCACCTTCTTTGCCTGACTCCTCTTCTTCTGCCTTTCAAATGCCCCTTGGATGTTTCCTTCTGGGGAGGCCATCTCTGAATGCCCCTTAGCCTGAGCTGATTTGGACGTTTCCCAGCAGCATATTGTAACTCCCCATCCTCTCCCTCCTCGGGTGTCTCCCATGCTGTGAACTTCAGGCCTAACAATGGAGGGACCATGGATTCATCGGTTAAGTGGATGGACAGGTGGGTGGATGCATGAAGCCGAAAATGCAGTTGGAGAGTGAGGCTCAGAGAGGGACAGGAGTCTTACGGGGTCACAGAGCAGGGCAGGGGCTCCAACTCTGGGCTCCAGACTCCCTGCCCAGTGACTCACCAGGCTCACCTCCCTCTCTCTGGAGCCCCCACTCTGAATTCTTAGCAAACCAGATCCAAAAGCGCTCTCAGCTGAGGGAGGGGAGCCGGGGGCTTTCTGGAGGAGCATCTGGGATCATGTCCATCTCACCTGAGATGCCAGGCCCCACCCTGGGGAGCTGGTGGTAATTTCTCCTGGCGCTCCAAGCCCCGCTCACAGGGTCCAGCAATGCGGCCAGCTGGCAAGTCACACTCGGCTTGTTGGGGACGGGGACGGTGTCCTAGGCCAGGGCTTGGAGGATGGGGGTGAGGGGCACCACTTACACTCATGGGTTGGTCTGTGATGGAGTGGGTGGGCCTAGTGGGGGCTGCAGCCCGGGGCCAAATGCTAACACAGAGGCACGTGTAGAGGGCAGTGGGACGGCCCTGGATGTGGGGGCAGGAGACCCAAGGGCTGCTTTAGGCCACCCCCAGGGACTTCCAGGAGGCAGGGGACGGGACAAGCTGGGGCACTGGCAGCTCCTCTAGGGTCCTTCAAGCTGGCAGATCCTGTGGGTCCCTCAGCCATGGCCTGGACCCAGGCTGCAGTGCTCTCTGCTGTTTCTGCCTGTCCTGCACTCACTTCCACCTCTTCTGGACACAGCCCCAGATTTCCCCGAGGAACGCCCATTCCCACTCTCATAAGTCAGGGGCCAGGGGTTCTTTGTTAGCTCAAATCCAAGAGCAGACACATGGCCTGGCCGGCCAATCTGTGTATTCCAGCCCTTGACCACAGTGACCCAGACAGGCATGGGCACATGGTCCAAGTTAGGCCAGTAAGACTCAACTCTGGTGTATACACGGGATAAAACTGCATAGGCTGATACACACAGACACCCACACACATGCTCACACAGGGCCAGTTTCATGAGCATATGACCTCTGTAGGACCCCATACGCAGAAGGACTTAATGTTCTACTGTCGCCATCTTGACATTCTTAAAATTTTTTGAATACGGGGCCATATGTTTTCTCTCTCTCTCTCTCTTTTTTTTTTTTTTGTTGAGACAGAGTTTTGCACTTCTTGTCCAGGCTGGAGTGCAATGGTGTGATCTCGGCTCACTGCAACCTCCGCCTCCTTGGTTCAAACGATTCTCCTGCCTCAACCTCCTGAGTAGCTGGGATTACAGGTGCGCACCACCACGCCCAGCTAACTTTTTTGTATTTTTAGTAGAGATGGGGTTTCACCATGTTGGCTAGGCTGGTCTCGAACTCCTGACCTCAGGTGATCTACCTGCCTTGGCCTCCCAAAGTGCTGGGATTACAGGCATGAGCTACTACGCCCGGCCTTCTATATTTTCATTTTGGACTGGGCCATGCAAATGATACATCCTGCACGCGCGCGCACACACACACACATACACAGACACAGACACACACACACACACGAATGTACATAAAAAATGGTGAAAACTGAGCAAAGTCTATATTCTAGTCAACAGTACCGTACCACCAGCTGCTGGTTTTGATATTGAACTACAGTTGTCTAGGATGTATCCATAGGGGGAATCTGGGAGAAGGAACCACAGGACTCTGCACTAATTTTGCATCTTTCTGTTTTATCTCAAAATAAAATCCTTCTCAATCCTGGGATTCATCTTAGAATACTTGGAAAGAGGAGACCTCTTTTATTTCTGCCTAAGCAGCTAAGGAGCTATGATGCAATCCTGAGGCAGCCAGGGCCCCTGAGGGTAGTGAAGCTGCCCGATGTGACTGTCAAGGGGTGAGCAAAGCTGTGAGAGGTAGATGGAGACCAAGTTCTGGGGACCTCTTTTGACCCCCTGGATCGAACCCTGCCTGAAGTCCATGCACCTTGGGTTTTTCAATTACATGAACCCTGTTTGCTATTTGCTATTCTCAGTTACGTGAACCACACATTCCCTGTTATGTTTAAGCCAATTTGAGTTGAGTTTCTGCCACTTGCTCCTGAAATAGCTCTGACACATTTCAACCCCCAACCCCATTTTGGGATGAGGACACTAACGTGTGGAGAGGACATCAGTCAGAGGCTGCACAACCTGAATGCTTCCCAACCTGCCCTGCTGCCTCCCTTGAGGGCGGGAGGGAGACATGGTGGGGAGGTGGGGATCACTCACCTCAGGAAGGCATAAAGAATAATGGTCAAGGCAAGGAAGATCATGGAGACCCCACAGCCCGCCTGGGAGATGCGTGTGAGGATATGCACCGTGGACTGGTCCAAGGTGGGTCTCTGTGGGTGAGCCCAGAACCGGGACCACATCAGTTGGAGGCCAGGCCCATATACCCAAAGACCACCAGGCAGCCCCCTCCCCAGGGCAGGAGCTGGAAGCCCCTGGGATGGCTGGGATCAGAGTGGAGGGGGCTGTTACCAGGAGCAGGGCGAAAAAGGTCAGGTGGTCACAGCAGCACACGGTCTCCTCAGGTCTGACCTCCGTGGAGCAGCCCTCAGAAGCCCAGTCTCCAGTGGGCCCTGGAGAGGAGGCCAGGGGAACAGACGGGAAGAGAATATAGGGAGGGGAGGGAAGGAGAGAGGGGAGGGGAGGGAAGGAGAGAGGGGAGGGGAGGGGAGGGGAGGGGAGGGGAACAGACGGGAAGGGAATATAGGGAAGGGACAGGAGGGAGAAGGGGAGGTGAGGAGAGGAGGGGAGGGGAGGGGAGGGGAGGGGAACAGACGGGAAGAGAATATAGGGAGGGGAGGGAAGGAGAGAGGGGAGGGGAGGGAAGGAGAGAGGGGAGGGGAGGGAAGGAGAGAGGGGAGGGGAGGGAAGGAGAGAGGGGAGGGGAGGGAAGGAGAGAGGGGAGGGGAGGGGAGGGGAGGGGAACAGAGGGGAAGGGAATATAGGGAAGGGACAGGAGGGGGAAGGGGAGGTGAGGAGAGGAGGGGAGGGGAGGGGAAGGGAGGGGATGGAGGGAGCAAAGAGGAGGGGAGGGGAGGGGAGAGGAAGGCAGGGGAGGGACTCAGCCAGTGGAGCCAGCCCCGCCCCACAATGCAGCCCATACCCTCCCTTCCTGTCTTACCCCAGAGAAGGTCCTCCAGGCCCTACCTTTAGTCACATCCCAGAATACACAGGTGAGGCTCATGTTCTGAAACCGAAGAGTGGAAGTCAGGAGAGAGGAAAAGGGAAGGTTGGGCGAGGGCAGGGGAAGCGGGAGGACGGTGTGCTCCCCCAGGTCCTAGTGTGAGTGTCCATTAGGTAGAAAGCAAGGTTCACGCCCATGGGCCACACAGAAAGATTAAGTGCATCATTTGATGAACCCTGAGCCGGCGTGTGAAGCGCGCGACTGTGGTGTGGGGCTGTGGGCGGGAGGGTTTGCCTGTCTGTGTGCATGTGTGCGTGTCAGGGGAACATGGGTGTGGAGGATGTGGAATGCCGTGTGCAAGCAGATGGGCTGGCCAGGTCCTCATGTGCACCTCTATGGTGTGTGGCCTTGGATCCAATTATGTGTATGGCCCTAATGGCTCCTCCTGGGTGACTGTGGAAGGGTAGGGGACAGATGTGTAGTGTCCCATGCAGGGCCCATGGGCCCAGGTGTGCCCACTCGCCCGTCTGCCCTGCAGTGACTGCCAGGCCTGAGCAGGGGACTCACGGGGGGCGGACGCTGGTGAGAGAAGACGATCTCCAGAGGCTCAGCCAGCTTGGTGACACGCATTTGTCCCACACTCAAGCCCACCAGGTGATTGTTCAACACGCCACTGCCATCTCCCAGGCCGAGCCGGGGGCCCTGTGAAAGGGGAGACAAGGGAGGCCAGGCTGCAGAAGGGGCCATCCCAACCCACCAAGGCTGGGGTTCCTAGGAGCCTCTAGGAACCCATGGCCTTTGCTTGGAGGGCAGAGTTTGAGACCAGGGGACCAGGGAGCCAAGGAGTCACGGGCAGCCTCTTCCCTGCTGCTCCCAGTGGTCTCCTGCTTGGGCTGGGCTAGGTCAACTGACTGCAAAGCTGTGCACGTGACAGCTCTCCATTGCTGGCCTCCAGAGCTCCTCTGCCCTCTTAACCAGAGGGGGCATGGGGCCAAGATCAGCCAAGAAGTGGAAGTCAGCGGGTAGGACAGCGTGCTCCTGAGGGTCTTAGTGTGACTGTGCATTTGGTAGAAAGGGGGCTGGTGGGGGGAGCACACTAGCCCTCAGGGGTACACACGTCTGCACAGGAGTGGATGCACACCTCTGGGTGCACACACCTGGTACACACATGTGCAAGGGCATGGGTGCACTTGCTCGTGTGGATATGATCACAGCTGAGTACATGGGCTTGTGCGTGCACAAGAATAGAAAAGGATGTGCATGTTTGTGCTTGCAGGAGGACACACAGAGCACACGAGCACCCCCAAGACACATAGACAAGCCAAAGGGCACTGATGTGTGGGGGTCAAACATCTGAGAGCGTGTGACCAGTGTGAGTCTGAAGACCATAGACTCTAGTGACAGGTGTCTGAGATGGCCACGGGCTGCGTTAGAAACACTAAGAGGCTCACTGCCTGCTCTGTCCCCATCGGATCCCTCGGCAGACTCCAGTGACAGCAAGCTGTGGCATGGAGCCCCCAGAGGACCTAGCACTTAACCTTGGAGCTTCCCTGAGTCCTCACCTTGAAGAGAGTCCCTGGACCGATGTCCAGAATGGTGATGGCCAAGCGGACAACAGACCTGTTGCCTGGCAGGGATTGAAAGAGGCTCTTGGGAAGTCGCACTCTGTCAGGGGGCTTGTCCTCGTCCTTCATCACCTGCCTCGGAACCTACAACCACAGACACAGCAGCTCCCATCTGTACCCAGCCCCCAACACGAGTCCTGCCACTCCCCCAGCTGGGAGGGGAAACAGGCACACTGGGTAGGGGGCAGCACCTGGGGACTGTCAGCTCTGAGAGGCAGGACACCTGGGGCACAGTGCAAGCTCTGCTCCTCACAGGCTGTGCGTCCCTAGACAAGTTGTAGCCCTTGTGGAGCCTCGGTTTTCCCAATACAGAGATTAGAGCTAAGCTTGTGCCTGTCTGGGCACCTGATGCCTGGGCAAGCTGAATGTGCAAGTATGAGGACGGCTGGAGGGCGTGTGCTTTTGGCCAGGGCCCTAACAGTCCCAGTGTTTACACAGGGCTTGATTGTGACAGTGTCTGGCTTCTGACTCAGGAATAAATGCAAAGAATGAAACCGTCAGGAAGGAAGTTCAGGAATCGAGAGAACAAGGGCAGAGAGGGAGGGCACACACATTTACTCTGAATGTCAAATCCTCCCCGCCCAACAAAAACAACACGTTTTTAAAAAACAAAGAATCGTCAGAATATTGAAATACATTTCAGTGGTCATTGCAAAGCTTTTTTTTTTTTTTTTTGAGATGGAGTCTCATTCTTGTTGCCCAGGCTGGAGTGCAATGGCGCTATCTCAGCTCAGTGCAACCTCCGCCTCCCAGGTTCAAGCGATTCTCCTGCCTCAGCCTCCCAAGCAGCTGGGATCACAGGCATGCACCACCATGCCCAGCTAATTTTGTATTTTTAGTAGAGACAAGGTTTCACCATGTTGGCCAGGCTGGTTTCGAACTCCTGACCTCAGGTGATCCGTCCGCCTCGGCCTCCCGAAGTGCTGGTATTACAGGTGTGAGCCACTGTGCCCGGCCGCAAAGCATGTTTCATTCATTCTCTGAGCTCCCTGTTCCCCTAAGAGCTACAGCCTGACCCACCCAGGGCCTGCCTCAGAAGCAGCCCATGCACATTGGCACAGGGGGTTTATGGCTGGAGCTGAAGGCCCCAACTTTTTCCTTCCCAGTCCAGACTCCCAACGAAAGGACATGTGGGTTATTTCTGGGGCCAGTGCATAACCCCTGCAGAGGGCTCAGCTGCTTGAGTGACATAATAAAGGGTTGAGAAAGAATCTCTCTTCCATTTCCCTTTCTCCAGAAAAACCTAAAAGTACCTCAGTGCTAACCAACTCACCTTGCTGCCTGAAGTTCTACCACCACATCCATTTCTTCCGGAAGGCAGGAGGCTTTCTAAACCCTCACTATCCCAAGCATTCCCTGTGCATTATCTCATTTGCTCCTCTCATTCATCTTTTGTTTGTTTTGTGTTTTGTTTTGTTTCTGTAGAGATGGACTCTCACTGTGTTGCCCAGGTTGGTCTAGAACTCCTGGCCTCAAGCCATCCTCCTACCTCAGCCTCCCAAAGTGCTGAAATTGCAGGTGTGCACCACTGCACCTGGCCATGTTAATCTTGAAAGTGGGCAATACCTTCATCTTTTTATAGACAGGGTAACCAAGGCTCAGAAAAGTAATTTGCCCATGATCACAATGGCTGGTCAAGGGCAGAGCTGGGATTTGAATCCAGACAAGCATAAACCCAGAGTCTGTCCATCGAACCCTTTACCTCATTTCAAATATGTTCCCTCAGTAGAGGAGCTCACGGAAATTTTAGGCTTGGAGGAGTCTTAGAGCTCATTTTACAGATGCAGCTCTGCCAATTGTGACGTGGGGAAGGGACAAGCCCTAGTTATATCATGGGATATAACTCTCTTAGAGTTTTGAAATATATGTCCAAGAAAAATAGGGTCCGAACCAGCCAAGAGGGCTGGGGAACTCTTCACCTGAGAGGGCTCCAGAGAGAAGTAGAAGTCTTCTGCGGTGTTGGTGCTGAGGTTCTGGACCAAAGCCTTAAGGAAAGACGTGTTCACCTTCTGCGTCAAACCTTCCTTCATCAGATGGGCCTCGTAGTTTAGCCAGTATCTGCAAACGGCCAGGGATGGGGGGAGGGTAGGATCCTGCAGGCTGAGTTACTCACTCATCAGGCTCTTGGGGTGAGAGGGCTGACCCAAACTATCAAAGTAAAGACCCTGGGATCAGGGCAGGAGGAAGAAAAGTGGCTTGGGGGCCATCCAGGCTGCTCCTGCAGGATTCCAGCTAGGCGTCCCCCTGAGTATTTTATGTGTTTGTCTTTTTTTGTGCATGTGGTCAAGTACACATAGCATAAAATTTACCATTTTAACCATTTTAAAGTGTCCAATTCAATGGCATCAAGTAAGTCACAATGTTGTGCAACCGTCACACTATCTAGTTCCAGAACATTTCATCACCCCAAAGGAAACCCATACCCATGAAGCTCTCCCTTCCCCCTTCCCCCAGCCCCTGCAATCACTAATCTGCTTTCTGTCTCTGAGTTTGCCTATTCCAGATAGCTCACACAAATGGAATCATACAACATGAGCCTTTTGTTTCTGACTTCTTTCACTCAGCATAATGTTTTCAGGGTTCATCTATGTTGTAGCATGTATCAGTATTCCATTTTATTTTATTTTTGAGACTGTCTCACTGTGTCACCCAGGCTGGAGTGCAGTGGCACAATCTCAGCTCACTGCAACCTCCGCCTCCCGGGTTCAAGCGATTCTGCTGCCTCAGCCTCCTGAGGAGCTGGGATTACAGGCGTGAGCCACCACACCTAGCTAATTTTTTTGTATTTTTAGTAGAGAAACATGGGGTTTCACCATGTTGGTCAGACTGGTCTCGAACTCCTGACCTCAAGCGATCCGCTTGCCTCGGCTTCCCAAAGTGCTGGGATTACAGGCGTGAACCACTGCACCTGGCCCTATTTCTTTTTTTAAATTATTTTTAGTAGAGTCGGTGTCTCACTCTGTTAACCAGGCTGGTCTTGAGCTCCTGGCCTCAAGTGATCTTCCTGCCTCAGCCTCCCAAAGTACTGGGATGACTTTGGGCACGAGCCACTGTGCCTGGCCCTTGTATTTTATTTCTTTTTATGGATGAATACTATTTCATTGTATGGAGAGATCATATTTTAATTATGCCGTTATCCATTGAGGGACATTTGGGTACTTTCCCTCTCATTTTTTTTGGCTACTGTGAAAAGTGCTGCTACAAATATTCATGTACAAGCTGCTGCTGCTGCTGCTGCTTCTTTTTTTTTTTTTTTTTTTTGAGATGGAGTCTCACTCTGTCACCCAGGCTGGAGTGCAGTGGAGTGATCTCAGGTCACTGCAACCTTTACCTCCTGGGTTCAAGCAATTCTCCCACCTCAGCCTCCCGAGTAGCTGGGATTACAGGCACCTGTCACCAAGCCTGGCTTTTTTTTTTTTTTTTTTTTTTTTGTATTTTCAGTAGAGACAGGGTTTCACCATGTTGGCCAGGCTGGTCTCAAATGCCCGACCTCAAGTGATCTGACCCCCTTAGCCTCCCAAAGTGCTAGGATTACATGCATGAGCCGCCGTGCCTGTCCCATGTATAAGCTTTTGTTTGGAGACTTATTTTAAGTTCTTTTGGGTATATACCTGGGCAGCACAAAGAGGAGCCTCTGAACAGCTCTGGGGTGCTAAGAAGCCACTGGATCACCCGCAGGTGGGAATGGAAGCCTTTTCAGGCCACTGAAATAACATGATCCAATGAGATGGCTGTCCTAACACCAAGCCTGAGAGCACAGGGCTTTTACTCATTCCTCTAACACATATTTATTAAGTGCTAATGCAAGCCACGTGCTTTTCTAGGCATCCCAGAAGAGTTATGGGCAACTTTGGTTAGGAGTGGGAAAAGGAAAGAGAGGCAGAGATATTTTTGGAGATGGCTCCTAAAGATGTTGTATTCTAAACCCCTTCATTTCCCTCACCCCCACATCTAACCAGTCTCTTGTCTTACGGAGTCTACATCGTATCATCTCCTCCATCCATCTCTCCTTTCCAAGCACACAATGCCAATTGCTGCTGGTGGTGCTGGCTTGGCCCTCACTCCCACCCAGACCCCTGTGATGCATCCTACTGGGTCATGTCTTCCTGCATCACCACTCCTGTAGCCATCCCTGAAGCCCGAGCAATCTTTCCAAAATGCAGAGTTGACTATACTCTACCTGCGCTTAAAATATGTCATTGTCCTGCCGCCCCCACCCATTGGTATAGCTTACACAACCCTTCACACCTTAGTCTCTGCTTACATTTCCAGTCCTACCTCCCACCCATCGCATCTGCGCATTGTCTCTTCCATCCCCACGCAGTTTACATTGTTACAGTTCAAAGCCTTGTAGTTATCCCCCATTACTTTCAAGTTCTGTTGCCTGTATCCTCACCATTGCTTAGATCCAACTGGAAAACTCCTATGCACCCTCAAAGCCCTTTCCAGGTTTCCTCCTCTGTGAAGCCTTGGCCAACTTCCCTCCTCTGGGCTAACCTGGCACCTTGTCTGCCATTCTGTATACACTCTGGAGTCATCATTATTTGGGTCTGTGTCTGTCCTTCCACAACTCCCAAGGGCCAGGATAGGAGTGGATTCATCTCTGAATACCCTAGATCAGTAGGGACCCCAACTGCCAGAATGGGGGTGTTGGGTCAAGGGGACTGTGGTGTCAAACAAGGTGGAAGAGTCAGATGGGAGCAACATTTTCTGGGGCCATGGGGGCAGATGGCCCCATCCCTTCCTGATAGTCTTCCTCCTAGCAGCTTCAGATTCCCCCCCAGCTCAGGGGGCCCCCTCACCTCTGCAAGTTTTCCACATTGCAGGAGTCGCTGCCCGACTGCCTGCACTTGGTGAAGCATGAAGCCCTGTCATTCAAGTTGAAGATGTCGTACTCGTACATGTTGTTGCTCCCCAGGCAGGGGTTTCTTGGCCCTTCGGTGGGCTTTTCCTGACCTAAGGAAGGAATGCAGAGAGTGTGAATGGGCTGGATGAAGATGGGCAGCAAGGATGAGGAGCAGGGAAAGGAGCGGGGGCTCCAGAGTCTGGTGGTTGGGCTAGAATTCCAGCTCCATGCATCACACTAACGGTGCACCTGAGCAGGATGCAGACCCTCTCTGGGGCTGTTTCCAAGGTAAAAGCAAATACCCCATCTCCCAGGGCTGGTAGGATGCTTTGGGGAAAGCATGTACAAAAGGCTTGGCACATGGCTCTGTAAATAAAAGGTTTCATATGTGTGTGCTATTACTCTTTTACCCCTTCCTCTAGGGAGTCTGCCTGGCTTTTCAGTTATTCCACATCAGACCTTCCAAAGCCCTTGCAACTGTGGCCTCCTGGTCAAACTCTTGGATGTATTCTGTCTTGGTTTGCCTCATTCTCCCACATTCACACTATCTTATTTGTGTAAATTTAAAAAATGATGTATTGGCAGGGCGTGGTGGCTCACACCTGTGCTAAGAAGCACACACAACCATCACAGCTACCTCCTGGGACAGGGAGAAAATACAGCAAACCAAGGCCCCTCGAGCAAAATGACTTGAGAAAGGTTACTAGCTAGTTGGAGGCTGCTCCAGGACTGAAGACCAGCTTTTGTGACTTTTAGTTCAGTTCCCTTTCACCTAATACAGGGCAGGAAATGGAAGCTTTGGGTCATCTACTAACTGTATGTTCTGAGGCAAGTTTCTCAAACTCTCTGAGGCTCAATCTTTTGCCAGCAAAATGGAGCTAATAATACATTCCTTGCAAGTTTTGGGAAGGATTAGAGATAAAGGACATAGCTCATTGTAGGTGTTCAAAGAGTTTACCATCTTTAACGGTTTATTGCACAGTCTTCTGGAAATTTCACAGAAGGTATGCATATGCAAGTATTCATAAGTACATCTTTTTTTAATGAAAAAATGTTTTAATTAAGAAGAGGGGGTTCTCACTATGTTGCCCAGGCTGGTCTTGAACTCCTGGCCTCAAGCGATCCTCCTGCCTCAGCTGCCCAAAGTGCTGGATTACAGGTGTGAGCCACCAAGCCCTGCCAATACATCATTTTTTAAATTTACACAAATAAGATCACTTAACAATATATCTTTTCTTTTTCTTTTGAGACAGAGTCTTGCTCTGTCACCCAGGCTGGAGTGCAGTAGCATGATCACAGCTCACTGCAGCCTAGACCTCCCAGGCTCAATCGATCCTCCAACATCAGCCTCCCAAGTAGCTGGGACTACAGGCACATGCCACCATGCCTGGCTAGTTTTTCATTTTTTTGTGTTGTTTATTTTTACTTTTTGTAGAGACAGGGTTTTGCTATGTTGCCCAGGCTGATCTCAAACCCCTGGGCTCAAGCGATCCGCTCACCCTGGCCTCCCAAAGTGCTGCAATTTATAGGCATGAGCCACCACGCTTGGACTAGCAATATATCTTGAAGAACTTTTCCACCTCATTCTTTATATAGTTGCAGACTATTCCATTCCATGGGCATTGCAACACTTTTTTAACCAGTCCCCTCTTGGTGGACGTTGTTTTTCACAATCTGCCGTAAGAATTCTTGAGTGTGCATCTTTTCAGCTTGTGTTGAGAACTCATAGAAAACATTCCTATCTTAGGACTTTCTGTATCTAACTGTATGTGCTTTAAAACACCGCCAGGAAGGCTGGGTGTGGTGACTCACGCCTATAATCCCAGCACTTTGGGAGGCCGAGGTGGGCGGATCACCTGAGGTCAGGAGTTTGAGACCAGCCTGGCCAACATGGGGAAGCCCTACTAAACATACAAAAATTAGCCGGACGTGGTGGTGGGTGCCTGTAATCTCAGCTACTCAGAAGGCTGAGGCAGGAGAATTGCTTCAACCCGGGAGGCGGAGGTTGCAGTGAGCCGAGATCACACCAATGCACTCCAGCTTGGAAGACAAAGAGAGACTCTCTGTCTCAAAAAAAAACACTAAAAACAAAAAACAAAAAACAAAAAAAAATTCCTATTCTAGGACTTTCTGTATGTGCTTTAAAAAACTGCCGGGTATTATTGAATTTCCCTCCAGAAAATGGTGTACCTATTTATACTCTCACTCAAAGTGGATGAGAGTGACTATTTATCCACATGCCTATTATTCTATAGTTTACTGAACTTTTGGATTTTTGCCAGTCTGAGAGATGACATTGAATCTTATTTTCATTTAAGGAGTTTGAGCATCTATCTGCGGCCACTTATATGTCTTTTACTCTGAATTGCTTTGTTGTATCCTTCTCCTATTAAGGGTGGGAAGTGGGTCTTGGCTCTGCATCATCACTTTTCGGATTGCCCCCCCCCCCCCGCCCAGGAAGTGTTAGGAGAGCTCCCTCTGTGATGGGTGGTGCTGGGGGCTGAGGCAGGGGCTCATTGGCTTTCCATTTTTTATTTCTCTCTCTGGTATTTGATTTTTTAAAAATCATGTCCAGTATTACTGTCACATTTTTAAAAAAACTGTTCATTTTTAATCATTAAGACAAAAAAAGACACGATAAAAATAATGGCTGAATAAAGAGTAACAGCAGGGTAAAAAAACATTTTAGAGGGGATTTTGTAATAATGGACTCTATATGTGATCATTCGTTTTAGATAGCTTATAAAGGAACTGTAAATTTCTGTTAGTTTATAAAGATATTTATGATGCATTGTTTAATGGGAAATGAAAATGATAGTTGAGCATGAATATAATGTGATCCATGTTTGCTTTTTAAATAAAGGGGAGAAGAGGGAGGAGGAAGACAAACAGGGAGAGGGAAGAAGAGAGGGGGGGGAGGAGGAGATGAGAGGGGAAGGAAGAGGACAGGACAGGAGGGGAGAGAACATTGTCAGCTTGAGGGCAGATGCCATTCTCTGCCATCCCGGCCCTGCTGTCACGAATGGGTGCAGGTGCAGGCAGCCCCCTGGTGGGTGACATCAGAGCCTCCCTCTCGGATTGCCATGAATTTCAGCGCAGGCACGTAAGTGAAGCTGTTGGCAAGCACCCTACACAGACAGGATCATTAAACATCTTTTCCGTGTTTATTCTTTGAAGACACTGCAAGCATTTCATGTAGACAAGGAGACCCTGTGCTAGGCCTGTGGATGGGATAGCGCCCCCCTCCTCTCCAAACCCTCTGTGCTCCAGAGCCTGGCCTCCATGGACTGCCTCATTTGGGGGTCAGCAAGTGGAAAGTGGACTGGAGGTCAGAGGGCAGGAGGAGGGCAGGGTGGGCATTTGCCCCCACCCCGCACGGCTCCTTCAGCCCCTGCTGGCTCACCGTGAGCAAACCACCGCCATTTCCCTCCTGCAGCCACAGTCTGGCTGTAGAAGCCCAGGGGGCCACTCCCTCCCGGGCCCTTTAGACCTCACGGTGCTGAAGCCTGCCCCAGGTGCCAGCCTGCCCAGCGACCACCCTCCTTGCTCCCCGTGCCCTGCCCGCAGCTTTGTCGCGTGTCCCTTCCTGCCAGCCCCTCCATTGCATCCACCCCTTGCTCAGCCCTAACAGCTGGGTCTCACATGCGAGTCCCCACCACACTGTGTCACTCCTGCAGACTGTGAGTCTTTTGAGGGCAGGGGCCAAGTGGTACCAGCAGGAGCAGAGGGCACCATCGATGCTTCCTGAATGAATGAATGAATGCATGAATGAATGAATGGGCAAATGGAGAATGGAGACTAACACATCACTGTCCACACAGGAAGTGTGCAGACCTTCCTGTATGTAGACCTCTCAGAGCTCCTTGCTCGATCAAATGGCTGCTGCTCTGCCCCAACCACAGCACCCACATCACCATGGGGGAAACAGCATCACCTGGAGGAGCCTTGAAGGCCCAACCAGCGATGACAGCTGGGGCCTGAGCCCCATGAGCCCTGGTCACAGCTGCCATTGGTGGCTCTGTTCATCCATCCATCGAGGGCTGCCCGGTGGCCTGCTCTGTACCAGGGCCTCCCGGGGCCACTAGGAGGACAGTGCTGTCATCTCCCACCCTTTCTTGAGCCAGGGACTGATTCACTCCACTGAATCTCCCAATGTTTGAAAAGAAGAGGGTTCTTTGAAGCCCAAATAAGTTGATCTATGTGGCCAAAGTCATGCGACCTCATGCTGGACACACAGGGAGATGGACATGCAGGCCCCTCACTGAGTCAGGAGCAAAATGAGAGCGGCCCACAAGGCCCCGAGACAGGAGCACTGAGGAGGGAGCACTAATGGGGGAGCAACTCCCTCTGTCTGAGAGGGTTGCTAAGACGCCACAGAGGCTAAGAAGGGTAAATGGAGCCAGCTAGGTGGGCAAGGGGTAGGCGGACAGCTTTCCTGGGAGACAGGCCAGCAAAGGCAAGGCCCGGGCACTTCCATGGCCTCTGGAGACGCACCATGTGTTTGTGTGTGAGACGGGAGAGTGACGGGGAGGAGTGTGGATCCTGGCTCAGGCCACTGAGGACCAAGGGGTCGTGGCTGAGACTGGGAGAGGGAGCCGGTGTGGGATGACATGTGCGGGAGGAGAGAGCCAGAAGAATGAGGTGACAGACCTTTCTGGCCTCAGCTTCCAGAGTGTCCGAATCCCATCCCCAGGATCCCACAAGCCAGCTGGAGAATTGCCCGCCCAGGGCCAACCCCTGTCCCAGCGCCAGGCCTGTCAGGGAGACACAGCCCAGGTTGGGGAGTCAGGGAGCACCCTCCGACCTCCCCTATCTCCAGGGCACTCTGGAGCAACAAAGGGAACCTGAGACCAGTCCTGAGCAAGGTTTAGTGGAAGGACAGGACTGACCCAAAGGGACAGGGCTAGAGGAGGTGCTGAGGTGGCCACGGGGGGTCTTGGAGGACACATCCCAGACACCCCAACTCCTCACCTTCTCCAGTCCCTGCGTCTGTCCCTGGATACCTCCCTCGGCAGAGCAGGGTCGGCCCAGCGTGGCAGGAGGGGATGAGGTACCAGCCACTCACCTGAGGTCGGGAGCAGGGGGAGCAGGAGCAGGGCCCCCAGGCCCCTGGGCATCGCCATCCTTGGCCAGCCTTGCTCACGCCACTGGAGCCCTGTGGCTGTCTGGCCCTCTGGCCCCAGGCTCTGCCGAACTGACCTGCCCCCACCCTGCTGCCCCACCACTCTGGCTTCCTGTGTCCTCTTTCTCACCCTTCCTGCTCGATGGCGCCATTGGTTGGGTTGTGAAAGGTGAGTGTGGGGAACTGGGCGGTGCTCCCAGTCTCACCGCACCCTGGGTCCACCTGCAGAGGGAGCCGCTGAGCCCACCCAGATATGTGCCCCCAGGGCCCCACTGGGGTGGGATCTACAGGGCTAGGGGCTGGGTGGCCACAGGGGCCTGGCTCAGAGCAGATCCCTGGGAACTGTGATGAGCACAGGCTTTGGAGTCAGGCGCACCTATTCAGACCCCTCCTCTCACAAGCTGGGAGCCTCTCTGAGCCTCAGTTTCCTCCTCTGTAAAGTGAAGATGGCAATGGCGCTGCCTCCTAAGGCTGTATCAGGGTTTGATGAGACCTGCAACAAGCTGGGCACAGAGCCTGGCTCTGGGCGTGAGGACGAAGACCGGGATGGTACCTATGGCTTAAACCAGGCTGGAGGGCGTGGGAGGAGAGCAGGAGCTGACCCTGCAGCCTGAGCTTCCCCCACCAGCCTGGATAACAGGATGGACCCAGAGGCAGGGTAGCGGGAAGACAGGAGTGCAGCCCCGGGGGCTGGTCAGGCCTGGGCTGACATCCGTCCTGGCCACTTCCTGGCTGGGTGACCTTGCACGCACTGTCTGTCACCCTGAGCCTCCCGAGGTGTGTGATGAACTCATGGATGACGCAGGAGGAGCTGCTTGTGTCCATTACATCGTTTCTGATCATCAGAGCTGTGAAATTGTTGTCTTCACACCCCAACTGGTCACTGATCGGGTGGGAGGTGGGGGTGGCAAACACGCCTGGGCTTCAGCCTAAAGGAATTGGGGCGCCAGCCACTCGGGCCAACTCTGGAGGCCCCACGGATGCACTGTGCATGAGGCCATGGCCACTTGGAGATTGGAAGGTGAAGGGCATCCCGCCAAGGTGTGTGGTTGCTGGCATCCCCCTCTGGCCCACGGGGCTGGCACTAGCCCTACTCAGCCTTGGGATCGAACTGGGGAGCCGCTCGGCCCCTGCTGGCCTCCATTTCCCCTTCCTCTCACTCAGTGTCTCCTGCTGAGCCCTCTGGGTCTGGGAAGGGGTAGGGAGGGGATGTCAGGGTCACTCATGGTGTAGAAGCAGGTGGGAATTCAGCATGGAGCAGCAGGTCAGAGCCCAGGGCTTCCTGAGCCCCAAAAACTTCCTCTGCAGGCGAAGGCAGATGAATGGCTGGGCCTGCCACTGCTCCACACCCGGCCAGCCTTCTCCTGGAAGATCTGCAGACCTCCCTCCCAGCTGCAGGTGAGGGTGAGGTGGGGCAGTGGACTTGGATGTGCTGGGCCCATCGCTGGAGCCCCATCCTGGCACCTGGGCCCTCAGAGAGGCTCACAGTTACCAGTGTGTGAAGGAGGGCCTGGGGGTGAGCAGACTGAGACTCCGAGCACCCAGCCCACCTGGGAAGTGGGCGGAGGGGGTGTGGTGCGGGGGAAGGTCAGGCAGGGCTGGAAGGAGGGCCACCTTTTCCTATGGCCCCTTCCCTGAAAGGCCCCCTGGGGACCAGGGACTAGCCTGGAGCCACGCACAGAACCCTGAGACCGCCCCCCCCAACCCCAGGGCCAACAAAACAGTAGTGTCCCTTCCTGCCACCTCCTGCCCCAGCTTCTCCCAATGGCTCCAGTGGGCAGGGCCTCAAGTCCTCCAGCGAGACCCAGCCAGCATTCAGCCCTCAGCTGCTCCAATCCATTTCCCAAGCTAAAGGGATGTTTCCAGATGCAGGCCTGGCCACATGCTGGCAGAAAGGGCGATCCCACTGTCCAAAGCCCCACAGCCTGGGAAAGTGCATGATAAGAACCATCAGGGGAAAAGGATCAGCATGGAACTGTTGGTGCCCTGTCCAGGGCCTACCTGAGAAGGTGAGACCCAAACCAAGACCCCTCCCCACTACCTGAACTAGCCTCAGATGCAGTAACCAGATGTTTGAGAAGCAGGAGAATTGTGGAGGAATGGGGCTGGGTCATTTCCCTCCCTTCTGGAAGATGGGGGGAGTTGCCTCAACCCCCACCCCAGGACCTAGCCCAGCCATGGGGCTCTGAGAGACCCCCTCACGGAGACCTAGAAGCCTGTAAGGAGGGAAGCTGGCTGTGATCCCCCTGGGTTGCCCAATCCGGACACCTGGGTAGGGGAGGCTTGGGAAGATTTGGCCTCTGTCCTTTGGAGCTGGGGGGCATAAGAGGAGCCCCCCACCTGCAGAAAGGTGGGGACGGAGGTCAGTGGAGGGAGCGGAGGGAGTGGAGGGAGTGAGTGGAGGGAGGGCTGGGAGAGCAGCAGGGCACAGGGTTTCTTGGTCCCTGCAGGTCCCAAGATCCCACATTCACGCCCCTCAGAGGGCACTGCCAGTCTAGGCCTGGCTGCCTCACACCCACCCTGTCCAATCCAAGGCCCTGAGCCTCTTCCCCTGCTGGGCATCCCCCTAGAGTGGCCAGGGGAGGAGGGAGGAGCTGGCAGAAGGGAGAGAGTGGGCTGTGGGCCTTGGGGAGGGCTTTGGCTGCACTGGGACCTCTTACCTGAACACAGTAGCAATGATCCGTTGCAACTGCTCTCATCACAGGGGAGATGAGAACCTGCGTGATCTGCCTCACCTGGGCCTTAGGAGGGGGAGGAGAGATTGATTTGGTGGAACAAGGTTAAAGGCAGGGATGGGAGAGAAGTCCAGTGATTTAATTCTTGCAGCCCACCTGCTGCAGAGTGGTCAGTAAACTGGTTGCATAAATCCCAGGACCAGGCAGCTTTTGACTGTAATCTCTTGGGCCAGATAATGTTTTGGATTCGCCAAAATTTTAAAACCAGGGGATTTCAAACCACAGTCTGGATCTCCCATTTCTCATAAAAGGCAGGTGGTCTGGCTACAGGGGCCCTCATCCCTGCAAGGCAGTGACCAGCTGGAGCTGATGAGCAGCCACCCACTAAACATGGGGTTGGGAGTCTCCAGTTCGCCACAGACCCCACCACTCCCTATTGCCTCCCCAGCACAGACACCAAGTTGCCATTTATCTTCCCCTTTGCCCTGGTTGATGAGGTTTCCAGCAGTCGATTTTTTTTTTCTTCACACACAGCCCTCTTCTCTCTTTCATGTTTCCTGATTGGCCCCAAGGTATTTGTATCAGTGACTCTTTCAATAGAAGCACAGGAAAAAGCTCAGAAGGAAATGACTCAAAATGCTTACGCCAGTTTGTTACGTGATAACAACAGCTGATTTTTATTTTTCTTCTTGATTCTCTTCTACAGTTTCCAAATTCTCTACAATGAACATGTACTTCTTTTTAATATCAAAAGACAAAAGAATTGGTACGTAAAAAGAACATCCTTCCCATCTTCAAGGTCAAGATTAAACGCTGACTCCTGCAAGAAGTCTTCCAGGATTCCCAGCCAGGAATGATGGTTCCCTGTCCCTGTAGCTCCAGGAGCTCTTGCTTCACGCATGCCTCAGATACCAGACTGAATGTTGGCAGGGGGAGTGACCAGGTCGGTCATCTGTGTCCCTACCACCTAGCACAGGTCAGCAATCTACCCGTGTGTGTTTGTTGGACAGAATTAACCATGATGGGCGGCCAAGGGTGCCTGGAGCTATTTGCAGGGGCTTGGAGAGGACCTCTTAGGAGAGTGTCAGGCTCTAGGCCAGTGTCACCAGAGGAGGTCAGTCTCAGTCCTTGGAGTGCGGGGATGGAAACCAGATGGGACTGGCATGGTCCACAGTTCTTGCCACAAGAGGGCTTCAGGAGAGGCTGAGGACCCCTCTGAGGCATGTGCTTGGTCAGGGTGAGCAAGGGCAATGCAGCTCATACAAAGGCCCAGATGGACAGAGGGACCTAGCCCAGCCCAGGCATTGGTACCGAGCCTGGGTCAGGGGCAGGCCAAGGCTTGTGCAGTAGACAAACATTTACAGCAGACACCAGGCAGCTCCTGGAAACCACTCCCCGAAAAACAGCATTGGAATCGGGGACCCCAAGCTGTGAACAAAGGAGCAAAGAGGCCCTGGGAGAGGAGGAGAACCCCAGGGAAGATGGAGGGGGGGCTGGGGGGCTGAGGGAGGGAGGGGGCCTGGGCTCAGAGGTAGGCGAGCTGCTGCTGTGCTCCTGGCAAAGGGCCTCTCCTCTGCCAGGGCTCCGGCCCTGAAGGTCTGCCCTGGGCCCCATCCGACCTGGGTGCCACCTGAGGTTAAAATGACAGAGGATGCAGAGTGCCCTCAGGGTGACCACAAGAGACAGAGCAACTGGAGCCACATTTCTGTCCCAGGCAGGGGCACAGGATTAAGGATGTGCCAGACCCTCAAGATCCAAGGCCTGGCCCCCAGCAATGAGGGCTGGGCCCAGGGGTTGTAAGGAGAGACCAGGCCTCCACCTGGGTTGGGACAGTTGTGGGGACAGTCCCCTAGGCAGCATGGCGGCGTGCTTCTGAGTCCCGTGGGAGCTGAGTGAGAGCCGAGTAGTCCCCAAGGCCAATTCAAAAGCCCAGCCTGGGATTCCGTCCACCATGGTAACAGCCCATCTCTCCATGGTTGCTGGGCCTTCCGAAGTCTGCAGCTGACTGGCCTGGGGCTGGGCGTGGCTCAGGGGCCACAGGCAGTGTGCGATGAGGCCGCATCTCTGCTTCATCACACGGGCAGGTGGGCTGGAGGCCTAGATACGGCTGGACGAGGTGCTGCCCGAGCTGATGGGGAGCCTGGCGCTGTCTGAGTTGCTCTTCAGAGGGGAGGGGCCACCCCGGGCCTGCAGCCGCATGGACCAGTACCAGATGAAGATGAGGAAGCCTGCAGGTGGTGAGGGCATAGGGTCAGCAGGTGGGGGAGCCCCGCCCCATCCCTCCTCCACCCTCCCTAGCCACTGTGACTTGGGTCTGCCCCACCTCCCCACAGTGTTTGCCAAGCACGTGCTGTTGGGCACCCATGAGACCCAATGAGCACCTCCTATGAGCCGGGCACTGTGCTAAGTCCCCGTGTGGCCTCTTACTGTCACAAGCTTCCTGCAGGCCCCTCCTATTCATTACTATTCTCTTTTGTAAACAAGGAAACTGAGGCCCAGGAGGCTCAGGTAAGGGGACGTGGCTGAGCCAGGGCTCAAACAGTGGTGAACAGGCTCTGAAGTCCACCCACTTAAGCACTGTGTGATTTTGCACCCCTCAAATTAATAGCACTATGATGTATCCACAGCTCAGTAAATGTCTGTGTGAATGTATGGGCCTCACAATCCTGAGTCCCCTCATCTCACAGGCAGGAATGAAGGCTTGAACATTAAATAACCGAAATTTGGTACCATCTCCCCACCACCAACTCCCAACTCCCATTCTAGGGTGACCCTGTATGGGAGGCTGGCCTTGACCCCCATGAGAGCCCCTGGGCCTGGCCATACAACCCCCTTCCATTCTGCACGACCAGGAACAGAGGGGTGTGCATGCGTGTGTGTGCACCTGAATGTACACACACAGGTACATGCACAGAAAGGGACCCTGTTGGCATCAAGCCAGAGCTCTCACGACCCTGCCCTGGGATCCCACCTCTCCACCCCTGACCCGCTGCCATCTGGCCACACTCTCCCTTACTGTCCTTCCTACACACAACCGGCTCCAACCTCAGGATCTTTGCTCTTGCCTCTCCCTCCGCCTGGAGCTTCCTTCCCCTAGACCACGGCTCCTGATCATATCATGTGCACGTGACCCCTCGGGCATTTGTGAAAATGCAGATTCTGATGTGGCAGGGCCCGGGTGGCCCAGAGGCTGCGTTTCCAAAAAGCTCCTAACAGCCCTGCTGCTGCTGGTCTGTGGACCACACCTGGAGTAGGGAGGCCCCCCATCTCTCCATGGGGGGGATCCTTCTCTTGTCTTCACACGTCTCCCATCCAGAGAGGCCTCCCTGGCCACCCTTCTTAGGGTGTCCCCCACCCCAGCCTAGGCCCTGTGCAGCACGTGCTCACGACGACATCCCTACTATCTGGGACCACCTTTGATGGCTACACGCTTGCCTGCTGATGCTCAGTCTTCCCCACTAGAGCTGAGTTCCACGAGAACAAGGCCCACACCCAACCAGCTCAGCCATAGCCCTGTGGCTTAACACAGGGCCTGCACATAGTAGGTGCTCAATCAAGATTTGTCGACTGTGGCCTGGATGTCCCCATTTTATGAATGGGATGACTGAGGCCCAGAGAAGGGAAGTCTTCAGGTTCCCTGGGTGATCTCTTCCCTGCCTCTTGCTCCATGTGTAGACACCCTGCCTGGGCCAAGGGACAGGTCTTCTCCTTACCTTGGAAGGAGGTGATGATGCTGAAAAGGTAGAGGACGACAAGCTGGAAGGTGCCAGAAGCAAAGGAGAAGAAGATCAAGGCCCAGGGCAGGCCAAGGACCAGGCTGAGGCCCAGCAGTGTCAGCACATGCGACCACTTCTGGGTGTGGGGACGCAGCCGCAGGATCTGCACCACCATGGTGCCTAGCATGGCCATGTTGAACAGAAACACCAGGCTGAAGAGGCCCAGGTTGGTGACGTAGCTGACCAGGGAGTCCCGGATCCAGCACCTGCGGGCAAGGGCAGGAGGGCTCAGTGTGTGGCCAGCACGGGCAGCATTTCCTGGGCTGTGGTTGTCACGTTTGTTTTCAGGATTATCCACTGTTTACAGCAAGTGCTGCTCGTTTTCTATTTACAGTGTTGATGTAATTTTAAAAATACGTTTGAGTTAACAAGTCAGACTGTTTAAAGGAAAATATTAAGTAAGTAATAATATAGATGGTACAAAAGTGAGGCAGAAATCACTGGGTCACAATGTAAAGAGCTGAAAATTTCAAACCCACTAAGCCAATGGGAAAGATTCCTTCCCAGCCTGGAGCTCAGGAACCCTGGCTTCCAGTTTGGGTTCAGGGGATCCACAGGCAGGGCCACTGCCAGCCTGGGTGAATCGGGTGGGTAGAGAAGGACAGGACTTCAACCCCACTCATCCTCTGCCTTCGAACAGCACACAAGCCCTCAGTGTGGCCAAGAGCGGATCTCTTCCTTCCCTGAGCCTCTGTCTTCCCATCTGCATGGGGAGACAGAGAGGTGCTGCTGAGGAATGTGGTGAGGCTCATCTGCTCCAACCCATACCCCCATTCGTGCACGAGGAAACCGAGGCTCAGAGAAGGGCCGGGGCCTGTGAGTGGTAGATCCAGGCCTTTTCTCACCCTCCATGACTCTTAGACCAGTGCTCCAGCCACTGCCAGGCCAGTTCCTCGAGGAGACTGGAACCCAGGTGTCCCCTGGCCAGCATGAGCTGGGCCCGGGCTGCACTCTGGCCTCTGTGCCCAGAGACCCACCTCTTGCCCCCACTGCACACAGCCACTCACATGGAAGGGTAGATGACGCTCTCTGGAGTCCTATGCACAGCCAAGATGATGGGGCCATAGTTGTCCACATCCACCAGGGCCACCAGCGTCACGAGAAAGATGGGGAAGCCTGAGGATGGCAATGCATGTTGCTCCACTTCCCGCTCTCTGAGGCCTGCCCCTTCCCTGCTGGCCTCAGGGAGTCTGGAGGGCAAGGGCCCCTCTGAAGTGTGGGCTCCTGAAGCCCACCCAGCCCCATCTGGTGAGGAAGTTCCCCCAAGTTTGGACCCTCCCCTTCCCCATTCCAGTATCGGTTTCCTATGAGGGGAAGCACTCTCCTCCAACCTCAGCCCTGCCCTTCGTCACCCTGGGGGCGCCTGGGAGACAGGCCTGTGGGTCTTTGCTGCAGGGCTGGATGTCACAGGGGAGATGGGAGGAGCAGACAGCTTAGGAGGGACAGCAAGAGTTCTGCCATCAGGGGACATCTGCACTGGGCTTTGACCTCGCCTATTCGGTGGAGATTAGAAGCTCCCTAGAAGGGGCTGCCCACCTCCAAACACAAAGTCCTGACACAGAGATACCTCCAAAGGAATTTCATGCAAATGGGGGAATGGACAAAGAAGGGGCCCAATGGCAAACCCACGAAGAGCAGCAAGCTGGAGTCGGGGCATGCGGAGGTTGGGGGGTCTGTGCAATGTCCAAACAGACTTGTGGCATCATGAGCCCCTGGGCCGTAGGTCTGACATAAGAGGGCTGGGCCACAGGTGAATCGAACAGTCATTGGCCAAGAACAGAATGCCAAAGTCACAGGGAATCTGTTACCCAAGGTCCAGGGGGATCCTGAGGCAGGGCCACTGCCAGCCAGAGTGAATTAAATGAGTGGAGTGGGGCTGGATTTCAGCCCCTCTGATCTCTGAACTGGGTGCCTTTGAGCAGTGCACAACCTGCACGTTCACACATGGTGGCCCTGCTCGTAAATCCCCTTTGCAATGGAGTGAGTGATGCGGAGAATTTGCAAGTGTTTCTTGGGGACAGGGCTCACCGCTTCTTCCTAAAGGGGACCTTGATTCAGCCAGGGTGAAGGACGCCTGAGGATGAGTGAAGGAGGCCAGGAGGGAAGTCAGAGAGGTGGGTGGAGAGGCAGAACCAGGTGCCTGGGTTTTGCCAGAGCCAAGTGCGAGAGGCAGGTCTGAGGCACCCCGCCTCCCCAACCACTTACCCCAGCCCATGGCGCTCAGCTTGAGCAGGTAGCCAGGGACATAGGTGCCGAAGACCTCCACCACAAGTCGGTAGAGGTTGTAGCCCTCGAGGCCCATCCAGGAAAGGCAGGCGAGCAGGGAGAAGTGCAGGAAGATGGCACCGGCTCGGCAGCCGGCCTCAGAGCCTGTCAGGGCCACCGGCTCGCTGAGCAGGAAGCTCATGTCCAGCAGGAAGACGGCCAGCAGCAGGTTCATGTGCACCTTGATGGTGTAGTCCCGAGGTTTCCTCCTGCATGGCAGGGGCACCCTGGTGGGCCAGTGTGGGAAGGTAGAGAGGGGAGTGTGCCCACATCTCCTCCAGGAAGCCCTCCCAGACTGCCCCCCTACCCGGACACACACATGCAATCATACATGGCCCCTATCCTATTCCTGCGGCTGCAGCCAAACTGCTCCCCACATCCGCCTGTGCACCTACTGTGTGCCCAGCACCCACAGACTCAGGCACCACGTGCACGTTGAACAGAAGCCTCAGCCAGGCAGAGCAAGGAAGACAAACACAATAATAAACCAGATACTCTCAAAGTCACACAGGAAACACTTCGGCATTTTCACCATGTTGGAGAATCCATGCCATCCACATTCTGTGTCTGCCCGTCTGTCTGCACGACTGTGCACCTGTGGGTCTGAGTGTGGGCTGCGCGCATCGGTCTGTCTGAGGTTTGCAAGTCAATGTGTGCACACCCCACCCCACCCCCACTCCAGGATTCTACATGGCCCTAGAGGGTGCCGCAGAACATGCAGACCCTGGTGTCACCATCCTGGAGTCCCACCCTGCCCTGCCCCTAACTCATGGCACCACCTTGAGCTGGTCCCTTCCCCTTGAGACTCTCGGTTTGCCCATCTGTGAAGTGGGAGGATGGTGCCCTCAAAGGGTTGGGGTGACAGTTACACTGACACAAAGCATCTGACACAGATAAGGTGCTCAGTTCCTAAGGGTTCCTGTGCTGTGTCCTTGGGCATGTTTATGAGCAGCTGGGTGTTGAGGACTTCTGCCTCCACCCCCAGCCTTCCACCGAGCCCATCTCATCACCCAGCTGTCCTTCCTCATCACCATCACCTACTTAGCTCCCCAGGTACACAGCTGTGCACACACATGACAGTCATATATGCACACATGTGCTTGTGCACACGCATAAATACAGCTTCACTTTCCTCTCCTTCCTCGTGGCTGGGGACAGTGAGAACTGAGGGTGCCTCTCCTCTACCCAAATGGGTTCAGCGCTGAGGGCAAGTGGACCCCAATTTAGGCCAAGCCAAGCACTGACAATCTGACCTCTGACACTTTCTTGCTGTGTGACCTCAGGCAAGTCACTTACCCTCTCTGAGTGTTCCTTCATAGGGCTGTTGTGAGGATGAATTGAGTTCACACATGTAAAACACTTAGAACAGTGCATGGCACGTGGGAAGTCTGACACACGTTAAGTATGATCATTACCGCTGTGATATTATTTTGTCCACCCAGTGCTCCCACAAATCTGCTTATTCAAAGGCGGAAATGAAGATTCTTTCCTTTTTTAAATTTTTTATTTTGCTTTCCTGTCTTACTCCAGGAAAGAAACAGTCTTAGGTGGACTCTTTCAATTTTAAATGTTGACAATTAGCCTGGTGCAGTGACTCATGCCTGTAATCCCAGCGCTTCGGGGGGCTGAGGTGGGTGGATCACTTGAGGTCAGGAGTTCGAGACCAGCCTGAGCAACATGGTGAAACCCCGTCTCTACTAAAAATATACAGATTAGCCGGGTGTGGTGGCAGGCGCCAGTAGTCCCAACTACTCAGGAGGCTGAGGCACAAGAATCACTCGAACCCAGGAGGCAGAGGTTGCAGTGAGCCGAGATCATGCTACTACACTCCAGCCTGGGCGACAGAGCAAGGCTCTGTCTCAAAAAAAAAATAATAATAATAAAATAAAAATAAAAATAAATAAATAAAATGTTGACAGCTAAAATTTGTAAATGCTATGTTATCCAAACACCACTGATCTGAGGAGGAGACGTGGCCCCCAGGGGTCAGCATGCTATATCCCCAACATCTCCCCTAAACACACACACAGTTCCAGGTCATGCGGGCGGGCCATGACCGGAGATGTGTGCGGCGCCCTGGTGGAGGTGTGTGCAATGGAGGGTCCCCTCCCCTGTCCCACCCCTTTCAGGCCTCACCTGGAGCAGAGGTAGGCGGCAATGGTGACAACGCAGGCCAGGGCAGAGATGACACAGCCCACATAGGAGAGGAGACTCAGGTAGTGCTTGTGCACAGCGTCCACCTCCACCGAGGAGACCTGGCCCCAGGAGACAGGAGAGAGCTGGCCTCTGTGTCCCCCACCCAACCTGGAGGCTTGCCCTGCGGGAGGGGCTAACCTGGGGTCCCTGGTGGGCCTCGGAAGCCTAAGAACCCCCTCTCCCAACTGAGCAGAATGTGGTCCCATGAGTGCATTTTTCTGGAGTGGGGGCATCTTTAGATTTGACCACATTCTCAAGCGGCTTCCTGACTCACAGAGGCCAAGAACCCTTCATGAGAGAACCCCTATTCTGTCCTGGCATTGATTATTATTCTATAACATTTAACGTGGGAATAGGTTTCCTGTGAGGGAATGAGATTCCCACACCCAGGGGTGTTCAAGCCCCAGGTGGATACCCACAGGCAGAATCCTACAGTCCTGGGAGCATGAATTCTGAGGTCTTGGGGGCACTGGAGGCCACCTCAGGGGCCTCATTAGAAACACTCTTGGCCCCAGCACTGCCAAATCAGAACCCTAGGTGAGGGCCAGGAATCTGCATTTTTGCACACACCAAAATTTGGGAATAAAGAGCAGGGGCTTTATGAACCAGCTCCTTCACTGACTAGCTGTGTGGCCACGGGTAAATTGCTTAACCTCTCTGAGCCTCCATTTCCTCATCTATAAAATGGGACAACAATAGAAGCTACCTTGGAGAGCTGTTATGAGGAATAAATGACTTAATATATGAAAAGTGCTTGCACAGAACAAGCACACGGCCTGGGGTGTGGCTGCGAGGTGAGAGTGGGGACCCTCACCATCAGCACTGCAAAGTAGGTCAAGTGGTTGCAGAAGCAGGATGTTTGGGTTTCTCTCCTGACGGTCTCACACCCAGCACTGCTCCAATGCCCCGGGCTGCTCACTGAGGAGGGGACAGCACGGGGCTCCAATCAAGTCCAGTCCTCCAGGACCCCACTGTGTCCACCCCCAAAAGCACGACTGTGTCATTCTTCCACCTGGCCTACTCGTAGCCTGCCATCGCTCTCTCTTCAAAGTCCTCCTTTCTCCAGGAAGCCCTCGGTGATTAACCCCACCTCCCCCACCCCCCCAGGACTCTATTTCTCTTCCAGAGACTTGTCCAGCCCAGAGACCCCTGCATACTCACATGTGGGGTCTTCAACCCAGAACACACATTGCAGAGTCACATTCTTCTGTAGGGACAAGAAAGGAGAGTGGTTTCTGTGACAGCCCCCCACCCCGCCAACTTTACGGGCCAGGCAGAGGAAGTCTAGAACACAGTCAAGCCACCACCCGCCCCATTTGGACCTGACTGGCTGGAGCTCTCGATCAGGCAATCGTTTCATTATAAAGGCAAATGAGTCTGGAGGGAGGGAGAGGAAAGGGCCACATGGCCGAGGGGTGCTTGTCCCCTCGATGGCTGGCCCCCACTCACCGGCTGTAGCTGGTGCTGGAAGGTGAGCACCACGGGCTCTGTGAGGTTGGCTACTTTGGTGTTCTGCACCACAATCCCCAAGACCTTCTCACCCAGGACTTGGCTGGCATTCTTGTCCTAGATACATGGGGTTGGAGGAAGAGAGTAGGGAGGCAGATCAGGACTGAGAAGAAGGGCCCAGAAGCCCCTTACCCTCTCTAGATAACCCTCTCCCAGCACATTGCCTTGAGATGCTGCGTCTCCCTCAGGAACCAATTTTGCCCATGTAGTCATTTACACTATAGTAAGAAGAACATTGCTTAGCCCTCTCACAGGGAGATTTGCACATTGCAGTGCAATTTGTAACTTTACAAGGAAAGGCTTTGACTCCCAGAGGAAGGAGCTCATCTGCATGCCTTCTTTCCACCTCTGTCAGAAAAAAACTGCTTCCCCCTGGGAGGCATGAGGGTGAGGACCCCATACCTGGAACAGGGCTTGGCTGCTGAAGTCCACCAGGAGGAGTCTCTTCTCAGCCTCCCCTCTCCGGCCTTTCGTCCTCTGGAAGAGTGTTCGAGGCAGCAGCACCGAGTACTCCAAGATCTCGCTCTGCTCCTCCTGCAGAGGTCCCTTTAGGGCTCAGCCAAATGCGGACCCCCAGATCCGTGCCCCCGACCCCAGCACACACACACACCCATCCGTTCCTGGACACTGCCACTTCTAAGCCCATTTCTTCAGGAAGTCAAGCCTGACTCATGACAGCCCTCCTCATCCCTCCCTTCCTTGCTACCAGCTCTGGCTGGGGAGTCTCGTGGTTAGAATCCAGGACTCCAGGGCAAATAGCCCTGGGAGAACCACATGGTGTTCTGTTGTCTGGGGCTTCAGATGCCAGCTCTGCCTATAGCAGCCAAGTTGGGGGTGGCCATGTGGGCAGTGTGGGTGGTTCCCAGCTAACCAGAGCCACTCAGGGGGCAGTCTCAAGACGGGGGTGTGGCTGGGTGCAGCGGCTCATGCCTGTAATCCCAGCACTTTGAGAGGCCAGGGTGAGAGGACTGCTTGAATCCAGGAGGTCAAGACCAACCTGGACAACATAGCAAAACCTTGTCTTTACAAAAATAAAAAATGTTTTTTGAGACAGAGTCTCGCTCTGTTGCCCAAGCTGTAGTGCAGTGGCATGATCTTGGCTCACAGCAACCTCCACCTCCCGGGTTCAAGTGATTCTCCTGCCTCAGCTTCCCGAGTAGCTGGAATTACAGGCATGTACTACCATGCCCAGCTAATTTTTATATTTTTAGTAGAGACAGGGTTTCACCATGTTGGCCAGGCTGGTCTCGAACTCCTGACCTCAAGTGATCCGCCTGCCTCGGCCTCTCAAAGTGCTGGGATTACAGATGTGAGCCACTGCACATGGCCTTGTAAAGAATTTTTTTAAGCCAGGTGTGGTGGCAAGCCTGTAGTCCCAGCTGCTCACAGGCTGAAGTGGAAGAATCGCTTGAGACCAGGAGTTTGAGGCTGCAGTGAGATACGATTACCCCACTGTACTCCAGCCTGGGTGACAGAGCAAGACCCTGTCTCGAAAAAAAAAACAGGTGGAGTGCATGGACAGGCATTTAGGGGCTGGTCTTCTATTCACACGGGTGGCCCCAGGAGACTGGTATAGGAAGCAGACCCTGCCGCTGTGCCCACGCACGGTCCTCAATCCCACGGTTGAGCTACTGACTTAGGATGGCTATCCTCGGGCCTGGAACCTTCTCGGGAGGCCCCAGGGAGAGGCTGCGGGGGCACTGAGCTTCAGGGAGTGCTCACAGCTCCCACCTCCTGCTGGCCCCGGCCCAGCCCGCATCTGCTTCCTGCCCAGGCCTGCCCCTGACCTCCTGCCGGGAGTGGATGTGCAGGTCCTGGAGGCCGGCTGTGGGCTGGAGCTTCCACACCGTGGCGTTGATCCGGTCCTCCTCGAAGGACACCGTGTCCCCCATGAATCTCACAGAGGTCAGCTTCGACTCCAGGCTCTGCAACTGCCTGGCAGGGAGGAGAAAGCGGTGGTGATGGTGGGGAGGGGGCCGGGCCAGCAGGGAGACCGAGGCAGGAGGAGGACAGACTCAGACAGAGACACAGGGAAGAGGCAGAGGCAGAGAGAGGTGTGCGGTGGGCAGGAGAGAGTGGAGAGCGGACAAAAGAGAAAAGCAGGCAGCTGAGTGTGGGAGAGAAAGAATGAGCTGGGGGTGGGGTCAGACAGAGGAGGCCGGGACCTGGGAGCCACGGGAAAGGAGAGCGATGGGGTGGTGGGGGCTGTCCTGGGACTCAGCACCGTGGCTTCGGGCCCAGCTCCGCCTGTGCCAACCCACTCTGTGGCCTTGGAGCGGCTCTGCCGTCTCTGAGCCTTGGTCTGCTGGGCTGTACCATGGACCACCCGTCCCTTCTTCATGAGGGGGAGGAGGGCTTGGGATGGTGGATGTGATGTTGGTTACTGACTCAGACAGGAGAGAGCTCAGCGTGGGGGGCATGTGTTGACTCCCAGAAGGCGGAAAGAAAAATCAAAGAAGCATTCCAGTCCCAGGGAAGGCCTCGCAGTGGCCCCCACTCCAGGTCCCTGCCCTGCCCAGGTCCAGATCTCTGACGCCTTCCTGCCTCCCCTCACCGCCCCAGGTGCCACACTTACTGGCTGGCGGGGGCAGCCGAGGGCCTCCTTGAGGCCTTCTGGGGATGCTTCAGGAACTGGCTGAGCAGCTGGAGGTCCCTTTTGAGCTCGCACATGTCCACCGAGGCATTGTGAGCAGCTGTGTGGGAAGGACCTGGGGGAGGGGTGGACAGGCCCCCGCCGAGGCTGCCGATTCAGGTCCCAGGACCTTCCCATTCTGCCCCCTGCCACCCTGACATGACTCTGAATGCCTTGATCTTTACTTTACAAAGGGGAAACTGAGGCTTCAAGAAGTGGAGTGGACTCTGCCAAGGCCACTCAAATGAGGCCAACCCGTGGGGGCTGTGTCTTACAGAACCCGCCAGCAACTCCAGCCCCAGCGGGATGGGGTGGGATGTGCCTTGCTCAGCACCCTCAGCAGACGCCTTCGGCTACACGCACGGAGCAGGGAGGGCCCAGCCAGGCCTCCTTAGGAGGGATGTGGGGGGCTTGGTGGTGATTCCTGGGACTCCACACCCACCAGCCTCCCTGACTCCAGGCTCGGGCCCCTCTGCCCAGGTAGCCTGCACCCAAAGGCGGCCGACTAAGGTGTTTCCAGGGATTACCTGGGACTCAGATGACGAAGACAGACAGTGGGGGTTGGAGGGTATACTTTCTGTGCCACTGAGGAAGGCAGGCCCTGGGTAGTCCCATCTTTTGAATGCATAACCCAGAAAGCCTGGGTTTCAGGTGATTTGAAATCCCTGGTCCGTGTTTTTTAAAAACTCTCTACAGGCCAAACAAGACCAGGCTCAGTCTGGTCTTCAGAATGCCAATTTGAAACTAGGACCAACTTTGCCCTAAATCCTCCCAGGTTGTGGGGCAGAATCCCAGCCTGGGGTGTGGGGAACCCCCCACCACTGACTGGCCTGGGCCTGCCTGTTGCACTGAACATAATCATTAGCCTGGTACACTAACACAGTCAAAGTGCTGTGCCCCCCACCCCTGAAAGCCCTGCCTCAAACTTGAGGTGCTGAATGGCAGTGGCCACATGGTACCTGTCACACTCAAGGGGGAAGATGCAGCTTCTGGACCTCAGAGTCAGCCCCACTGCTTTCCTGACCTTTGACCTCTCATGCTCCGCCCCTCACCCCCACCCCACTCCAGTCAGCTGCTGGGTTCAAATCCTGGCTCTCCCATTGGCTAGCTGTGCAGCTTTGGGCGGCCTCTTTGTGCCCCAGTTTCTTCCTCTGTGAAAGGAAATAAACAGTTTACACTGATGCTGAGGAAGAATTCTTCCCGGGGCTCGTGATCTTCAGTCCCTTTCCAGTCTCTGCTCTCTCACCCTGTTCAGACCTCATCTTCCTTCACCAAGACCTTCTCTGCAGCCTCAGGACGGGCCCTTGCCCCTCCATCCTCACCCCCGCCTGCCCACAGAGTAACCATCAAGGGACAGTGGGGCCGAGCACAGTGGTTCATGCCTGTAATCCTAGCGCTTGGATCACACTCCTCCCCTCCTCAGACACCTTCATTGGCTCCCAAGTGCCTGTGAGCAAAGCCCAGGCTTCATGATCTGACATTGCGAGCCCAGTTCACTTTGCGTTTTGCCTTGCCTGCCTCCAGACCACTGCCCAGTTGTTTCCTCTGCCTAGAAGTTGCCTTACTGTGGAAGGAGAAGGTGAAGTTGGCGGCACTGGGCAGGCTGATGTTCTGAGGGCTCCACCAGGAGGTGACAGAAGTGGCGAACAGCAGGGGGCCCTGGGCCAGGCTCTCCTCCCGGTGCTGGAAGCAGAGGAGGCTAGAGGCATTGTCACTCAGCAAGAAGTCATGCTTGCCATAGAGAAGATGCAATCTCCCAGCATGTCGGTTCCAGTAGAGGCAGAAGTGGTAGAGGCCCCTGGGGTCAGGGAAGGATCGAGAAGCAGGGTGGGCCGCAGGGAAGGGGGCATGGACTGTGAGGGCCTCCTCGGAGTTCTCGATGGAGATGCGCAGGTCTTGCGTGGCTTTGTAGTGGAGGCTGCTCTTGTGTGTCTGGTTCCGCTGGCTGCAGAAGCGAAAGTCTTCCCTGTGGCTCCTGCCGTGGGCACCTGAGGAGGCAGAGGCTGCAGATGGGACCCCGTGGCAGGGGCTGACCAGATGCATGGAAGGGGATAGGACCTAGGCTGAGTACACGTGAACCTGGAGCCTGAGACTCACACACATTCCAGGGTCTACAAAAATGTGTTAGTCTTTCCCGCTCAAAACTTATCAGCATCAAACTATAAAAAGAGGAAACTGAAAACGAATAGTAATTTCAAAGGCAAAACATATTTTTAACAGCAATGAAGTATTTAATGAGGCCATGGCTGCCACAGACGGTTGTGCAGGTGGTACACTGCACAAGAATGCTCTGGCTGCAAAGGTGAGTGGGGCCAGTACCCCATCCATGTTCCATACCCTAAGCTGTGCACTGCTGGGCTGCACCTGCCAGAAGGAAGGAGTATCTTTTGCTTTTCTCCAAGGTACCCTCCACTAGCTGAGCTGTACCTGCCTAAAGGAGTTAGCATGTGTGCTGGCAGCCACCCTAGGCACAGGGGCATTTTAACGTAAGTTCCAACAGCCCAGGGCACCCCTGGGAAGACCTGCCTTGGACCAGGAAGAGCAGACTCAGCAGGAACAGCGTCATCTGCAGCAGCGACTGGGCAGTCATTTTCCTCCCACGGAGTCACTCTTGGAAGTTACCACCTGGAAGAGGCCAGGAGTGTTAGCTGGGAGTGTGGACTGTGTGGTGGTTGGGCTTGCCCTGCAGAAGAGGAGCCCAGTGTGGCATGGATGTGGGAGGTGAGGTGGGGAGGCAAGTGTGGAAACAGCCCATGGACCTCCCCAGAGCAGCCAGAAGCTGATCATCAAGAGGCAGTGAGGCCGGGGGCGGTGGCTCATGTCTGTAATCCCAGCACTTTGGGAGGCTGAGAAAGGAGGATCGCTTGAGCACAGGACTTCAGACCAGCCTGGGCAACACAGTGAGACCCTATCTCTACAATAAATAAACAAAATTAGCCAGGCGTGGCAGTGTATGCCTGTGGTCCCAGCTACTAGGCAGGCTGACGTGGAAGGATCACTTGAGCCCAGGAGGTCGAGGCTGCAGTGAGCTATAACTGCACCACTGCACTCCAGCCTGGGTGACAGAGTGAGACCCTGCTTTAAAAAAAAAAAAAAAAAAAAAAAAAAAAAAAGGTGGGGGTGGCTGTCCAGAGTCCAGCTGAGTTCCAGTTTCAGTTCCACCTTTTGCCCGCTGCAGGACCTTGTGTAAGTCACTCAAAATCGGGCTAATCATAGTACCTCCGTCCTGAACCCAGAGGGACGGGATTATCTTGTCTAGAATCTGGCGTGAGGGTTCTACCTGGAACCGTCACCACCTTGCCCCTCCAGGCCCGGAGGGAACACAGAAAAAAGGGGGCTCCCAGAGTTCTCCCCAGCTACCTCCCTATCATCATTCCTGAGACCTAGCTCAGAGGACACCTCCTCCAGGAAGCCCTCCTCAACTCCCTCCAGAGTCAGTCCCAGCCTCCTTTGGTTCCCACCACTGGCCAAAGCCCCTCCCCATCCCCACTAGCCTCCTCCAGGTAGTAGGAGACGGTGTATTCCCTCCTCCTTGGTCAGCCAGGGAGCACCTGATCCATCTCTGTGGGCAGGCCCTGGCTGTGGGGATGGACAGTGAAGGAACTAAAGGATCAATGCATCCGCGACGCCCTCTACAGGAGCCAGAAGGGAAGGGCGCTTCCTATCATGACCGCCAGGGGGAGCCAGTACCCAGGGTCCGGAGCATCTGGAACAGCAAAGGGACCACGGTTTCTGCTGGGGACAAGGACTCGGTATTGCCCCACCCTGGCAAGGATGGAGCAAATTTGACCCCCTAAGCTCTCTATTAGCTGAGCGGCTACTATCTGCTAGCCTCTGTGTTGACCCGTCCCACCCCTGCATCTGCATTGATTCTCACTCCAACCCTCTGAAGTGGGCACTGCTGTTGATCCATTGCACAGATGGAGAACCTGAGGCCCATGGGGTTAAATGACTTGCCCAAAAATGCTCCCGAGGCCAGGGGCTTTCCCTGCCTGGTCAGGACTGTAGTGCCTGGCAGGGAACCTGTGGCCCTGGCACTTGTAGAGTTGGCAGAAGGCTTGGCCCTCCCTATGGCCAGCTGGCCCTGTGGCAGAGCTGGATGCTCACAGACACAGACAGAACCTCACCCTGTGTGGCGCGGCAGCTGGCCACAGTGACAGAGGCAGTCATCGGCCACAAGCTGGAGAACACACGTGGAGTCTGAGTTTAGGAGAAACCAAGGAGGACTTTCAGGAAGAGGTGGCTTTTGAACCGAATCATTGAGAGCAGCATTAAAAGGAGGGGTGTCCCAGGCAGGAGCTCAATGTCTCCTTCCTGGGCCAGTCCTCCCTCAAATAAATCTGGATTTATTCTCAATCGAATAAACCCTTCGATTGAGAGCCAATCCCCTGCGTCCCACCATGTGGAATGGAACCCCAATTTCTCAGGCCTTGTCAGTTCAGTCGTAGGTCAAATAGGCTCATCATCTTGCCCTGGTGGCATCACAGGGCCCTTTGAGAAGAAGGATGTGAAAGTGTTTTAGGGAAGGACACCATTTCCCAGGTTGTGATTTGTAAGCATTTTGATTCCTTTTAAAACTGCCTCCTGCCACCTCTGACCAGCGGAAGGAAACCCAACATCCGGGGACAGGGACATGTCCCTTCCAGACCCCTTCTTTCCTTCTGCTTCCTGTCAGTCTCTGTTGCTGTCCCCCTCTGATTGTCAGTCCAAATGCCACTTCCTCCAAGCAGCCCCTCACTGCTACCACCACTCCCTACCTGTAAACTCGAAGCTGACAAATCATTTGGAGAATTTGGATCCAAGGCCCAAAGAGGGCCAGTGACCTCTTGAGGTCACATAGCAAGCAAGGAAGGAACTGGCCAGAATCCATGCAACTCTCTGGCTTACTGACCTTCAAAGTGAGCCTTCACTGTCAGTAGGCATGGCTGAAGAACAAAGCAGAACCACTGTGTCACTTCAGCCCTCCTGGATTGGCCCTTGAGAGTAAAGGAGGGGAGTACAGGTAGTGAGCTCCCCATCATTGGAAGGAAACAAGTGAAGTGACAACATGGGGTTCCATGGAAGAAATCCAAACACACAAAAGGGACCAACTGTCCCCGCCACTTCCTGAGTCATCCCCACTCCACCTCAGCTGTTTGAACAGCTACTCCAAGGTGGACAGCTCTGGCTCCATCAACATGCTTGAGGCTTGAGGGGGAGGGGCTGCCTGGCTTCCTTTAACCCATGGGGTAGACTCTAGAGCCAGACTGCCTGGGTTCAAATCCTGACTCCCTCACTAGCTGTGTGTCCTTGGGCTAGTTACTCACCCTCTCTGGGCCTTGCTTTCCTCACTTGTAAAGAAGAATAAAGAAGTCAATCTCACCTCAAAGGTCATTGTGAGAATTAAATGAATTGATACCTGTAAACGGCTTAGAGGCAGGTGCCATGAGTCTCAGCTAAGTATCTCTGTACTTTCTAAACAGCTCATGCCTGCCCCTAACTCAGCTCCCTGGGCCTGTCACAGGCCCCTCCTCCCTGTTTCCCCTTCTTCCGGTACAGCCCCCAGCAGCCAGCTCACCCACCAGAGCACCTTGAGGGGAAATTCTTAGAGCATGAAGCTTCCTTTCCAGGAGAGTGCAATGGAAGTTTAAACCCCACCCAGAAAACTTCCCTCCTCCAGAAGCCCGCTGGGGCAGGAGAGCTGGGCTGGGGACAAGAAAGTTGCCACACAGATTGGGCAGGGGGACACTGTCACGCTTGTCCGCTTAGCACCCCTCCTTCATCCCTGCCTATGCCACCCCTCCAGGTCTGCCCCACGCACACACACCTGCCACCTGCCCACCCACCCACCCAGGCACAGGGATGTAGCATGAGTCTCCACACAGACCCCTGGGACCTGACCCATCTCTGCCTCTGGAGCCGCAGAACCCCAGTGCTACAGGGCCTCAGCCATCAGGCGCTCAGTACCAACCACGGCCCCACAGGCAAGGGCCTTGCCTCGGCTCACACAGAGACAGAGGGAGTAGCTGAGCAGGGGGCATTCTAGCAACACCCCCACAATGATAATGTTAGTGGTGACATCCACGTTATCACACCAAACCCTCAGAACCACCCTGTGATATGGGTCCCACTGCTACCATTTTACAGGTGTGAACACTGAGGCTGGGGAAGGCTGTGTGTTCTGAGATCACACGGGCATGGTGCCAAGTCTCCCCCTCCTTGTAGAGCTGGCATTAGTAAAGGCCCCAGAGATGTACATCCTTCCCAACTCCCCGGCTTTAGAATCCTCCCAAAGGGAAGGAGAGGAGAATGGAGAGTAGCACAGAGAATCCAGCCTGGGATAGAGGGTGCTGGGGCTGAGGCCCAGGGAAGCCCCCACCACCCCCAGCTTCCAGAGCAGCCGTCCTTGACCTCAGACCTTCCGTAAACACACACAGGACAGAACAGGCCAGTCCAGTCTGACACAATGGGGGCCACATCATGGGGTTCCCCAAATATCCAGCAGAGTGAAAGATGGCCAGGGTTTGTCTGAGCTGAGACCCCACCCCACCACCAGCCCATCCCCCACCCCACCCCCAGGGCTCCAGCTCCAGACCTGGCTCAGCCCTGACCCTCTGCACAGTGGGCAGGGGGGACCCACGGCTCACTTTCCTTCAGGGGGCCTGAGTCACTTCCGTGTGGAGCCACGAGTCACCGCTGCCCAGGCCAAGCTCCTGGAAAACCCATTTCCTCAGAGGATGGAGGTGGAAGTTGAGTGGACAGGACCTGGACGTCTCTGGGATTAACCCTTCCCGGGCAGGCGCCTCTCTGCTGTCTCCTGCCGGGAAGACTCACGAACCTGGCCATCCACTGCTTCCTTCTTCCCTTTACACACAGTGGCCACTGCCCGCCCCCGAGCACAGGCATCCCACCCCAAGACCTTTGCCCCTTGCTGTCCCTTTGTCTTGGATAGCACCTAGCCCCGTGACATTCCGCTCATCTTTGAGACGAGCTAAGACAAGTCCTCCCCATGAAGCCTCACCTACCCGTCCATTCCTTGCCAAAATTAACGCATGTTCCTGCTGGCCCACAACCCACCCTCAACACAACACGCCCCCCCATTGCCATAGGCGCTCACATCAGAGGCTCCCAAGCCTGCCGGTGGGTCAGACCTCCCTCTGGGAGTGAGCTGAAATGCAGATTCACAGTCCCGGCCCACAGAGGGTCTGATGGGGTGGGCTTGGGAGCTTGGCTTTAACAAGCATCCCTTTGATGGACACACTGCAGGCTTGGGAACCACGGGCTTATGAAGCAGGGAAAGGCACCAGCAGCCGTGGTTTAGAGATGGTCAGAGAGCGGAGGGACTGGCCCCGCATCCCTCAGCTGCTAGACGGCAGGGCCTGGACTCGGGGCCAGGGCAGCCTGCGTTCCAGCACCATCTCTTCCCTGCCCTATGACGCAGACCCATCAGGCTCCTCTGTGGCTCCCCCAGCATTTAGCGGGGCCCTGGAAGGGGCCTCCTGAAAGACATCAGGAGAAGGGCAGGCATCAGGTTGGGGGTGGTGGGGTGGGAAGGGAGTCAAGGAGGGAGGAACGAGGGAGCCCCGGAGGCAATCTCCAGGTTCCAGCCTAGTCTTGCCCACCTGGAGGCCTTCCCCTCAAATGGGCCCTCACTGGGAGAGGCAGAGGGGAAGGCCCCCCAGCTCAACTTCCACTGCCCCAGCTCCCCTCCCGTCCACAGCTGCTCTCCTGTGGGCTGTGGGCTGCTGGGGCACAACACTGAGCTGCTGAGCCTTTGGAAGCAAGGATTTGGCCCAGCGGGTCGGGGGGCAGGGTGAGGATGAACTCCTGCGAGTTACGCAGGCATGTGGGTGTGCATGGGTGTGTGTGCGTGTGCATGAGTGTGTGATGAGTGTGTGCCCATGCATGAGTGTGCATGTGTGTGTGCCCGTGCATGAGTGTGTGCGTGTGCATGAGTGTGTAGGAGTGATGCGTGTGTGTGTGCCCATGCATGAGTGTGCATGTGTGTGTGCATGGGTGTGTGCCCGTGCATGAGTGTGTGATCAGTGTGTGCCCGTGCATGAGTGTGTGATCAGTGTGTGTGCCCATGCATGAGTGTGCATATGTGCGTGTGCATGGGTGTGTGATCAGTGTGTGTGTGTGTGCGCGCCCATGCATGAGTGTGCATATATGTGTGTGTGCATGGGTGTGTGTGCCCGTGCATGAGTGTGATATCAGTGTGTGCCTGTGCATGAGTGTGTGCGTGTGCAGGAGTGTGTGAGGAGTGTGTGATGAGTGTGTGCCCATGCATGAATGTGCATATGTGAGTGTGCATGGGTGTGTGCTCGTGCATGAGTGTGTGATCAGTGTGTGCGCCCATGCATAAGTGTCCATGTGGGTGCATGAGTGTGCCTGTGCATGAGTGTGTGATGAGTGTGTGTGTCCGTGCATGAGTGTGCATGTGTGTGTGCATGAGTGTGTGTGCATGAGTGCGTGTGCCCGTGCATACATAGGGATGCATGAGGCCAGGAGGAGAAAGCAAGAGAAGGCTGGGAGCTCCGCAGAGGAACAGACTTCAAAGCTGGGGAGGGGACAGGGAGGGTGGGGCACAGTGCGAAGAGGAGGGCTCTTGCAGGTGTTTCCTCCATGGTGGGTGGAGTGGCGTCTGGGAGGACCCTCCCTCCAACGGTTTCCTAACTTTTTTTATAAAAGTAAATCTTACTTGGAAATAGCATGTACCCAACAGCTCAAAGTAGACACCCCTGTCAGACCCAGGTGGCACTCAGGGCTACGCCCCACTCCCAGCCCAGTCCCCCCAACCCTCAGCCACACCCATGGGTCCTGGGATAACAGCTTGCAAAGGCAGAAGCACTCTCCTCCCCCATTCCCACTCCCCTCCCCTATTCCCACTCCCCAAGTGGCTGACTGAAGTCCAAGCTAGGTGACCACAGAGAGCTCCCCAAGAGGGGTGTTCCAGGATCACTGGCAGAAGCAGAGTGACTTCAGTTTTCAGGAATTTTCCTACAATAAAGGAGAATAAAATGAAGCAAGCTGCCTGCCTCGGAGGCTGGCAGGTGCCCAGGCCTGGCCTGATCATTGCCCAGGGCGAGGCTCATACTCTTACACCAGACCTGTTGGACACCCCCCACCCCCAACACCGCCAGCTCAGGCCTCACTGTCCGCGTGGCTTCTGGTCCAACCAAGTGCTTGGGCCACAACACCCTCTGCCTGCCCAGACACACCCTGTGGGAAGACTGACAAAGGGGAGAAGTTGGGGCACTTCCTGCCAGCCTGAGAGGGAAGGACCCACTCATGGGAAGGGACTCTGAGTCCTCCCAGAGAGTCAGTTGTCCAAAGCCGGCTGCCCTGCTGCCTCCTGTATGTGGAACTGGGCATTTGCTTAAGAGGCCTCAGAGAAGCCAACATATAGTCATCCAGCCAGGAAGGAGCCTGGCCTTGGATGCTCCCACCTCCAAGCCTTTGCACACACTGGTCCTCCTCCCTGTGATGACAACCTTGTGACACGTCTGTGAGAGTCCCAGTGCCCTGGCCTCAGGCCTCCACATCCTTCCAGTCCCCATGCCTGGCAGGACACCAGATGATGAGTGGGACTAAACAGGGGTCTTATCTGGTGCAGTGAAAAGGGCCCTGGAATCCAGGGAGATTCTAAGAGGAGAGGGAGGATCACGGCTTCCACTCACCAACTGCTCAATTAGCCGCTGGCATCTGCAAAGCACTTGGCAAAAAATTAATTGTTCAATCCTCACAGTAACCCTATGAGCAGAGCCCGTGAATCATGCAATCCTCACAGCAACTTGATGAAGCAAATGCTATCAGTGTCCCCACTTTAAAGATAGGGAAACTGAAGCCCAAAGAGGTTAAGTAATGCCCAAGATCACACAGCAAATAAGCAGCCAAGCTGGGACTCAAACTCAGGTCCGCCTAACCTCCAAGCCCAAACTTTTAGCCATTGTGGTCTTCTGAGTTCTTTCTCTTCTCTGGGACTCAGTCTCCCCATCTTTACCATGAGGTAACTTGCCAAAGCACTTTCAGGGAGCACTAGTCCCCAGATTAGAGAAATGCTTGTGGGCCATACTTTCTGTTGTATATTAGCATATCAAAGGCTCTGATAAGTGCTGCAGGAAAGAAACCCATAAAGCTTGGTTGGGCAGTTTCGCAGCCCAACATGAAGGTAGAGCCTTTTTTGCATGGACAACTGTTATCAACATGGAAAAAAGCTCTCAGAAATCTTGACGCCACACAGAAGCCTGCCGGCACCTCCAGCCCCCTCCCCTCCCTTCCCCTTTGAGCTGTCCCAAAGGTCATTAGCTAGCATGAGATGAGCTAGAGGAGACACTTAGACGTTCCCCAGGGCCACTCATCATCATCCCTGACACTTCCAGGAAAGAGGTCCCTGGTGAGCCTGGGGTATATTCAGGCCTATCCCACCTCCCTTCGGCCGGCAGCACCAGCTCGTGGGGAAAAGGGCACTGCCAGGCCTGTCCCAGGTGTGCCATTCCATTAAAGTTGGCCGTGGCCAGCTGGGCCTGTGACTTCATCTCAAGCAGCTAAGACACTCAGGAAAAGAGAGAGAAAGAATATGAGGATGCAAGAGTTTTAGGATATGAGAATCAAAGCCTCTTAGAATTTTGGAATTGAAGCCAGGGGTAGCAGTGCTTGCCTGTAGTACCAGCTACTTGGGAGGCTGAGGCAAGAGGATTGCTTGAGCCCAGGAGTTTGAGGCTGCAGTGAGCTATGATCGTGCCACAGTACTCAAGCCTGGGTGACAGAGTGAGACCTTGTCTCTAAATACAAATTAACAAAAAAAGAAAAGAAGAATTTTGGAGGCCAGGCATGGCGACTCAGGCCTGTAATCCCAGCACTTTGGGAAGCCAAGGTGGGCAGATCATTTGAGGCCAGGAATTCGAGACCAGTCTGGCCAACACAGTGAAACCCTATCTCTAAACAAACAAACAAACAAAATTACTGGGCATGGTGGCACACGCCTGTAATCCCAGCTACTTGGGAGGCTGAGGCATGAGAATCACTTGAACCCGGGAGGTGGAGGTTACAATGAGCCAAGATCACACCACTGCACTCCAGCCTGGGTGACAGAGCAAGACCCTGTCTCAAAAAAGAAAAAAAAAAAAAGGACTTTTAGAATTGATTGAAGAGACTTAGAACCTAAAGGAGAAACAGGGATTAGGAAGGCACTGGGGACACCAACCTATCTTGAAGGGACCTCAAAGAGCCAAAGAGCCAGCAGTCCGAAGACTCTGGTGCCAGGCCTGTTCAGCTTATGCTCCTGGAGTGGTCTGCAGCCAGGTAGAGGTTCATGGCCAAGTCTCCACCTGGCCATCTCCAAGGAGCAGCTGAGGCCAGCCCCCTGGGCGCCAGGGCACACACCAGTCAGTACCTGCCCAGGGAATGTACATGCCTAGAGCAGGGGTGGCAGGAGTTAGGGGCATAAGGTTCAGACAAGCTCTGCAGCCAACTGGAATCTTGAGGCCAGCCTGTCCCTTCTCTGGGCCTCATTTTCTCCTCTGTCAAGTGGGCAACTCTGATGTTTGTCCCCTGACTGCCTTCTCTGGAGCCAGGGCCCTCCAGGCTCCCGCAGGCTTCAGGATGCCTACAGGTAAGAACAGAGCTTACCTCCGAGCTGGCAGCAAGGGACAAAGAGGATGCTGAGCCGTCTCCCCTGCTCCCTCCAGACTGTCTTCCCTCTCAAACCACAGCCAGACCTCAGCTGTCTGGCTGAGGTTCCCCTTCCCCATCTGTGTTCCCACGTTGCCCAAGGCCAGGCCCGCAAGGTCAGCCCAGTCACCTCCCTCCTTGCTTAGCAGTTCAGCTACCCCAGGTCTGGCAAACTCCCATCTTTGGAGCGCAGGACACTTAGCATTCCCAGGCTGGGCACCAACCCTCCCTTTCTTTTCTCCTCCCCCTCCTCGAGGTCCTGGATCGCTGGCTGAGGGGCCGAGAGCACCCTCCCCTACTAAGTAGGCTGAGTAGAACAAAGTTCTCCCCTACCAAGGCTGGGGGCCTGAGCCTGGCTGTCCCTGGGCCCCGTCCAGGGAAGGGAAGTAGAAGCACTGAGTTCCATCCCAGCTCCTGAGCACACAGCACAGCATCACTGACCATCAGGGGTTGCACACCCGACAGGCAGGGTGCTCACCACCTCCAGTGACACAACTATGTTCATTAAGCTCTTTGAAAATGCAAGACAGGACTGTGAGGTTTTTACACATGTTCACGCGTTTAAGCCTCCTCAAAACCCTTGAGACAAGTACCATCACACCTACTCAACAAATAAGGCCAGCGAGGCCCAGGGAGGTCAAGTTACCTGCCCGAGGTCACACAGCTAGCAAGTAATGAAGGTTGGATGCGAACCCAGGGCTGGCTCCAGGACACACGCTGTTCATCTCGAAGCCTATTTCCCTCCTGAACTTACCTGACTCTTAGAAAGCGCATCTCTTGAAAAGTCACAGTAAAGAAAGCTTCCAACAATGTGTTTCCATGGGTTCAGCTGGACGCCATCCTCCCAAGGGCCCAAATCAGGGGGCTCATCGGAACTCACCCAGGTGACCTTGGATCTGAGCCCCACTGGCTGCTCTTTCCTGCACTTCCAGTCTCCTCACGCCCTGGAGTTGTCAGAGGCTTGTTTCTGACCCCGGGGGTGCAGCCCAGGGACCCAAAAGAATCTTCAGCAAGGGCTGGGCTGCAGGGAGGGGTGTGGAGCTCTCACCCCCAACCATTTCCTTGTAGTTGAGGCTGCTGTCTTAAACTGCCCAAGTCCCTTGGAGTACCATCTGATCCCCCCAGGGTCCCTAGTGCCACCCCACCCCCACCCACTGGCTACACCATCAATGTTGGGGAGAAGGGGGATGCAGGGGAGAGGAAAAAGATAAAGGGGAAGGGATGAGGAGGAAGGAGGGGAGCTGGAGGGGAAGAGGAGTGAAGGAGGAAGACAGGGGAGAAGCGGGGAGCAGGGAGAGGGAGCAGGAGTGAGAGGGACGGGGAGGAGGGGAGAGGAGGCGGGAGAATCATACCTGGACTCCTTTGTGGCATCAAGCGGACTATAGATACATTAAGAACGTGCGTGGCAGATGAGGGGTTCTTGTTTGCAGGCAGTAGCCTGCGGGGCTGGTGGGTCAATGTCCCCCGACCACCTATTTTCAAGAGGACAGAGACTTTGAAGCTGGGCCACCCCAGCCACTGCTCCCTCACTGGAGCTTCAAACAAAGGGGACAGCCAGAAAATAGAGGCTGAGAAGCCCCAGCCACCAGCGCGGGAGAAGGGGCGCAGGTGACAGCAGCCCCTGGCAACCGTTGCCCTGGCAACCGTTGGCAGCTGCAGGGACTACGTCACAGCCCGGCTCAGACCCAGCAAAGCAAAGTGGCTCCGTAACTTGTCCTGTGCCCAAGTCCTCAACGCAGACGCTGCCCAGGCCAGACAGGGAGCTGGCAGGAGGGAGGGCAGGGGTTAGGACAGCGATTTACGGGGAGCCCCGGGGACACCTGCCTGTCTTGAAGGGACCACAAAGAGCCAGAGCTTCCAATTTCTCGAGAGAGGCAGAGCCCCAGGTTTTTACATGAAATCTGCAAGTTTGTCAACATTGACTTTAAAACCAAATCTTTTTTTATTTTTTCTGAAACAGAGTTTCACTCTTTCGCCCAGGCTGGAGTGCAGTGGCGCGATCTCAGCTCACTGCAACCTCAGCCTCCCAGGTTCAAGCGATTCTCCTGCCTCAGCCTCCCAAGTAGCTGGAACTACAGTTGCCCACCACCATGCCCGGCTAATTTTTGTATTTTTAGTAGAGACGGGGTTTCACTATGCTGGCCAGGCTGGTCTCGAACTCCTGACCTCATGATATGCCCGCCTCGGCCTCCCAAAGTGCTGGGATTACAGGTGTGAGCCACTGCGCCTGGCCTGAAACCAAATCTTTTTAGAACCCAGTGCAGGCCCACCTAGTAACCAAATTATGCCTAACAGTAACTGGATTTGCTTCTGGAATTTGCCAGCCTGTGGCCCTGCCCTCAAAACAAACTAAACACCCTCTAATCCCACCACTGGCTTTTGTGAGCACAATGTGTGCATCATATTTCTCTGAAAACTCCTTAGGGTCTACCTCCTCCAGGAAGCCTTCTCAGATTGCCACAGCCTACCAAGAATCCCCCTTCTGAGTTAGCCCTAGGCCTGGAGGTTCCTCCTGGCTTCCTTCTAGAGCTCCCGGGGGGCTAGGAGCTCAGATTCTCTTTTGCCAGTCTAGGGAGGGAGGAAAATAGAGGCAGAGCTTCTGAAACTCCTACTGTGTGCCAGGAACTACACTGGGCATTTTGGAGATCCATTTCTACTACTCTGCAAGGTTAGCCCTAGGGGACCCACCTTACAGATTGGGAAACAGAGGCTCGGGGGAAATGACTTGCTGTGAGCCACCTAGCTGGTAAGGGAAGGGTATGGAATTTAAATAGAGATTTTCTCTGGGACATGAAGATATCAAAACCAGTTGTCCATCTGGCACTTGACTAATCCCTAACTCTCCCCCACGTTCAATGCTCAGTCAACTTTACTTGAACATCTCCAGTGACAGGGAGCTCACTCTCTTCCAAGAGGGCACATTCCTTTGATCTCTAAGTTTTTCATACCCACTGAGTCAAAGGGAAAAGGACAGAAAAACTGTGGTACGCCCCAGACAGGGCACAGAAGAGAACCAGGAGTTAGAACCCCCGCCGAGGTTTTTGGTTCCAGACCAGCAACAGGCCAGCAGATAGGGTGGGGTTGCTCAGGGGTGCAAAAGGTCCCGGGGTCTCAGTCAACCAGCTACAAGCACTTTCTCAGAGCACAAGCGGGGAACCCCACTGGCAATCACATTCCGAGGGGAGTCCAACAGAGGAAGGGGCTTTGGGACGATTTCTGGCAGAGGCCATGGGAAAGGCGGCAGGGGCTTGGGGCTGAGGGGATGGTGTCTTTGCAACTCCCCTTCTCCCCCGCCCCTCCGTGGAGCAGAGCCAGGAGGCAGCTTCAGTCAGGAGGCCGCTATTGTCTCACTGCAGCCCCAGAGCTGGGTCCCATTCAGGCCCTATTTTTGGCCCCCGGAGGAAGAGGAAAAGAAAGCAAAGAAAGGACTTGCTGTTCTCTGGTGAAACCTTCTCCCGGAAAGGCTCACAGGGCTTGCCAGCCAGAGAAGGCGGCCTCTGTTGCATCAAAGGATCCTGTGCTTAAAGAGAGCTGGCAGGCGGCTGTGGTTCAGGGGACCTGGGGGGAGGTACAGATGAGGCACACCACGCCTTTTACATACACTTGGCACTCACTTACAACAGCAACCCAGAGAAACAGAGGCATAGCTTCCCAGCCCCACCCATAGTCCCCAAACATCTCACTCACAGTAATAATAAAAATAACTGCAATAGCTCATCGCTGCCCAGAGCCAAAAGCCAAAGCACTGTCTTACTTCACACCTACAACATTCCCGACCAGGGTGGGGGCGGGGACTGAAATGATGAAGCTCATTTTGTAAAGTCAGAGAACTGAGGCTCAGGGAGCAGCAGGACTGCTGAAATCACAAGCCAGTGACCACAAGCCTACTCCCGTCCCCCAGCCTTACGCCACCCCATCCCTCCCTTGCAGTCACCAACTCCAGCCACTCTAGACTTCTGTCCTCGGACACACCTCAGGGTCTTTGCGTGCACTTTTCCCTCAACGTAGCACATCCTCTCCAGGACCCTTTCCCTGACTGCCTCCTTCTCAGGCCTCAACTCAAATGTCCCCTCCTCTGAGAAGCCTTCCGTGACCACCCGATTAAAATTATCTTCCGTATCCATCGCTCTCTTCCATGTGATTTATTACCCTTATGGCACCCAACACTGACATGACTGCGATTTGCTTACGTGTTATCCCTTGCTCAGCTTTGCTGTCTCATCTGTCTTGCTCACCACCTGCATCTCCAGTACCTAGCACAGTGCCTGGTCCATAGAAGATCCCAGTGACTGCTGGATGAGTAAATGAAGACTGAGATGGAGCTGGGACTCTAACCCAGGGCAGGCAGGCTCCACACCTCTTCCCAAAAGGAGCCATTCCTGATAGATAGTAGATAGCCATTCCTGATAGAAGATCTAGAAGATCCAACCCAAAAGTCCACTCAGGCTATGTGAGGGGTAGGGGATAGGGGATGGAGAAGGTTCGAGCACTGAGCCATCTCCACTCTCCAGCATCTAACAGGATCAGGAGCACACACACCTCTGCCAGGTGCTTGGCCAGAGAAGGGTTCCCAAGACTGTGCATAGCCTGATAGGATCTGAAACACAAGGCAAACTCCCCTTTGCTTTCCTGATAAAGGCTCTGAGAAGTCCCACAGCATGGAAGCCTGGGAGCGCATGCCTTTCCTATGCCACTGGGGCCACAGACAGCTTTAATGGGTGCTGGATTAGAAGATGTCTGAGATTCCATCTGAATCTGTGAGCACTGAACCTTGGATTTTCTCTCTACATTAAAGCAAAATTACCACCCCCAAGACCCTCCAAGGCCCACTCCTGTGGTTCGGGTCTAAGGGGAGCCCAGGTAGCAGATGTGCCAATAAAAGTGGGTCACGTTCCCATTGCTGCAGACACAAAGCTCCTACCTGGGCTCCCCATGGGCTCTCCAAGGTAAAGCAAGGAGGAGAAAGGGCACATGCCTATGGCCATGGGGTCCTGCGGTCTAGCAAGCTGGGGGTGGGGTGTGTCCCAAGGACTAGTCTGCAGAGACTCACGAGGCAGCTGGGGCAGGGAAGGGAGGCACGTACGAGTGCAAACCATAGGATATGCATCTGGCCTCCCATGCTTCCAGAGCCACTCTATGAGGCGGTACTATCATTCCCATTTTATAGCAGGGACACAGGGACACGGAGCTTGCCCAGGGACACAGAGCTCGTAAAACTGGATCCAAAGGAGCATGGTGCACTCCTTTCCCTGGGCTGCCTCTGTTGTCCTGCGTGCCCTGGCATCGACACGGAGAGTCAGCAGCAGCTACTCCATAGAGAGGGAAAGGGAGGCTCAGAGGGGCTGAGCCACAGGGCCCAAAGCCTCATGGCCCAGGAACAGGGGCGGGGCTGGACCTCGCTCACTCCTATGCTCACGTGGTTTGCAAACACTACCGTCCTTCCCAGATCACAATCACTAAAGGTTCTGACTCCAGTTTCCCAAACCCAGGTAGGGAGACAGAGACAGGACCCTGGGGCATGCCACCACCTGCTGCAGGGTCTCCATGAAGAGACACTGGCTGTCCTCCCCCACCATGGCTGGCGAGGGTGCTGCACTGGTCCCAGCTCCCACCACCTCCACTTAAGGTGCCAGGAGGCAGGCAGGAGAGGAGCTGGAGGACAGACCGTGTGCACCTGGTCCCCTAGGTGTGTGCACAGGTGGCAGAGCCCCCCAGAGGGTGTGGCCGGCACCGCCACGGCATAGGATAAGTACAGCTTTGAGGAAACTGTGCACAAGGGTTTCTTCCAGCTTTGCCCACTGCCCATGGCTCTAGGCAGGTGGGGGGCAGGGGGTGTGTCACGGGGACAGGAATGCCTGTATTCAGGTTCAAGCCTACCGGATAAGGGAGAGCAAGGGGCCCTGAAGATTCGGGAGGTGGGTGTCCTGCCCCTCCTGACCTCCCTCAGCCTCTCCCTGTTTACTCCAGTCCTCTTCAGCTGGGTGCCTCTCCCTCTCTGCTCCCTCCCATCCAGCCCACTGAGCTATTTACACATGGACAGGAGTCTCTGAAGATGCATTCACGGCTTTCATGGTGGAGGTTCCTTGGAAGAAACTTGCCAGTCGGCCAGGCTATGAAGAGGGTTTCTAGTTAGAGGCACCACCTGCCCACAAGCATGGCCTGATGCAGCTAGAAAGACCCATGCGCTGCTTAGGGACATAACGACTCCAGGGAACGTGGGAATTGGGTGCCCATCTCCCCCAAGGCTAGGAAAGCTCAGGGCTGGAAGGAGCCATGAAGAGGAGCCCCATGCGATGCCCAAGTTGCTTCTGCAACTCCCCTGCCACACTTGAACACCTGCAAAGGTGGGGAACTCACTACCTATCATGGGAATGGCCATCTGTGGTACTCTGGGGAAAAATCCAGGCTAAGAGGCAGGAGACTGGGTTCGGGCTCTGCTACCACTGACTGCTCTGAGCTCTTGGGCCTGATTCCTCATCTGTGAAAGGTGGATAAAGTTTCAAGTCTTAGAGGGCCAGCAGCACTCAAGAGTGAATGAGGGTCTTTGTAGGCAGTGAATTTTATGCCCCGGGGTGGAGGTTTGGGCTGTGAGTCGCCCCTGAACTGTTTGGCCTGTGCCCAGATGGTGACACAGCAGAGGAGCAGTGGGCAGAGGGCACAGGGCTGAGCATGACTCAGGGGCCCCTGCCAGCCCCTGGGGCTCACCCCTAGCATCTGTCACCATCAAAGCAGGTGGGTCTGGGCAGTTGTCTGACCCCCTGCCACAGGGTCCGAGACCCAGGGTGCCAGCCACAGAGCCACACCCTGAGGCCCAGACTCAGCCAAGGACCCAGAAGGGGTCAGCTGCTCAGCCTAGCTCCCAGGGGCCACGGGAACTCACCCAGCAGAGAAGTGACCACAGTGCTGTTCTGTCCCAGGAAACCAGCTTGACTGGAACCCAGGCCTCCTCTCCAGGGCTAGTGCCATGGCCTCTGGTCCTTTGAAAGGTCGGCGGTTCTGTGGGTAATGGCTCCAGCCCAGCTCCCCAGCCCAGGGTCACATCAACTCACTCCAAAACCTGGGTCAGGTCTCAGGTCTTGGGGAACATGAAGGAGCCCCAGGCTGGACAGTGCCTCGGGGCAGCAGATCAAGACCCCAGGAATGGGCATGTTCAAAGGGGAAGCTGCCACAGGATTGGTGGTTTTCCCAGTAACATCCTGGGAGGACGGCACCGTTGTTCCGGATAAAGTCTCCGATGCTCTCTAAGAACAAGGCTTGGTCACGGCCCAGAAGGGGCAATGACAACAGCACTTGAGGTGTGCCCGGCCCTGCACTCAGCACTTAAAATCTAGAGGCTCACTTAACCCTCTCAAGGTGCCATTACCATCCTCATGTTTACAATTAGGAAGATGAGGCACAGAGAGGTTAATATACCTGTCCCAGGCCACACAGCCAGTGGAGCTGGGACAGAATCAGGCAGCCCCAGAGCCCACACCCCTAACAGCCCACCTCGTGCTGCCTCTCCTAGGGGACAGCCTGGCTGGGGGATGGAAAAGCAAAGGTCTGGGACAGCTGGGGACAGGGTCTACGTCTCATGGGCCCCTACAACGTGTGGCTGTCTCGATTCATCCCCACAGGGCCGCATTTAGATATCAGAAACTTTCACAGCCCAAGTAATGAAGTTTTGAGAAATTCAGCTGCTTGCTCTAAGTCATTTTTCAAGGATTTGAGCCTAACTCAACGACCCCGTGACCTGGAAGATTAAACCTCAAGCTGAGGTTTAGGGAGAACCTCTTGAAGTCATGCGCTGCGCTAGGTACATACTTTGCAGCCATTTGTTGCCCCAGATTCCACAGCAACCCTGCAAAGGGGTGTATTGTTATCTCCATTTACAGGCAGGGAAACAGCGGGAGAAGCTGTCATCTTTGGCAGTGGAATGCAGGTCTCCACAGCTCCTCTCAAAAGTCAGCTTTCCCCCGTGGGCCTTGAGCATCCAGGCTGGGGGTACTAGGAGGACAGAGACCTGGGGACAGGAGGGGAGAGGGCCTGGGAGGTGGCAGAGGCGGCTCTCCATCTCACTGTTCCTTGTTTTGGAGTTGGCATAAGTGGCCCTGAGTCTGGGAAGCCAAGCCAGAGCCATTCACCGCAGAACTTTTCAGGCCACCAGGGTTGGGCTGGCTCTTGGACAGCGAGGCCATCTCCCCACCACCAGGCCATCTCCCACTAATGCAGAGAGGCCTGTCCACTGGTGCCCGGAAGCATGCCAGCTTCTCCGGGGCTGAGCTTTTATCTCTGCCTGGAACTGCCAAGCATACCGCAAACTGCCTGAGGCTGCGCAGGCGCCAGCTCGGGAGCCCGACGCCCACCACACTGGCCTCCTCACCAAAGCACGAGTCAGGCTGGAGGGGGGTGAGTGAGAGCCACTGGTGTCCAGGTGGCCGCAGCTCTCCCAGCAATAGCGGGGCAGGGAAAAGTGCTCACAGTTATTTCAGGTTGTCTCTGGGCCTCAATACACCCATCTGTCCAATGGAAGAGGTAATAAAAAAGGCTTAATATTCCCACGTATGGGAAAGGCACTGTCCCATATGCTTTCCTATATCAACTTTCTTCATGCTCATAACAGCCTCTGAAGCAGATGTGATTGTGATCCACAGTTTACAGATGAAGAAACTGAGGCACAGGCTCAGTTGTCTGGTTGTTCACACAACCAGAGAGAAACAAAGCCGAGATTCTCCCTGGGCAAGCCACCCTTGCTGTCTGTATAGGCCCTGTCACCCTACAGGTGCGTGGATTTGGCGGTGGCCGGGGCAGGGTTCAAGACACGAGCATGTGCCTGGCTGGCTGAGGAGCCTCCTCTCCACCAAGAGACAAGAGCCCAAATTCTGGATCCCCAAAGTTGTGGGGTTGCTCACTGGGTAAGCCTCCCCTGCCTCAATGTCCTCATCTGAAAAGTGGGTGTCTTGTGCAAGGCACTGAGCCCGGGGCCTGGCAGAGTCTGAGGTCAGGGAAGGTCCAGGATTGCTCCCATCCAGACTGATTGCTCCCATCCAGGCTGATCGCTCCCATCCAGGCTGATCGCTCCCATCCAGGCTGATCGCTCCCATCCAGACTGATCGCTCCCATCCAGGCTGATCGCTCCCATCCAGACTGATCGCTCCCATCCAGACTGATCACTCCCATCCAGACTGATCGCTCCCATCCAGACTGAGCCATCAGGGAACCAGGGAGAGTCTGGGGCTTAGCTGACCTCCTGCCAGGGCAGGCTGGCACTGGGCAGTGGTCAGAAAATATGTGTCCCTTCCTCCTCCCCAACCTTGGCCCCTCTACCCAGCAGTCCAGACCTAAGCCCAGAATCTACAGGGCTCCCCTGGGGGCCTCAAGGAGCCCCAGATGGGGCACCAGAGACAGGAGGAGGAGCAGGGTCTCAGCCGAGTGACGGCTCAGGAGAAAGGAGGCCTGGGAGGCTGAGGCCGCGCCAAGGCCCCGCCCCACCCGGTTTGAGAGACCCCTTTGTGCCAGCCCGCCCCGCCCCCCATTTGCCATCTGCCCAGTTGCTGCGTCTGGTCACCCCTGACTGCTGGGTTTGCTCACATGATGTCCCCATCTGCTATGAGTCAGAAGGCGGGGTCCACAGGGCCACCCCCAGCATGGGGACGGGGGCTGAGCCCTGCTCAGGCTCTGGTCTGGGAGGAGGAGGTGGTGCTGGGGTTTGGGGCTCTGTTGTCACGCTCCCCTCTCCTCCCTACTTCCGCCCGACTTCCCCACGGCCTCCTCCGTAGCCTCCCTTGGAGCCCCGCCACATGGAAGCCCATCCTGCATCCCCGAAACGGCACAGCCCCCCAGGCCCCACCTGCACACAGCTTCTGCACAGGATGGCGGAACCCGCATCCCAGTCCGGCTGGAGGACAGTCCACAGTGGCCCCTCCACAGCTGTCCTACCCACTCCTCGCACCTGCCTTTGTCATGCTGGGCCTTGCCAGGAGGCCAACCCCCGAACCAACCCTGCCGCAGCTCTGCCACCTCTCTCCTGCCCTTCCCCTCGACTGGGCGCCACCTCCCCTTCGTCTCCCTCACACGTGAAGCTGCTCCCAAGCTTGAGCCTTAACCCAGCAGCCAGAGACTGGGACTGCCTGGCCAGCCTCACACTGCACACCCATCCTGCCCCTTCCCATCCTGCCGGGTTTGCAGCCTGGGCCCCTAGCCCCACACAGCACCCGCCTGGCGAGTCCTCCCCGTGGTCCCCAGCTTGTATCATTCCCCAACTGTCTTCCTAAGTAGTTTCCTCCACTAGGACTCCCCCTACAGTGCTCATACAGACATCAGCCCCTTCCCCTCCCACCTTCTCCCAAGCCCAGCCTGAGTGCCTTCCGCAGAGCCTCCCTGGTCCTCTTCCCCTTCTCTGGGCCCTCTGTTAGCAAGCTTATCTCACGCCTCCATCTCACCTCCTAACTGTTTTGTTTGTTTGTGGCCCTGACAAAAGGAATTGTCCCGCCAGGCTGACTGGCCCTTGCCCAGTGCCGGGACACAGCCTGTCTGTCACAGATCACACCTGGAGCGGCGTTCTCCATCACCCGACAGTCTCAGAGCCAAGCCCCAGGCCTACAGGAGCCAGGGCAGCTGTGATCACCCCTACACTCCCATTTAGCAGCTGAGCTCCTGAGGCCGGAGGAGAGGAAGGGCAAAGGGGCCACAGTGATGCTGTGACCAAGGTGGGTCCATATCTCGGGCCCCTGCAGCAAAAAAGGGGTCAAGTCTGGCTCTAAGAGCTCATTCCACACCTGGACATTGGCAGAAAAGAGTCCGACAGGACCCCTGCCTGGGCTCTGAGGAGCCAACTTGGCAGCCCATGGTTATTAATGCCCAGATATGCTCCTTCTGACACAGTCTCTGACCCCAAGGAGCCAACAGGCTGCCTGGGGCTACCCTCTGGGAGGGGCAGGGGGCTTGGCTCTGGGTCTGGGCCACTCACGAGTTCTGAGATACCTTATTTGCCTCGCTCACGGCCATGTTCCCAACAGAGTACAGAGTGCACAGTAAGCGCTCAATAAATGCTTCTATAAATAACTTCCTTGGTCCACTGAAGGAGCCACAAAGGCTATTCCTACGCAGCCCGTGGACCCCAGGCCGCAGCTGCTCCATATTGGTGGGGGGTGGGAGGCCCCTGCCTTGACCCATCCCCTGCTCCTCACTCAGTAAAATGAGCATCAGGCCCCTCCTAGTGGGGCGCTGGGAGACGCCAACTCTACCACACAGGGGAGGTGGGTTGGAGACGGCGGAGGACAGGAACCATCGGTTTCCTACACGCTCCCAGCCCCCACGGGGACCAGGGTGGGAAGTCCTATCAGTGCCAGGCAGATGGAGCCCTGAGGTCTGGTGGCAACGGGCAGGGTGTTCAGCCCGCAGCCTGCGCTTCCCCGTCTGCCTGTCACCGGTTCCAGGACTCTCACCCAGGTGGCACATGTTCAGAGACCCTGCGGGGCCACCTCCTCCCAAAGCTGGCCTTGGTGATGAAGAGCACGGCTGTCCCTTGCTCAGTGGGGACCCCGGACCCAGCCCCAGGGACAGCTGCAGGAAAGCTGCCCTCAGGAGTCCCCTCAAGTGCCACCCCCTCCCTGAGCCTGGCCCCTGGCTTTCTATACCTGGATGTGCTAGGTGACCTTGGGCAAGCCACCTGCCCTCCCAGAGCCTCGGTTCTCCCATCTGTGTAGTGGGAGCACTGATCTCACAGCCCAGAGAGCAGACCCCAGCTTGCTGGGCCCAGTGACTGTACCACTCTGAGCCTCAGTTTCTCCAGCTACAAAATGCCTGGGAGCCCCGGGAGGTGTCACTCCCCTTGGGCCCCAGTCCCTTCCCAGGCATCTCCTTGTGGGTCCACCCCCACTCTAGAGACCCACCCACAGCCATGCTGACCTGGGCTAGATCCCACCAAGATACCAAGACCCCCGCATTTCCCCATTTCACCACCATCCCTACCCACTGCCCAACAGCCACCCGTGCACGGATGCACACATCCACACTCACACTCACATACACTCACACACTCACACTCACACACACTCACACACACTCTCACACTCACACTCACACACTCACACTGTCACACTCACACACTCACACACACACTATTCCTCTTTCCACCTGCTGTCCAGCCCTTGTTTGGGTACCTGCTGCCAGGTGGAGGGTCCCACGCAGGGCCAGGCGGCTGCACCACCTTTCAGGATCCACCCCCAGAGGCTTAACCTGCCAGCCCTGGTCCCCGCTGCCTGCCGAGTGAGCTGGAGAGCGTGGGAGGCTCCCAGCCCATCTCCTACGGCAGGGCAGGGCAGGCAGCTAGTGCGGAGAGGGAGGGACCAGGTTTGTTTGGTGGGGAGACACCCCACTCCTGCCCCAGCTGGGCTCCTCCCTCCTCCGTGAGCTTGACGATATATGTGAGTCATGGATTTCTCAGAGGGAGACCAGGAGGGGGCAGGGCTGAGAGCGCTGAGGCAGTGACCCTGGGGGATGCCCATGACTCAGCGTCGGGCAAGGGGGCACCTCAGCCTCACCCCTCATCCAGGCAGACAGTCTTCAGGGACAGGCAGGGGCCAGGGATCACTCTACTTCCTCAGCCTCCATCTGTCGCCTCCCAGGGCCAGTCTCCCCAAAGTTCCCACAGAGAGGCCGGGGTTGCCACGGCAACAGGGCCCTTGGATGCTGTCCACCCACCCCCCAGGTCAGGGCGACAACTGCCCTTTCCTGAAGGAGAATCCAGCCTCCTTGGCAGCCGACGGGAGCCAGTGCTGACCGGCAGAGCGGAAGGCAGTCAGGAGGGAGCGGGTGACAGGCAGCCGGGCAGGAGGCCAGCCAGGCCACGCACGACTGACCGGCTGACCTGCGTCCCCTCTGGGGGGTGACCCGTCTCCCCTCTCAGTGCTCCTCAAGCACCCACAGTTTCAACATCCCAAGTCATTTTGGATTCTGAGACCCCAGGGGCTTCTGGAAATGGCCTCCTTTAATCCATCTGCTGAGCCAAAGGGGAAACCGAGGCCTGGGTGAAGAGCCATTCCCAGTGGCCCCAAAAGCTCAGACAGAGAAGTGTGGAAATGGGCCATGCCCCATCCCCCTTCTGGTCATTCCTCTGTCAGCAGCGCCTCCCGCTGCTGGGGTTCAGCGCGCCCTTCTCGAGTCAGGAGGCTTTCTTTCTATAACTCACACTCCCTGCAGAGGCTCCTGTCTGCCCTCCTCCGAGCAATGAGGATAGATGATTCCTCAGTCAGATGTGCTGGGAGGATTTTACAATGCCAGAAGGGTGAGTGGTGACAATAACAGTAATTACACTCGCTGACCACCGTCTGCATTCCAGCTCCAGAGCGCCCCTGGCAATGGAGAGAAGTCAAACCTGCTACTCAGACCAGTGCCTGGTACTTGCCAAGCCCTCAATAAATACTCCCTGTGAACGTGGTGATGAAGAAGAAGGAGCTTAAGGCAGATACATGTAGCTCAGAGATGAGAATTAACCTGCCCAAGGTCACACAGCAGGGAGGTGCCCGAGTTGGGATGGCCGGGGCGCAGGCCGTCTGGCTCCATAGCGGGTCTCCTAACCACTCAGCAATCCAGCACCCCAGGCCTCAGCCTGGGGCCTGGACACGTGGATGTTTGGGGAACTTGAGATTCCTTCTCTCCAGTAGAGGTCTGCCTTCTAAACAAGGGGGCCTGGAAAAGCTTCCCCATGCCACATGGAGGAAGAATGAATGGAACGTCTCGGGCAGCCTAGGAGCCGGGGCTGCTACAGGTGAACTGCACTCCTCACCTACGTGCCCGAAATCAAGCTGCAGAAAGGAAGGGCCACAAAGCCACCCCGTGGGGTACAGGGAGGCCATAAGGTGAGAGCTTCCAGAAAACAGCACTGTGCTCCCCACATTCACAGCCCCCAGTCCAGGCTGTGGGCCAATGCCTGGGGCAGGGAGGCACAGTGGGCACTGGGCCCATGTCAGGCCCTCTGCTCCCTCCCAGGGCTGCAGTGGGAGCTCCCTTATTGCCAAAGCAGCAGAGGCCAGCCTACACTGGGGGCCCACTAACAAGGGAGGACAAGTGAGTTATCCAGGGGAGGATGGGGAGTCCCTGACATACCACCACCTCTGCCTCAGTTTCCCCAAGGTCAGTCCTTCAGGGCCTGATCAATTGGTAACCGGGGCAGCCTCAGCTGTTCCCCAGGGACCAGGCCCACAGGGCAGCTGTCCCCCACCCCACCACCACCACCACACACACACCCCACAGAGGGTGCTGACCAGAAGGGCACAGATGGAGAGTGGAAGGCACCACTCTCTCTGCAGATGGCTGAAGAGAGTGGGGAGCCAGCTGCCACTCTGGCCACATAGGAGAGGCCTATGGGGCTGCCTGGCCGGGCAGGAGTTGGCTGCCCAGCTCTGCCTGCCTCTCTCACCATCGGGCTTTGCAGAGACCTATGAGCTAGGGGCAGGCAAGTGAGGAAGCAGGCCCCCAGCTCTGATTCTGGCTAGGGAGACAAGCCTGGTTCTCATAGTAGTGATACCTGGAGTTGGTATTCAGCATCCAGGGGGGCTCTGAGAGTAAAGGGGGAGAAATTCAATGAATTGTTAAACACGACACTATCTGTTATGAGTACTGATAACAGGACTAATAATCACCTGCTATGTCTGGGGGTTTTATGGTGTAAGATGCTCTGCTTGTACAGATCATTCTCATTTTATCCACATAACCCTGTGGGTTGGGTACAACTTGTATGTTAGAGATGGTCAGAGACGTGAAGTAACTTAGCCAAGGTCACACAGCTTGGACCTGGCTGGGCCTCCTGGTGTGTGGGCTGTAACCAAACACGGGACACCAGGTATCCGGCCCCTGCCAGGCACTTCATCTTCTCCTTTGGTTCTCACAACAGTCTATCCCCACTTTACAGAAGGGGAACCGAGGTACAGGGAGGGCTACCCATGCCTTTCTATAACAGAGGCAGGATCTGAACTAAGTGTGTAGATCCCAGAGCCCCTGCTGAGCCCTGAAGGAGAAGAAGGGGGCTTCGATAAACAGAGACCAGCAGGAAGGGCACCCCAGGCAGAAGGAACAGCACTGGCTGAGGTGGAGAGGTAGGGCATGGAGACATGCTTGGAAAGAAGTGGGATCTAACTGGGCAGCAAGGGGCAGATTCTGGAAGATTTTGAAAGTGTAGAGTTTGGGCTTAAATCTAAGGCACTGGGGAGCCAGAGAAGATGTTCGGGAAGGGAGAGGCCTGATTAGCCCTCAAAATGTGGTCTTCAGACCTACAGATAGCCTGACACCTGCTGAATCTGAATGTGTATTTTAATAAGACGCCCAGGGGATGCCAGAATTGGAGGTGTGAGAAGCCCTGGTCTAGACGCTAGGGACTTGTACTAGCAATGATGCGGAGGGATGGGCGGAGGAGTAGAGGGGAAGTTGGGTCCGGATGGGGCCTTGAAGGAGGCAGATGGGGGAAGAGCTGGGGAGGAGACTTTGGTCTAAGAAACCAGGAAAAGGGCTGGGACACCCCACCCCCTACAACCCAACAAGTGAAGGTGGGGACCGAGGAGAGGGAGAAGATATCTTAAACGTCCCTGAAGCATCGGGGCACAGGATGGGGTGCAGATCCGGAAGGCAGAGAAGAGACTGCCCTGTGTGCAATGGAATGGGGGTAGCTCTGTGGCATGTGGGGAAGCTACAGGTCCCCCCTGCTTCCCAAGGCAGCTGGAAACACATCACTGGGGCTCAGCAGTGAGGGACTGGGGTCACCAGGCCCAGAGAAGGTCATGGCATCATTGGCTGGCAACAGAGTCCAGAGATGGTGTGGGGAGAGCAGAAAGCTGAAGGTGCAGGAAGCCCTTCGTTTTGAGGGACAGAGGAGAGGGGGCAATGCTGCCGCCCCCTCTCTGAGCCCAGAGTCTGTGATCACAGACTCTGGGTTCAGGCCAGCTGGCCTCTACTCCCAGCCGGCCAGCTGGATGACTTGGGCAAACATCTCTCCATCCATTTATCTCCTCGCCTGCCAAGTGGGGACCAAAATAGCAGCTCCTATTGGGCCAATTAAATGAGGCCACATGCGTAAATCTTGCAGCCCAGGCCTGGCAGACAATGGGCACCCCGATGCATTGGCCAGGGCACTGTTATTCAGAGGGGCCTGCAAAGGAGGCAGAGAGGTGGCTGCCAGGGAGGTAGGAGGCGATCTCCAAGAACATGAGGGCCTCAGGACAGGGATAAGAGGTTAGGGCATCCTTATTATCTGCTGTGACTGAGGCCTGGGAGAGTAGGAAGACATGGTGGGGCTGGGAGCTCTTCAGCCCCTTGTTCTACCTCTAACCCTCTAGCCAGAGCAGCAGCATTTAGTGGGAAGCAGCCTAGCAAAGAGTGAAGAGCTGTCCCCACCTGTGCAAATGGCCATGAGCAACCACTGCCTGCTCAGAAGTGTGTTTTTTCTTTGTTTTCGAGACAGGACCTCGCTCTGTTGCCCTTGCTGGAATGTAGTGATGCAATCATAGCTCTCTACAACCTCAATCTCCTGGGCTCAAATGATCCTCCCACCTCAACTTCTCAAGTAGCTAGGACTATAGGCATGCCCCACCACACCAGGCTAATTTTTGTATTTTTTTGGAGAGACAGGGTCTTTTTTGGAGAGACAAGGTAGTTCAAGACTACGTTGCCCACGCTAGTCTTGAACTCCTGGGCTCAAGCGATCCTCCCACCTTGACGTCCCAAAGTGCTGGGATTACAGGTGTGAGCCACTGCGCCCAGCCTCAGAGGTGGGTATTTTTTAGACAAGAGCAGTTGACATCCAGGCTTCTCCCCTTGCAAGCTGAGTGACCATATAAATCATTGAGCACAATGCCTGGCACACAGTAGGTGCTCAATAAATCTTGGCCAACATCATTATTATGATAAAGTCCACATGAATGCCAAAGGCCCAGAACTCCACCATTTGCAGTTTGCAGAACCCTTTCACATCTACTACCTCCTCTACAAAACAGTGATGATCGTTCCCATTTAACAGAGATGAAAACTGAGGCTCAGAGAGAGGAACTTCCCAAAGCTTTGCAGTAAGTTGGCAACAGAGTCAGGACCTGAGCTCAGACCATGTGTTTTGCGGCCAATGTTCCCAGCCACCTCCCTGCTATCTCCCGTGGGAAAGCATCCTGGACACAGGCGTGGGGGTACCCACAGTCCCATGATAACGCCATCTCCCATCACACCCGCCTCAGGGCCCAGCAGGGATTGCGTTGCACATGTGACTCAGCCGCCTTCACAAAGGGAGCTGTGTCTGGTTCCCCAGGCCCGCCTCCCCCACCCACTGCCCATCCCCCAGTCGGGGGAAGAGCAGGGAGCCTGGCCTAGCCAAGATGCGGGGGAAGCGAGGTCATCCTCATCGCTAAAACGGGACATATCTAGTGGTGCTTCAGGTCCAGCCTTGGGATGCAAGCCTTGGTGCCAGCTCAGATGATAGAATGAAAGGCCGGGCACACAGGAGGGGCAAGCATGCCCAGGTCCAAGACATTTTCTGATACCTTATTTGGAGCTCCAAGGACAGACTCCATCTAGCTGGCTCCCTTGGTGAGTGGAGCCTCGGCAGGTGCCCTGCCCATGTTTAACCTGCATCTGGTTTCAAAAGCGCTGGAGCTTGTGGTCAGGGACGAGGCACTCCCCGGATGCCAGTCGGGCTCCTGTGTCCACACCTGGCTGCAGCACTGGCCTCTATCCACCCCACCCCCCGAAGGTTATCCTGTGCACTTATCCTGTGCTAGGCAGGTGACTTGCATTTTCCCCCACAACCCTGTCAAGGAGGATTTGCCCCATTTGTGAGAGGAGAAGACTGAGACTCAGAGAGGGAAAGGGACTGACTCAGGTCACACAGCTGCCTTATTTAAGTCCTGCTTTCCCCCTCCATACCGTCTTCTTGGTTCCAATGGCATCTTGACCACATGCCAACAAGAAATGGCCTTGAGCCCGATGCAGACAGATGTTCTCCCTCCCCCAGGGTCACCCTGTCCCTGCCTGCCGGGAAGGGGCCACTGCAGAATGCAGTTCCTTAGGGTTCAGGCTGGCTGGGCCTCCAAGGCCCACCCCCGCCTGCTGACCTCCCCAGCGGGGAAGGCATGCCTGGGTGCCCCGCTGCCCGAGATAGAAGGTAGACAGCGTGGCCGCCCCCTCTTCCTAAGCATGACGGAATGTCTGACCTTTTGCCTAGCCTCCCAAGAGCACTTGGCAGGAAGGTTGGATCCATCCAGAACAGGTCATCTGGCCGTACCCCTGCCCCCAGCCTTCAGAAGCCCCTGAGCCCAGAGCAAGGCTGGGCCACCTCTAACAAGCCCTTTCCTCGCCCAATCACATGCCTGCCAGCCTGGGCCCCTCTTGCAGTGTGCACGGCTGGGCGTCCAGAGGTCTGGGTTCTTGGGTGAGACTCTACACATCCCTGGATGTCACGGTGTCCTCTGCAGCTCAGGGTATTGGAGCCAGAAGCACAGCCCCTCCTCCAAGTGTGGCTCCTGGGAGGATCCCTGCCTGGCGCCCAGCTAGAAGCAGCCTTGTCTGGAGGAGCCCCAGTGGTTTGGGGGGCTCCAAACTGCCCATCACTCCTCGTAGACGCCACCCAGCATCACCCTAAAGCCCTCTGAATAGCCAACCGTGAGATTTTGCATCAAATTAGAGTTTTTTGTGCCTCAGTATCTTCATGTGTAAAATGGGGATATCCGTCTATCTTAGAGAGCCTCTGTCACTGTCACTGCCACTGCTGTATCTTTGATTTAGCATAAACTCTCCACTCTCTCTCTGTTTTGTTTTTTTTTTGTTTTGTTTTTTTGGGTTTTTTTGTTTTTTTTTTTTTTGAGACAGGATCCTGCTCTGTCACCCAGGCTGGAGTGCAGTGGTGCAATCAGAGCTCCCTGCAGCCTCAAACGCCTGGGCTCACATGATCCTCCCACCTCAGCCTCACGAGGAGCTGGGATTACAGGTGGGCCACCACACCCAGCTCGGGTTCTCTTTTAAAATCCAAATTCCCCCAGTGGAGAGGGCAGCAGAAGAGGCCTCTGACTCCTCTGTAGAAGCCTCCCTTCCTGAACTAGGGGTCCTAGCCTTGGCATGGGGTCACCAGCATCCCCTTACCTCAAGACCATCTCAGTTGCTGCTCTTGCCTCTGAAATAGTGCCTCTTGCATCAGCAGCTCCCTTGGCCCTGGCCTGTGAGGTCTGAGTGGCAGCTGCTCGGATGCCAGGCCTGGGTCAGGTGCCTCTGGTCAGGCAGTGAGGCATCATCGCTCCTGTGCCAAGGGAGCCAAAGGAGGCCCAGAGAGGTTTAGTGACTACCCACCAGGTGGCACAGCAGTGTGCAAAGATGGCAGGACTTGCTCCAACTCGAAAGGACTGTGTATCATCTCACTCGATGCCACAGTGTTCCTGGATGTCAGCTTTGATCTCCCCATGCACCCCACCTCCACCCCCACTCCCTACACACATACACACCCCATCAGTGCCCAGCACAGAATGTGTTAAAGTGTTGGCTACAAGAGACTTCCCACTGGGAGAATCATAAAGAGGGCGCCTCCGTTTCCTCACCTGGACACCAGGACTGCCACCACTTCTCTCTTGGTAAAATGAAGAGCTGCAGTTGAAACTACTCTGTGGAAAGCCCACGGAGCACCCAGCCTCCGCAACACATCCCAGAAACGCCGCCTTCCACATGTGCCTGTGCCCAGCAGCCAGGAGCCCCCAGGGTCTCCCCCTAAGTCCTGGGGCACAGATGGCTCAGAAGGCGTAATGGAGCAATGATGAAGCCACTCATTAGCAGGGGCTGCCTAATTAACAGAGGGAATGTGAGGGGTGCCATTTGCTGCCCACATGCCCCAGGGAGCCAAGTCGGTAGAGAAGGCACAGCGCCAGCACCCCACCTGCAACTCCAGACACCCACCTCTGGCTGGCTGGCGTGTGTGGCCCATGAGACCAGGGGAGGGGCCTACTGCTGCAGTTTATGGGTTTACAGACCACTGCCCCTGCCTCTCCTTCATGGAACAGACAGGGAAACAGGCCTGGAGGGAAGGGGAGCCTGGCCCAGGGTCCCACAGGAGGCAGTGGCAGGGCCGGGCCCTTTCTTCCACGACAGTTCCCTGTTCCAAAGAGTCCTCAGCCACCATGGAGGTGCCTGGCCCAGAGGAGACAAGCAGCCGGTGGAGGGAGGGACCGTTTGAAGTTCTCCTCCTGCCTCTTGCAGCCAGGGCAGGCAGGGCTGTGCTGCTGGGTGCAGGCAGCTGGGGGGAGCAGGGGAACCCTCAGCTGGCCACTGGCCAGGCCCGCCCCCAGGCCTGCACCCCGTTCCTTCCACTTGGCCCACTAAGGGAGGCTGCCTGCTCCCCAGTCAAAAGTCAAACCACCTGGGCCAACCTGCTCCCAAACCGGTTTCCATGGGATCCCAGGAGGAAGCTGCTCAGGGCGCTGCGGAAAGCAGGCAGGAGACTTCAGGTCCTGCCGCTTGCTTCCCGTCCATGCTCAGGCTCCATGGCGTCACCCTTGCCCTGCGTCCTGCAGTGTCCTTTGGACACCGGGAACACACCTCACACCCGCCAGCTTCCCGGTGCCAGGATGACCACCATGCCAGCATGCCCGGCCATGCTGTGCACTGCAAGGGGTAACCCCAGAACAGCCAGAGCCTCCACTGAGAGACGCCCAGTACCCTGAACAGGCCAAGGGCCAGGCCACACACATCGGGGCCCTCAGGGCATTGAACTAGACCTGACCGATGGCCAAGGTCAAGGGGGACAGGCTGGCAGTGGCACCCCACTTATCTTTCCTGCCCCCGTCCCCCACCCGTCTCTTACCTCCAGGTCTGGGCAGGTCCCTCACCGGCCTGTGCCTGTGTGGCCTGCTCCTCCCCTTCCACCTCCTCCCAGGGCCACAGGCACCCAGTCTGAGCTTGTCTGGGCTGGCGGGCAGCCCCGGGTGAGGCTCCGCCTGTCTGTCTCGCCCCATTTCCGGCTGCCCCACAGCCACTGCAGCCGCCACCCTCTCTTGTTCCCAGGTGTCCTTGCAGGGGCCAACCTGACCCTTAGGTGCTGAGTCCCCCCACCCCTCACCTCTTTGTGGACTTCAGCACCTCTCTCCTGGGAAGCAGAGGCTGCTGGATGAGCCCAGGGGAGTCCTTGGGTTCTCTGGGTCTCAGCGGCCGCCCAGGCTGTTGGGAGATACTGCCCTCCATCCGTAATCTGCCAACTCTTTTTGAGTTTCTTCCTGCCTCCTCCCTCAGTCCAGGCCCCGCCTGGAATCCTGGGCCAGACTCACCTGCCTGTAATAAAAACAGGCCCCAGCCAGCAGCTGGTGGGGTCAGGCGGCGGGAAGCAAGGGGGATGGGGAGTCCTGCTCATTCTTCTCTCTGAGTTTCCAGGCTCCTGCAGGACAACGGACACAGAGAGAACTGAGGTAGACAAAGGGGCAGGGATGGAAGCCTCTTCCAGGAAAGAGCTCAGCGGCCACCGCTCAAGGCATCCTGGGAGGGTGCCGAGCAGAGTCCTCCAGGCAGGCCCTGGCCCACTCGCCCCTAACTCTGCCTGCCTGGCCCCTGTCCCACCCTTCACTCCTTGTCTCAGTCTGGCAATTCTCCAGGGGAAGTTTCTCAACTTCCCCAGGTACCCCTCCTCCAGATGCTTTCTGATTCCTATATCACATCTTCAACATTGAGAACACCGTCTGAGCCCCGCCACCCCTTCTAGAAGCCATCCAGGCAATGGCTGATTTATTTTACAAAGTCTCTATCAGGTGCCGCTGTGGGTCACGCCTGGTGCGAGGTGCTGCATGCACCTCAATGCACCCTACAAACCTTCCCTCACCTCCCCTCACCCCACTGTTTCTCCCACAGTCCCCCAGGCTCCCCCTTGGCTGGGACCAGTCCCTAAGTGTCGGAATTCTTTCTTTCCTGATCCGTGTGCCCTGCTAGCACACCAAACCCAAGAACCAGCACAGGGCCTGGGATCAAGAAATTCTGGGTGATTGATGGGTGAAGAAGTATGGGAAGAAAGCACAGACGGTGGATGGATGAAAGTGTGGACAGGCAGGGGATGCACCACGCCTTCAGCGAGTGTCTATTGAGGGCCTGCTGTGCACCAGGCCCTGTGCCGGGCATGGGGGATCCTGCAGCCAAGAAAACATAGAAACCTCTGCCCTCAGAACTGTAGGAGAGATAAGAAATGAATAAGCAAGTAATTATTAAAAATATCCAGTGGCGGCGGGGTGCAGTGGCTCACGCCTATAATCCCAGTGCTTTGGGAGGCCAAGGCAGGTGGATCACCTGAGGTCAGGAGTTCGAGACCAGCCTGGCCAACATGGTGAAACCCTGTATCTACTAAACGTACCAAAAATTAGCCGGACATGGTGGCAGACGCCTGTAGTCCCAGCTACTCAGGTGGCTGAGGCAGGAGAATTGCTTGAGCCCTGGAGGCGGAGGTTGCCGTGAGTCGAGATTTCGATACTGCACTCCAGCTTGGGTGACAGAGTGAGACTCAGTCTGAAATAAATAAATCAATCCAGTGGTAAGAATTATGGAACAAAAATAAACCAGGAAAGGGGAAAGAGTGATGGAGGTGGGGTGGGCAGCTTAGATGCTCTCTGGGAAGGGACACACGCGCACGGACTGAATATGGTGAGGAAAGTGGCCTTTGGGACATCCCCCGAGGCCAGGGCTTGGTGTTTAAGGAGCAAGGAGGAGGAGGCCAGCACGATTCTGTGGCTGAACAAAGGAGCTGAGGTAGAGATGAGACGCAAGAGGTGAAACAGGGATGGGTGGACAGGTGGTCAAATGGGAACAGAGGTGGAGCCAGGTCTGGACTGGAGCCCTCTCTGACTCCCCAAGGCAGTAAAGAAGGGTTATCTGCTGGCCACAGCCCAGATCAATTCCTGAAGACCAGCCCAGACCCCACTGGCATTCCTAGTCCCAGCTCCCTCTTGCCCTTCTTCCCCATGGCAAATTCCCAACAGTCGATGCCACCTTTGCTGCACCCATGGGCCTGCAGGCCTGCTCTGCCCTATGAGTCTCCTGCTTGAGTACAGACAGGGTTGGGGTACCAGAAGGGAAATGGAGTATCAGAGAGAGGGGGATCTGCAGGATGACAGCCTGACCTCTAGGCTCCGGGGTTTCCCCACAGCCCCAGAGATGCCACCCACCCTGATAAGGACACCAAAGGAGTCCCAGTGACTTCCTACCTGCTGGCAACTCCACCACTCCTGACACCTATGCTCCATCCCCCATGCCCTCTGGCCTCAGGGACCCTGGCTTGTGATGGAGCAGCAGGGGCTGGACCTGAGGCCCTGGGCTGGGACCTTCACTCACTAGGTTCACTTGGGGAGGTTTTTTAACCTCTCTGTGCCTCAGATCATCTAGTAAATGAGGGCACATGCCTTTGCCTTGTTTGCCTTCTAAAAGTAAAGGGAAGAAGCTGCACGTGGTGGCTCATGCCTGTAATCCCAGCACTTTGGGAGGCCGAGGCGAGTGGATCACCTGAGGTCGGGAGTTCAAGACCAGCCTGACCCACATGGTGAAACTCCGTCTCTACTAAAAATACAAAAGTAGCGGGAGTGGTGGCGCATGCCTGTAATCCCAGCTACTCTGGGGGCTGAGGCAGGAGAATCGCTTGAACCCAGAGGTGGAAGTTGCAGTGAGCTGAGATCGTGCCATTGCACTGCAGCCTAGGCAACAAGGCAAAACTCTGTCTCAAAAAAAATAAATAAAATAAAATAAATAAAGGGAAGAAAAGAGACAGGGTCAGGAAATTGCTTCAGCAGGTACCTAGGGAACATTTGTGAGGTCAGGGCTTTGTCTCTGGGACTCCTCCCCCACCACCAATCCAGGACCTACCCCAGCACTCCTGGGATGAAGGGGTGGAGCCAGAGAGTGTCCAATTCTATCTCTGGTGGCTGCAGATGATAATAATAGCTATTATGTAATCCTGGCAACCAGGCACTGTGCTAGGCCCATTACAGGCATCAGCCCACAGACTTCTCACCATACCCCCAGAAGCGGAAGCCACTTTATAACTTTTTTTTTTTTTTTTTTTGAGATGGAGTCTCGCTTTGTCCCCTAGGCTGGAGTGCAGTGATGCGATCTTGGCTCACTGCAGCCTCCGCCTCCTGGGTTCAAGCAGTTCTCCTGCCTCATCCTCCCAAGTAGCTGGGATTATAGGCATGTGCCACCACACTTGGCTACCTTTTGTATTTTTAGTAGAGATGGGGTTTCACCATGTTGGCCAGGCTGGTCTCGAACTCCTGACCTCAGGGAGCCACTTTACAATGCGGGTTTTACAGATAGGGCACAGGGGGTTCAGGAACACGACAGCGATCCTACCCGGGCAGTCTGACTCCAGAACTCCCACCAGGACTCCAGGCCCCTTATCGAGCCCTGGGTAAGCCCAGTCTCAGCCTGTCCACCCCTCACCCCTACTCAGTGGAGGGCCTCAGGAAATGCAGACTCCTTCCCTCTTGGGGCACATAGGAGGTGTGGAGGGGCAGGAAGGGTCCCCAGCTCTGACATCTTGTGCTCCAGCAGGGCCGCGGGCTCAGCCTCTCTGCTCCCTCTGAGAGCTGGTGCTGCCCACAAGGTCAGGGGGTGAGCTACCTGTCTCAGAGGGAAGCCAAGGAGTTGTGCAGCTAGGGTGTTGCAGATAAGACACTTGCCACATCTACAGGGAGGACTAAATGGTCTCTAAAAATCTCTTCCTACTCACAGGTTATTTTACTTGGGCCATTTTTCACTAATTCATGTATTCATCCGCTAACCCGATATTTGCACAGCAACTACTGGGTACCAGGGCTTTAGATTTATTTAGAAAACAAACAGCCCACAGAGCAGGCTGCAGAGGCGTGATTAGCCATGGGGCTCTAGAGCAGAACGTCTGGGTCGGCATCCGGCTCCACTGACTGGTTGGTTTATCTCCCTTAGCCTTGGTTTGCTCATCTGCAGAGTGGGGGTGATAGCAATATCTATCCGTGGAGTTGTAAGGACTAAATGAGACAATGCTAAGTGCTACCACCCATGGCTGGCACCTGGCTAAGTGCTCAGTAAACATCTGCCACATCAAAATCCAGAGGAGAATTTAAATTACTAACCTTTGGGCCGTGCGAAATGGCTCACGCCTGTAATCCCAGCACTTTGGGAAGCTGAGGTGGGTGGATCACTTGAGGCCAGGAGTTTGAGACCAGCCTGGCCAACATGGCAAAATGCTGTCTCTACTAAAAATACAAAAAAATAGCCGGACATGGTGGTGCACACCTGTAGTCCCAACTACTTGGGAGCCTGAGGCAGGAGAATCACTAGAACCCAGGGGGCAGAGGTTGCAGTGAACCGAGATTGTGCCACTGTACTCCGGCCTGGGCGACAGAGAGAGACTCTGTCTCAAAAAAATAAAATAAAAAATAAAAAATAAATTACTGACCTTTTAACCCATTCTGGTCTGCAGTGTTGCCTCCTCATATTACAGCAATAGGAAAACTTTCCTTCATTCTGGCCACATCTGGAAGGTGGTCTCCATGCCACTGCTCCGCAGCCAGCCCTAGGATCAGCCCCACCATCCTCGCCATGCTTTCTAGAAAAGAGGTGAGGGCTAGCTAGGCCATGGTATTACCCTGCCTCCTGCAATCAGTTCATCAGATCAGTTCTCCACTCTCTATCCTGTGGTCACACCCAAGTTCTGTCAATATGTGATCATCCATCTATGTACTGTCTGGGGTCTGACTCCAGCCCTGGGTCTATCACTCTCCAGCTATGTGGTACTGAGCAGGTCAGGGCCCTCCTCTGAGCCTCAGTGTTCCTCATCTGTGAAATGGGGATAATGACAGGACCCGTCCTGCCGTGTTTTCAAGCGAATCACATAAGGATGCCTGGGGCGGGAGGACAGAGAACCACTCTGAAACACACTGTGCCAACCAAAAGTCTCCCCTGACTGTCCCAGCAGTTCTGAGGAGTGCCTGTCCCTGTTTTACAGACAAGGAGATGGAGGGTGACCGAAAACAACTCAAAGCAATCCACCAAGCCTCCATGAGTCAGTAGCATCAGGCCACTTCCATGTGTTCCGTGACACTGCAGAGCTTTGCTGGCACAGCTTTGGGGGCCTCTCCAGGTTTGCCCCGTGTCTTGAGTTACCTGAGTTCTGCCAGGGTCGAGATAGGAGCCACTGAGTCACCTCCTCCGGGGGCATTTTCAGCTGGGCCTCCCCATGCCTCCTCAGAGTCAGCAGCTGCTGTGTGTCAACTACCCAGAGGAAACAGGTGAAAACCAAATGTCAAGACTGGGGGCAGAGGCTGTGGCCTAGAACAAGGCAGCTCACACTGAGCGTATCCCTGGCACCCAGGGGCTTTCCTCTCACCCCTGGAGCAGGTCTGGCCTGCCCGCAGATCTCTTTCCGGGACCAGCCAGGAGCAGGCCTGGCCTGCCTGCAGATCTCTTTCTGGGACCAGATGTCCCTCCTGGCTCCTGATTTCCCTACTGCCATTTCTGCCTAAAGAAATGCCATCCACCCCCTTTATGGCCCAGTTCAAATGCCCCTTCTTCCAAGAACTCCTCTTGGAGTTATCCCATCCTCTTTTATGGGAAGTCAGGCTCTGAACCTCTAAACCCCTGAACCCCAAAGTCCCACATCCCTTTACTTATAAGAATACTGACATCCAACACTCCCAAGCACCTCTCTGTGCCAAGCCCATTCCTAAAACTGCATGGATTGATTTATTTAATCCCCATAACAATCATTTGAAGGGAATTACATAGGGGATTATAGACAGGGAGACTGAGGCCTAAAGAGATTTAGGAACCTGCCCCAGAGCACACCAGCAATAAGTGCCAGTGGCAGGACTTGAATCCATATCTCTGTTGGACCATGGGTCCATGATTTATCTCTAGGTCATACAGTTTCTCAGTGAATGTATTTTATTCATTCATTCAACGAACATTTCCTAAGTACCCACCAAGTGCCAGGCCTCAAGCTGGGCTCTGCATACATGACAAAGCCCAGAAACCATCCCTGCCTTCATGGAGCTGATGGCTTGATGAGGAAGTAAGGTAAGAAATTAAACAATCAATGAAGTAATTAATCAAATAATTCAATAAATATGAAGACAAATACATGTAATGGGAGGGCAAGTTAAAAAGCAACCTAAACAACAAAAGAGTGAAGATGAAATGAAATAGGGAATGCACTTTAGCCAGGTAACTAGGGAAGCCTTCTTGGAGGAGGTGATGTTTGTAACAAGGTCCTAATGGATAAGGAGGAGCCAGCCGTGGAAAGAGTGGGCCTGGGGCTCAGCATACCAGGCAGAAGGAACAGCATGTGCAAAGGCTCAGAGTGAGGAATATCCTCAGCGTGTTGGAGAAACTAGGATCTGGTAATTGTGACTGGAGCACAGAAGCAAAGGAGATGAGGGCAAAGAGCCGGGCTGTGAAGACAGGAACGAAAGTATAATTTTAGTCCCAGGGAAGCAGGAAGCCATGGGTGGATTCAAACAGGGAGTGAGGGGATCGATTTATATTTCAAGGAGGGTAGCTGAAGGACTAAGCCCTGCTCTGATGAGATAAAGGCTATCGATCAATGCTAGGCCTAGCAGCCTCTCCTGCATGCCAGACCAGGCATAATTATCTCCACTCTTTTGTTTTTTAGTTTGCTTTCTTCATTGCCCTTTCATTACATGCATTTGCCTTCATATTTATTGAATTACTTGATTAATTAATTCATTGATTTTTTTATTTCTTCTCTTACTTCCCCATCAAGAAATTGAACTGCTAGCTGGGTGCAGTGGCTCATGCCTAAATCCCAGCACTTTGGGAGGCAAAGGCAGGCGGATCACTTGATGTCAGGAGTTCGAGACCAGCCTGGCCAACATGGTGAAACCCTGTCTCTACTAAAAATACAAAAAATAATTAGCCAGGCATGGTGGTGCGTGCCTGTAATCCCAGCTACTCGGGAGGCTGAGGCAGCAGAATTGCTTGAACCTGGGAGGTGGAGGTTGCAGTGAGCCAAGATCGCGCCACTGCACTCCAGCCTGGGCGACAGAGAGAGACTCCGTCTCAAAAAAAAAAAAAAAAAGAAAAGAAAAGAAAAGAAGAAGAAATTCAGCTGCTAACACCACAGGGTCCTGATAGCCAGAGGTCACTAGGGACCAAGCAGAAACCCTGCAGAAGCCCCTCAGGGTAGAGGGTAGGAAGGCAGTCCCCCACCCCACTCCCAGGGAGGAGACACTGGAACTGGTCCACCCAGAGCAGCTGAAACGCAGGCAGTCGGTCCACCCACCCGTGCAGGCCCTGCAGCCTTGGGCCCCTCAGTCCTGGGTGGGCCAGAGCTGGCCTCCTCCGCCCCACATTAGTGGTGGGCTGCTAAATATTAACAACTGGCTCTCTAAGTGTTGTTTGGATACCTATATTGATATTTTCATTTACATTAACAAGAAAAAAAGGAAACAACAAAGATAAATGTCGGAATTTCATTTGTCCATCAATGACGTGAGCAATTTTTTGCCGAGTGGGATAAGGGTCTTCAGATACTGGAATCTTTGCTGAATCTAATTTTGAATAGTGGCTGAATCGGATCATGGTTTTCAAATTGTTTGTGCTGTTCATGATGTAACAGCTAAAACATGACACATCAATTGCATGAAATGTGCTTTAATAACATTTCACCACTTTCTCAACTCTATCTAGACAATCAACAAAACAACAAAGCAAGTCCTGATTTATAACATTTGTAGATTTCCTAGTCAGAGAATACTCTCTGACTAGGTGCAGTGTCTGTAATCTCAACACTTTGGGAGGCCAAGGTGGGAGGATCGCTTGAGGCCAGGAGTTCAAGACCAGCCTGGGCAACCTCCTGAGACCCGCCTCAATCTCTACCAAAAAAAAAAAAAGTTTTAATAAATAAATACTTCTGCCACGGCCAATTGCAAGATAGCAAACATCGAACATGGCATTTGGAAAAGGTGCACAGAAGCTCACCATTCTTTTTACTCTACCAATGCAACAGATGGCAACTTCAAGAGCACAGATGGATTCATTTGCTATGGCTATCACAGCAAAGTACTACAAACAGGGTGGCTTGGTCAGAAATGTATTCTCTCACAGTTCTAGATGTTAGAAGTGCAAGATCAAGGTGTCGGCAGGGTTGGTGCCTTTGAGGACTGTGAAAGAGAATCTGTCCCACACCTCTCCCCTGGTTTCTGGTGGTTGGCTGGCTGTCTTTGGCACTGCTTGGCTTGTAGAAATTTCACTCCGATCTCTGCCTTCATCTTCACATGGTGCCCTCCCTGTGTGTGTGTGTCTCTGTCCGATTCCCCCATTTTATAAGCACACCAGTCATATCGGATTAAGGCCCATGATAATAAACGCCAATTAACTTGCTTACTTCTGTAAAGACTTTATCTCCAAATAAGCTCACATTCTGAAGTACTCAGGGTTAGAATTTTAACATAAGAATTTGGGGCAAAGAGGAACAGGATTCAATCCATTACAATGAATGATGGTGGTAAAATAATCAGAAAGTGTTTCATTCTGAGTATTTATTATCTTTTTAAATATACAGTCATGAGTCACTCAACAAGGACACATTCTGAGAAATGCGTCATTAGGTGATTTTGCTGTTGTTGTGCAAACATCATAGAGTGCATTTATCCAAACCTAGAGGATGCATTTTAAAATTTATATATTCTTACATGGAAAACCAAATGTCCCAGCACCGTTACTGAATAGCAGTCATTTCCCCCTAGTTGATCTGCAAGGCCAATATGAAGTGCTATCTGTAGCTTTCTCTATATGCCCCATACAATCTTATGGGACCACCGTCATCTATGTGGTCTGTCATTGCCTAAAACATCATTATGCAATGCATGACTGTAATTTAATTTTGTGTATGTAATTTAATTCCTAACAGTGGCTATGTTTAACAACCAACTCACAAAATGCCTAAAAATTTAACCACCCGTTCTTGCAAGCCAAAACAGCAAGCTCCAACACATCCATGGCCCTTGCCTGCCCTCAGCCCTGTCCTGGGTCCCCATCTCACCTCCCTGCAGGCTCCTATGAGGGGCGGGTCAGGAAAGCTGCATTCAGGTCCTGTACATCTCCTCTGAGGAGCCTCCAAAGCCTGTTCTCCTCCTACCCAGGAGGGGCCCTGAAGAAAAGACACTCCAGTGACAAGCTGTGGTCACAGGGCTGTCCAGCCTGACCAGTGGAGAGCTGAAGCGGTCCAAGCGTTCAGCACCAGGAGATGGCTCAGAAAGCACAACCCAGCTTTGTCCTCTGGGGTCACCAACCATCTCATTTTGCCGGGGACTGTCTCTGCTTAGCACTGAAAGCTCTGCCTCCCAGGAAACCCCTCAGTTCCAGTAAACTGAGAGAGCTGGTCACCCCCAGCTCATGGTCATATGGTCACAACAAAAGGAAAACACTTACACAGTTGGCCCTCTGCACAAGTCGTGGGGGGCATGACTGAGGGACATGAGCATCCTACAATTTGGTCCCCCACAGATATTGGGGGATGACTGTAATACAAAATTCAGTGAAATAAGCAGAAAACAAAGGCAATGTCTCCACCTGTCTCAGGGACCTGTTTCCGCACTCAAAGACAGGGCTGCTACCCAGGGGCCGCTTGGAAAAGCTCTGCACAGAGTGAACAATGATGTCAAATTGATGCTTCCAGGTCAAGCTGAGAGGTGGCAGGGATGACGGGCAAGAAGAGGCAGCCCTGAGGAGACGGCAAGCACAGGACCCTGGAGCTGGATTCCAGTCCTCGCTGTGTGACCTTGAGGAGGTGACCTACCCCTTGCTGCCTCAGTTTCTCCATCTGTGACAGGTTTCTTCCTCACTGGATGGTTGTGCAGCTTTAGTGAGATCAACCATAGACAGCACAGTGCGGGGCTTATTGCCAGCACTTAAGCAGTGCTTTTAGGAAGCCGAGCCAACTGATAGCATTGTGTGTGCCTTTTTTTTTTTTCCATTTTAGAATTGTTTCCATTATAGCTGATCTAATGTTATTTGTGCAATCAAAACAAAACCAAATCAAACCCACAAGTATCTAGGTACATAATGTATATAAATAGAATCTGAAACCAAATGTTGGACTGTGGTGGGGGTGCATAGGGCTGCCCCCCAGCTGTCACAGCTGGCCCCAAAGCACGCCATACTTGGAGGCATAGCTTTAGAAGAGCTGACACGAGATGCAGTGGTGCCTCCCTGAGGTTACGACAAGTCATGCCAGAACTAACACCCGAGCAGGCAGCTCTGGCTGCTGAAGAAAGAGAGGGCAGGTGGGCGCAGCTCCTAAGACAGAGAAGGTGTTTGTGTTTCCGGGACAGCCCCACACAGAATGGCTCAGGCCCACCTCTGCAGCCTGACACAGATTCTATTCACCCTGCAGACTGATCTCAGCAATTTGGGGCTGCTGTGGCCCCACAGGGAGGAAACTGAGTTGCACTGCACAGAAGGGGCAGCCACGTCCCCCAGTTGCATGGGGATAAAGCCCTCTGCTTTTCCACTTGTCTCTGAATTCCTGTCCCAGTAATTAGTATTTCTTGTGCAGGCTGGAAAGAGCAAAACACTTAGGGTGTAACATTTAAGGAGGTGCCCATCGTCAGTGCCAATGGCCCTGCACCTCACTTTAATCTTCATGTGATTCTATTAGGCAATCTCTATTATTATCCCATTTCATTGTCCAAAAAAGGAAAAAAAGAAAAAAAAGAAAAAGAATAAGGCTCAGAAAGCTGATGTTACTTGCCCTGGAAAGTGACAGAGCCAAAATTCAAACCCAGACCCATCAGATTCCAGCACCTAATGGCTTAACCATTGGGCCATCCTTTCTCCTGAGTACATGGGCACCCAGGTGATCCTCAGGGGACCAGTGTGACAGAAAGTACGCTGAGGCTGAATGTGCAGGCGGCAGCTGCAGTCCCAGCTCTGTCCAGGCTCACCGGGTGACCTTGGGCAAGTCCCTTTTTTTCTCTGTGCCTCAATTTCCTTGTTTATAGAAGCTGGTGGCTATGCTGGGCCAAGAGTCACAAACTGCAGTGCCCACGGTGGCCAGGCAGCAAAGGTAATGAGAGCAGGATGGGGGTGGGGTGGGAGACAATAGGGAGTAGGGGGGCCTGGGGTGAACTGGAGAGTATGGGCCATGCTGGGGAGCACTGTCCAGCTCCAGTGAACTGTCACTTGAGGAAATATGAGCCCCATGTGGCCTGATCCTTCAGTTTTTTCAAGGAAGCCAGAAATTTGAAATTAATGTGAAAATCTTAATTGTTATAAGTTGGGGATGAATTCAAATGGATTTAAAGCCTGTCGTAAGCCAAACAAAGCCTATCTGAGGCTTGATCTTACCCACAGGGCCTCCAGCAAGCAACCTCTAGATTCCATGTCAGAAGCTGTAAGTGTTCCTTAATATCCACCTCCCCTTTCTATATGAATAGAACCCCATATTTTCAGCTGAGTTCATGGCCCCCTAGAATTATTATTACCTAACGTTCCTCGGAACTGGGTGGCCACATGACCAAGTTCTGAACAATAAGATGCAGCCATAAGTAAAGTCTGCAAATCTTGCATCATGCCCTTAAAAAAGAAAAAGAGGTGCACCCTTTTGGAGGAGCAAAAAGGGAAGGGGTATGAGTGCCCAAAGTCCAGGAGCCACCATAGCCACTGTGCAGCCTGGTCCCTTGCATGGGATGGAAGTAAACGGCTTCTTGTTTATATGGGTTCTTACTCTTGAGTTTGTTACAGCAGCCAAAGTCATAACCTACCTAGCACAGGCTCTTTCAGGGATCTTCTTCAGGGCTCACAATTTTAAAGCCAGAAGGCTCCCACAATCCTCAATTCCTACCCCCATTCCTGCCCATAGACCTATTTTATAGATGGGGAGACCAAGGTTCAGAAAGGTGGGGAGTCTGTAACTTAACTAGTGAACAGCCTCTCTAAATGCAGACACAGCATAAATAGGACCCTTCCTCTACCCCAAATAAAGCTGCCAGGAGCTCATGTCTGGGAAAAGGGACTACAAGGGTGGGGACAGTGCCACCCGCACCCTCTCAGGGGCCACCGTGTGCTAGGCAAAGCCTTTCTTCACTGCTAGGGTCCCCTACAAGTCCCAGGCTTGCACCCCAACCCCATGTTTCTTTGTTGTCTGCCCCCAGCCCGCAAGCCCATGTCTCTCTGGGCTGAAGAGGCCTTCAGGACATCCTTTTTTTTTTTTTTTTTTTTTGAGATGGAGTCTCGCTCTGTCGCCCAGGCTGGAGCGCAATGGTGCCATCTCGGCTCACTGCAACCTCCGCTTCCCAAGTTCCAGTGATTCTCCTGCCTCAGCCTCCCCAGTAGCTGGGATTACAGGCGTGAGCCACCACGCCTGGCTAATTTTTGTATTTTCAGTAGAGACAGGGTTTCACCATGTTGGCCAGGCTGGTCTCAAACTCCTGACCTGAAGTGATCCGCCCACCTATTCCTCCCAAAGTGCTGGGATAACAGGCATGAGCCACCATCCCTGGCCAGCACTGGTAATTTTTTAAAGCTCCTTCTACCCCTATACACCCCCACCCCCACACCCGCCCGATGGCCCCAGGTGACTGCAGGGTTGGGGCATGTGAGTCTGGTGGTTTCGCCCTAAGGGTCCTGGGTATCTGGTGCTCGGCACTTTGCCAGTCTCAGCCACTAGCTCAGCCTTTCCCCTGGAGATATAGAGGCTATGGGGGCAGTGATCTGGAAGGCCAGCTGTGTAGAAGTCCCTGAGGGTCAAAGTCTAGGCCTGGCAGTGTTGGAGAATAAAACCCTTGGCTGGCCAAACACTGGGAGGCTGCACCTGCCGCTCTGCAAATACGCCTGCCCCTGCCTGAGCAGCAGGAGGCCTCAGCCAGCCCTCAGCAGGAACCCAGCCAGGGCCACCCACCCCAGCCACGCTAAGCCTCTGCCAGAGTGAGAGAGGCCCGCGTGGGCCAGGGATGGTGCAACAGTCACTCTCAGGGTGGGCCAGAGGGTATCACAGAGACAGCCCAGCCCTGGAGCCATGCAGACCAGGGGCCGGGTGCCACCTCTAACACCAACTCACAGTGACTTTGGGCAAGTCCTTTTTTTGTCTTGAACCTCAGTGGGCCTAGTCTTGGCAACTGTGCAGTCGAGTGTCCAGCCCAGGGCCTAGACCAGAGCCAGTGGCAGCAAATAGCCCTGTTATCAAGAAGCAACATAACAAGAAGAAAGGAGAAAAAAGATAAGCTGATTTTTCCTTTTCTGAGTGTTTGCAGAAGTCAACAGATAATGTCCAAGGTTAATAAATCAGGAAATGACAGTATAAGCATGTTATTTATGGCTCCGGAGGTAACTGCCACATGAGCTCAAACTATTAGAAGTGGTTGCCTCTGGGGAGGGGGCTTGCAGGAAATGGGCTTTTCATTATAAGTCCTTTTTACCAGTTCGTGTTTTTTAATGTCTATTTAGAAGTATTTATTAAAAAGTGACTCTGCCCCTCCACTCTTGATTTTCCAGGTCATCACTGTTAATGAAGTATTTTTGGCGTATAAGGCCATGTATAGGGTTAAGTGCTCAGACTGTGGAGTTGGGCTGCCAGAGTTCAAATCCTTGCTCTGTAACTTACCAGCTGTGCCGCCTTAGGCAAATTACTTAACCACTCTGTTCCTGTTTTCTCATATGTAGAATAGGAGTAATAATAATTCAATGCTCCTAGTATATACAGTAAACATTCAGTAACTGTGAGATATGATTATTATATATCCCTGTAACTCATATATGCAATTGTTTTACAAAAATAGAATTAGTATGCTATACATAGTGTTTGCAACTTGCTTTTCTTTCTCTTGCCAAGTTATAATGGATATCATTTCTACTTAGAATGTACAGTTCTATTTCATTCTTTTTAATTAATACAAGAATTCCATTGCATAGAATGTAAAATTATTTAGCCATAACCCTCTATTGAAGGAAATTTAGGGGTCCTATTTTTTAGTGTAATACACTTTGCAGTAATTAACATATATATTTTGGCACACATGTGGCTATTTCTAAAGGAAAGATACCTAAAAGAGGGATTACTAGGTTATAGAATTGTGCAATTAAAAATTGTACAGATACTTGAGCCGGGGAGGTCAAGGCTGCAGTGAGCGTGATGGCACCACTGCATTTCAGCCTGGGTGACAGAGCAAGACCTTGTCAAAAAAAAAAAAAAAAAAGTATAGACACTGCTAAATGGCTCCCTTAAAAAGTAGTACCAATCTAGAGTCCCACCATATCCATTCCAATGTGGAGATGATCTCTTTAGATGGGCAAAAAATTGTTTTAGTGTGCCTATTGTAATTCTGAGTGGAACCGAGCATCTTTTCATAACTTCATCATCTATTTTTATTTCTTCTCCTGTGAAACAAATGTTTATATCCTTTACCCAACTTAAAAAAAAGTAATACTGTTTATTTAACTTCAAAAACATTTCAGCATTCTAAACATACAAAAAAAAATAACAGAATGTTGCAAATCGTGTTTAAGGACAGAAGGTTCCTGAACTTTCATTGCAGTGACTCTGCTTTACTGACAATGAAGAGTTCTACATTTAAAAATCACCACACTTAACTAAAAAACAAAACAAAAACTAAACACTTCTCGTGCCAGCCGACCCCCACATCTTTGCCCCTAGCTAAGAATGGCAGCAGAAAGCTGTCACCGTATACAGAAACAAGACAACTTGAAGCTAAATGAATGCCCACTGCACAGTCAACCAGTCCAGCATCACGGTGCATGCCCCGAGCTACGGCCCCTCCAAAAGGCACCTTCCCCACAGCCTCAATGCCAGACAAGAAGCATCAAGAGCTTGCCTCAGTTGTTTTATTCTTTTTACAAACTATGGACATATACACTTGATAATTCAGGATTTCTAGCCAATAACCATATAGTTAACACCATCTTACAAATTATAAAAATGCCAGAAACATGGTTTCTTTGTTTGTTTGTTTGTTTTGTTTTGTTTTGTTTTGAGATGGAGTCTCACTCTGTTCCCCAGTCTGGAGTGCAGTGACGTGATCTCGGCTCACTGCAATCTCCGCCCCCTGGGCTCAAGCGATTCTCCTGCCTCAGCCTCTCAAGTAGCTGGGATCATAGGCATGCGCCACCACGCCCGGCTAATTTTTGTATTTTTAGTAGAGACGGGGTTTCACCATGTTGGCCAGGCTGGTCTCAAACTCCTGACCTCAGGTGATCCACCCACCTCGGCCTCCCAAAGTGCTGGGATTACAGGCGTGAGCCACCACCCCCGGCCCAGAAACATCTTTAAATGCCCTGTCACACCAACAGCAAAGTGCACAGAGTGAGACTATGAGAGGGCGTTTTCATTTTAAAATGTTCGGAGGCTGGGCATGGTGGCTCATGCCTGTAATCCCAGCACTTGGGGAGGCCAAGGCCAGCAAATGGCGAATGGCTTGAGCCCAGGAGTTCAAGACCAACCTAGGTGACATGGTGAAATGGCATCTCTACAAAAAATAAAAAAATTAGCCATGTATGGTGGCATGCACCTGTAATCCCAGCTACCGGGGAGGCTGAAGTGGGACACTCACCTGAGCCCAGGAGGTGGAGGCCGCAGTGAGCTGAGATCATACCACTGCACACCAGCTTGGGCGACAGAACGAGACTGTGTCTCAAAAAACAAACAAACAAAGGTTTGGAATTATGTACAACTTTGATATAGTTTCAGGGTGCTCCGGACACCCATGGCCACTTTATGTAAACCACTGACAATTTCTAGAGTGCTCTGAGAGACCGCAAGATGATCGTGATCAAATTTTGTAATTAAAACTAATGAGGGCAACAGATACTTCTCAAATGAGAGATGAGTCCATTACAGCAGCGGTCCCCAACCTTTTTGGCACCAGGGACCGGTTTCACAGAAGAAAATTTTCCATGGACGGGGGTCAAGGGTGGGGGCAAGGGGGATAGTTTTGGGATGAAACGGTTCCACCTTAGATCATCAGGCATTATTTAGATTCTCCTAAAGAGCACTCAGCCTAGATCCCTCTCACGTGCAGTTTACAACAGGGTTCAGAATCTAATGCCACCGCTGATCCGACAGGAGGCTCAGGTGGTAATACTTGCTCGCCCGCCACTCACCTCCTCCTGTGACACCTGGCTCCTAACAGACCACAGGCGAGTACTGGTCCATGGACCGGGGTTGGGGACCCCTGAATTATGGCACTCCTCTGCTCTAAGATATTGACAAGGAGATGGATAAACAGGTTTTTTAATTCATCCTCCTCCTCCTCCTCCTCTTCCTCGTCTACCTTTTTCCAGGCAACTTTAACTTTTGCGCCATCAAACTTTCCTTTAGACTTAGAGTCAGCAACACCCTTCTCACACTTCTTCAGCTTGCTGCCTTAGTGATGTCAGGCAGCTTTGCACTGTCACTCAAGTTAGTCCATATCTCACTCAGCCTTTTTGCCACATCTCCAATAGAGATGCCAGGGTTTGTGGATTTGTCCTTGGGGCAGAATTCTGAGCAGAACAGGAAGAATCCAGATGGTAGCCTTTTGGGGCTTTAGGGTCCTTCTTCTTGCCTCCCTTAGCTGGTCCGTAATCCTTTATTTCCCAATCATAGAGTATTTCATCCACCTCGGTCATTTCGTCAGGCTTAGACTTCTCTTTTCCACGCATTGTCTTCCGCCTCTCAGAGCACTTCTTGGAAATTTCTGTGAAATTGACAAGCACCTCTGGGTTTTTCTTCTTGCGTTCTTCTCTGCATATCTGCATAAAGAAGGCATAAGCAGACATCTCGCGTTTTGGTTTCTTGGGGGTCATCTTTAGCCATCCTGACTGTATTGTTCGCTAGTCTGGGCAATGCAGGTCACCTGCTTTACACATTTTTAATTGGGCTTTTTGCCACTTTCTTACTGATTCATAGGACCTCTTTGCATATTAGAAACCTTAATTCTTTAATACATATGAGTCAAATATTTTCCCAGGATCTTCTGCATGCTTTTAGCTAAATTCTTGGTGTCATTGGTCATAGAAAAGTTTTGCATTTTTATATAGTTAGATGTAGTCTTCCTTTATGATTTCTGGCTTTCATGTCTTGCTTTAAAAGGCTTTTTCTGATTGGCATTTATTTTTAAAATACTCTCCTATATTTTCTTTTTAATACTTTTATAGTATTTGTTTAACATTTAATTCATCTGGAATATTTGTGTGCATGAACATGTTGTGAGGTAGGGGTCTAATTTTTTGTGGGGCGAGTCTTTTTAAAAATTGATACATAATAGTCATACGTACTTATGAGGTACCTGTGATATTTTGATCCATGCACATGATGTGTAATGATTAAATTAAGATAATTAGGATAACCATCACCTCAAGCATTTATTATTTCTTTGCATTGGGAACCTTCCAAATCTCCTATTCCAGCTATTGTGAAATAAACTATAAATCCTATTAACTATAGTTGCCCTACTAGAATCTAATTTTGTTTGCATCTAAATGGAGAACGAATTGTCCCAACACCATTTACCGATTAAGTCACCCCTTCCTGCCTGACTTGTGATGTCCCTTTGTCACAGGCATCTCTCTGTCATTTTATGCATTCTTCTTGTGGTTGGCACATGGCAGAACTCATAAATGTTGACTTTGGGAGCAGCTGAAATGTCAGCTGAATGACAGCGAACATACGCCACAGTGCAGCTGACCACAGAGCTCACCTCGCAGCTCAGAAGTCAGAACCAGAAATGAATATGAGTGGTTCCCAACATCAGTGAATATTTGTGGCTTTGGTTTTGATGTTGTTTTCAAATCAACTTTGCTTATCTACAATAAAATTTCCACATTTTAAGTGTACAGGGTGATGACTGATGACTTGGCAAACATGTACACTCTCGGACCAAACACGCCAACCAAAATATAGAACACGTACATCTTTCCAGAAAGTTCCTTCGGGGCTCTTTGCAGTCAACCTCCCCTCCACTTCCACCCCAGGCAACCACGATTATCTGAAACCACACGTGTGTAGCACATTGATAACATTTTCAGAGAAATAAATAACCCAGCTGCAGCATGAGCTTGTTGGCTGAGGAGGAAGGCCAACTTCCCCTAAGGGACAGGACTTCTCTCTTGAGGCCGACAAACTCCTCCCTGGGCTGGTTTGGTTAAGAAGAAATGGGGTAATCCAAACCAGGTCTCCCCAACTTCAGGTAGGCAAGTTCTGTTCCAGTGGTTTTTAACAAGTCTAGAAATCGGCCAGATATTTACTTAATATTTTCTTCTAGATCAACTGGCCTTTTTACATGTAATTCAAAATGATCACTTTTAAAATAAAATATAATATCCCATTAAATGATGAAGGGCACACGCCATAATTAACAAAGGACTAGTGATGATGTAAAATGAAAAATGAATCACCTGCACCATCTGAAATCACATGAACACTGCCTCGGGGGGCAACCACAGACATGAAAGAGGTAAGGGAAAAGCAGAGGAAGAATCTGGAACTTCATTCAGGTCGGAGGCTGGTGGTTAGAGGGGAAGGAGAGGGGCAGAAGGGCTGTCTCAGCAGAGCTGAGGGGTGAGGGCTCCCTTCATCACTAAAGCAAAGGAGTTGCTTTGGGAACAAACCTGAGTCCACACAGTCCCTCCCTGCAAGGCCATGAGAAGGTCAGAAAACAGCCCCTTAGCTCATAGGTTCTGGGACCTTCCAGCCATAAAAGGAAACAAAGCAGTTTTTGAGGGGCCACTCAAGGGGAAAATACCTTTGGAGTCAGACAGACTGGGATTCACTTCTACTTAGGTGACATTGGGGAAGAGAGTAAGCTTTCTGGGCCTCAGTTTTCTCATCTGTATAATGGATATAATAGTAGTACCTCATTGTAAGGACTGAAAGAAGTGTGGTTTGTAAAGCACATTGCCCAGAAATGATAATCAGTCACCTTTCATTTGCCCTGGGTTCCTGAAGGATACAAACACGTGGATATCAGCCTTTGCCCCAATGACTGAGTAGTTAATAAAATCAGTCCCCACTGAAAGAAGTGGGGCTGGCAATCATGAGTTTTATTAATTAATTGCTCGTTAAAGTTTTTGCCAATGGGAGCAGTTAACTGCCTGTAGGCTGGCAGCCCTAACTAAATGAGAATGGATTCGGGGGTTGGCCTGGAAGCAGGGCAGGATTTGGGTGAGCGGAGGCTCTGGCCACAGAGGGCCTGTAGCACCTACTCCGGAACGCCTTGGCCAAGGCCTCTCCCAGTTCTGGCTTCCTCTGAGGATGGAGGCAAGGGGCCTGCAAGGGCCTGGCAGAGGCAGGAAGCGGGCACCAGTGGGCTGGGAATTACTTTTTGCATGACTGAGCTGACCCTTTCCCAGGCCATGTGCAAATTAGCTGCTGCAATCCCGCAGGCTCTGCCTGGTGACTGCTGCTGCCACCTGCAGGCACAGGTGAGGAGTGCTCGGTGGTCAGGCCCTTGCCCCAGTGCCCACACAGCACTGCCCTTTCCCCCGCGGGAGCAGGCAGAGATCAGGGCCACACACTAGGAGGCACCATCACACCTTTGCCTGATGGGCAGGGCAGGAGGAGCCCTCGAGACCTATCTCAACTGTGCCTTACCCCATTTCATTGAGGGGGTGGGGAGGACTGGAGCCCAGAGAGGGGCAGGGACTGGCTTGAGGTACAGAGTTAGAGGCTGGAACCCAGGTGTCCTGCCTGTGCTCAGGGAAGGCAGGTCTCAGGTGGGCCTGGTGGCCCAGAAAGGGAAGCCTGCCTTCTTGAGTTTGTCCAGCCCAAGGGGAGCAGCAAGTTCTCACCTAGAGTTGTTCATCCATCCTTGTGAGAAACTGCTGGCGCAAGCCAGATATTGGGTAACACCTACATAAGTGTTATAGGTGTGGTAACTTTAGAGGCTGTAGATCCTGAAGACTGTGTCTTCCGGGGAGGCAGCTTCATTTCACCAGTTCACTCTATATCATCCAGCTCTTCAGGGTCCTTGAGTAACCTCAGCAACTCTGATACCAAACTTTCCAGTACAGACACAACACTGGGACTTGGTCACATGAGCTGGTGGCAGGAGGAGAGATGATCAGCCCTTCTTCTTGGTTCACCGGTGGGGAACCTGAGTTCCAAAAAGACAGGTCTAGGCTATAGTCACACAGCAGCTGTGACGGCAGAGCTGGGACTAGAATCTTGGGAGTCCTGCTTTCAATAATGAAGGCAAAATAGAGACACTTTCTGGAAAATAAAAACTTAGAAAGTTCACCACCAGCAAACCTTCATTAAAGAAAATTCTAACACATGTACTTGAGGTGGAAGGGACCCGATCTAGATAGAAGGTAGAGGTCACAAAAAGAATAGGGAGCAGAGAAAGTGGTAAATATGCAGACAAATGTGCACAAACATTGACTGTATAAAACAGTAACGATTGGCTGGGCGTAGTGGCTCACGCCTGTAATCCCAGAACTTTGGGAGACCAAAGTGGGTGAATTACAAGGTCAAGAGATTGAGACCAGCCTGGCCAACATGGTGAAACTTCATCTCTACTAAAGACACAAAAAATTAGCTGGGTGTGGTGGCACGCACCTGTAATCCCAGCTACTCGGGAGGCTGAGGCAGGAGAATCATTTGAACCTTGGAACCTTGGAGGTTTCAGTGAGCCGAGATCGTGCCATTGCACTCCAGCCTGGGCAACAGGGCAAGACTTTGTCTCAAAAAAAAGAGTAATGATCATATCTAGTAGAGTTTGGAATAAAATGTAAATACCAGACAACATAATATAGGAATTGGGGTTAGGCAGGCAATAGACTAAAAATGTTCTAATATCAATGTGTTGTCCAGAAGGGTAAAGGTTTTCATTAATTGTAGGCTTTGATAAGTTAAGTGTGCATGTTATAATTTCTAGAGTGAACACTAGAAGAGGTTACACACTATGGCCCATGGGCTAAATACAGATTTCAGCCTGTTTTTATATAGCCTGCAAGCTAAGGATGGTTTCTGGATTTTTAAATGGCTATAAAAAATCTGACTGCGGCCCACAGACCCTAAAAACACCCACTGACTGTGGCCCACAAACCCTAAAATATATATTATCTGGCCCTTTACAGAGAAAAGGTCTCTAATCCCTGCACTAAAGGAATAGAAACAGTATATCATTTCAAACAAGCTAAGGGACAAAATTAAATGATAAAATATATGCAGATAATTTTTTAAGTCCAGACAGAAGAGAAAAAGAATAGAATGAATAAGCAGATAAGCTAAAGTAATAGATTTAATTCTAAACATTTACAAAGTATACACTGTATTTACATTTACATATGCATTTACATTAAATATAAATGAACTAAATGCTCCAGTTAAAAGGCAAAGAATTTCAGACTGGATTTGGAATGGGGGCAGGGGAATTATGGTGTTTACAAAAGAAGAGATACATTTAAAGCATAAGAATAAAGTTTAAAGTAATAAGGTAAAAATACTAGTGAAGAGAAAGTTGAAAAATCACCTATGGGGTACGGTGTCCAATATCTGAATGATGGGTATACCAGAAGCCCAATTGCACCATTACACGTGTAATACCCATGTAGCAAACAAGCACATGTACTCCCTGAATCTAACACACACACACACACACAATTTATTTCACACACACACACACACACACAAAGGCAGATGTAAGTATTTATATTCATGAAAGACAAAATAAACTTTAAGGCAAAAACCAGAGGTAAAGATAGCAAAAGTTACTAGGAAGACATAACAATATTAAATTTGTGCCTACAACATAATCTCAAAATATATAAGCAAAACTTAATAGGACTATGGAAAAATCAACAGCCATAATAGGAGATTTTAAGACACCTTTTTCAGTTTAATTTTAAAAACGAAACAAAAGGGTATAAAAGATTTGAAGAACTCTGTTAATAAACTAGACAATGAGCATATGTAGAATACTGCACACGATTGTTGTAAGATACATGTTTCAAGCAGAACATTTACAAATTTGGCTCATATTCTGAGCCTAAAACAAATCTTGATAAATTTCTAATTCATGTAATGTTGATCTGACCACAATATAATTAAGCTAAAATCAATAAAAAAATAACTAGGAAATCCTCATAATGTGGAAAATTTAAAGTCATACTTCTTTATATCACAGGGAAGTTACAATTAAAAACTAAAAACATTTTGAAGTGAATAATAATGAAAATATCATATATATCAAAGCTGGTAGGAAATTTTTCTAAAGTTAATAAAAATATATAGCATATATTAAAAAAGAGTAAAGACTTAAAATTAATGAGCTAAGCGTCCATTTCAAAGAGCTTAGAAATAGAATAGTAAATTCAACCCCCCCAAAAAAAAGTATAGGGAAGACCAAAGCACAAGTTAATAAAATAATAAGCATACAATTAAGAAAATGAACAAAAATCAAAATTGGCTCTTTGAAGAGACTAGCAAAATTGGCAAACCTCTGGAGAAATAACGAAGACACTAGAAAAAAAAGGCACAAATAATCTATGTCAGGTAGAAAAAGGAGAACATTATTATGACCATAATTATATAAAAAGATAATATTATGAACAACTTTATGCCAAAAAATTTAAATTTTATAAAAAGCCTTAGAAAAGCATTGCTTACCTAAATTGACATAAGTAGAAATAGAAATTCTGAGCAGTCCTAGACATTATAGAATTTGTATTTATACTCAAAAATCTTCCCACAGTGAAAACTTAAGGCCAGACAGTTCCACTGGCAAGCTATACCAAACATTCTAGGAATAAATAATAATTCCAAGTCAGCCCCAAATTCTTATGAAGACTCAAACTTGTTTTATGAGGCTGGCATACTCTTGACACCAAAACCCAACAAGACAGTATGAGAAAGAAAAATTACAGGCTACTCTTTCTCAAGAACATAGATGCAAAAATTCTTTTAAAAAATTAGTAAACTAAATCCAGTAACATACAAAAGGATAATGTTAGGTTTAACAAATACAATACATATTTTACATTACCAAAAAAAAGTAATGTAATTCATGACATTAAAAGATCAAAGTAGAAAATTCTAACAATGATCGCAATATATGCAAAGAGATGTTTGACGAAATTCAACATTCATTCATGATTTTAAAACAAACAAAAACCCTTAGCAAACTGGAAACAGAAAGGAACTCCCTAAATCTGATAATATCTGATCTAATATACAGGTATATGAAACCCTACAACAGATAGTACACTTTCAAGTGAAACTGTTAAAAACTTTTCCTTGGAGATTGGCAACAAGATAAGGAAGCTCACTATTACCACAGCTGTTAAACTCTTGTTCTGTAAGACCTGGCCTGTGTACCAAGGAAAATAAATAAAATAAAACATACAAGTATTGGAAAGATAAAAATGAACTTTATCATTCATGGATGATATGACAAGTACATGAAAAATGCAAAGCAATCCACAGATAAACTATTATATTCAATAAGAGAGTTTAGCGAGGTTGCTGAATACAAAAATCAATATTAAAACTTCACTGTGAGGCCAGACATAGTGGCTCATATCTGCAGTCTCAGCACTTTGGGAGGCTGAGGCAGGTGGATCACTTGAAGCCAGGAGTTCAAGACCAGCCTGGCCAGCATGGTGAAACAGCATCTCTACTAAAAATACAAAAATTAGCTGAGCATGGTGGCATGTGCCTATAATCCCAACTACCTCAGGAGGCTGAGGCACAAGAATCACTTGAACCTGGGAGGCAGAGGTTGCAGTAAGCCAAGATGGCACCACTGCACTCCAGCCTGGGCAACAGAGTGAGACTGCATCTCAAAAAAAATAACAATTACATAATACTATATAGTAGCCATAAGAATTAGGAAATGAAAAATTTTTAAAAAATCACTGCAATAGGCAGCCTCTAAGGAAGTCTCCCAGTGAACCCTACCTCCTGGTATTCACGCCTTTGTGTAATCTCATCTTCTTGTATGGGCTGGATTTAATGACTCACTTCTAATGAATAGAATATGGCAGAAATCATGAGATGTCCCTTCTGATATTAGGTTATAAAGAGTGTGGCTTCCATCTTGACTACTATCTCTCTCTCTCTCTCTGGTACTATCTCTCTCTCTCAGATCACTTGCTCTGGGTGAAGCTAGCTGCCATGTCATGAGGCAGCCCTGTGGATCACCTCCACAGTCAGGCCCTCAGATGAGACCTCAGTCCTGTCCTCCAACTTGACTGAAACCTCATAAGAGACCTTGAGCCAGAGCCACTTAGCTAGGCCACACCTGGATTCCTGGCCCACAAAAATGGGGAGATAAATATTTGTTGTTTTAGCCACTGAGTGTTGGAGTGATTTGTTACATGGCCATGATAACTAATATGACCATCATTTATAATACTTCAAAATATATCAAGTACTGAGAAATAAATCTAACTGGAAATGTGCAAAACCCAGATAAAATTCTAAAACTTAATTCAGAACTAATTTAAGACATGCAGAAATATACAAGATAGGGCACTCACCAGCAGTCTAATACACATGTGGCTGCCTGGTTTATGACAGAGGTGACATTTCTGAATATTGAAGGAAGAGTTGACTTTTCAATAAATGGTGCTAGAACAGTTGGATATCCCTATGGGAAAAAAAATGAAATTTGACCCTAGCACATACCAGTCACCAAAATCAATTAAAGACCTAAGGGTGAAAAGCTATTAACCTTCCAAGCCATAACATAAACTTTGGAGCAGGGAAGGATTTCTGAAAAAAAAAAAACACAAAAAACACTAGCCAGAAGTAAGAGTTTAACCAAGTAGAATATATTAAACTAAAGAATGTCTGTTTGTCAAAAGACAGCAGCGAAAAAAAGTGAAAAAGAAAATTCATAGAATGGGAGAATATATTGACAATAATATAACTGACAAAGGAGTACTATCCAGAATACATAAATAGCTCCTACAAATCGACAAGGAAGAAACGAAGAGTGAGCCTGAGACAAGGACTTGGGTACAGGCAGTATAGCTAGAAGGTCATGCCAGGAGCAGAGTTGGTGGGGGAGGGAGGTAGAAACCCAGTTCACAGGCATTGTCAAGGTCACTGCTGTAGGTACAGAAGACTGGGTTCCTTTGGGACCTCCAAGACCCCTGAGAGTTCCAGGGTTGTTTCCATGAAGGTCAGGAGGCTGGGGCATTTCTCCACCATTCCAGGCTTTCCCACATGGTTGGACGAGTCCCTGGGTAGAATGTGGAAAGACTGGCTTTCCGGCAGTGGGAGGCTTCGTGACATGGAGGCTGAAATCAGAGCGATGCTGGCCCCAGATGTGTCTGCTATAGAGCCAAATGACCCAATAAGAAGCTGGAAAAGCATTTGAATAGGCACTTCAAAAGAGGAAATCCAACTGGCCGATAAATACATGCCATGGAAATACAACTTAAAACAACAATGAGCCATCACGACACACCCATGAGATTTCCCCAAATTAGCCATATGGAGTGTGGCTCTGTGGAACACTTAGGAGGGGGTGGAGGATGGCTAGGCAGGGCTGTAAATTTGTTCAACCTCTTTAGAAAGCAGGCATTATCTAGTAACGTTGAAGATGCTCATGACCTGTAGTTCAGACAGTCCACTTCCAGATACATAGCCTGCAGAAGTACATGCATATTTGTACCACCACTCACCTATAAGAATGCTTATAGTAGCATTGTTCGTAACAGCCTTAACCTGCAAACATCCCAACATCCATCAGGAAATTAATGGATTAATAAATCATAGTATGTTCACATACTGGAATAGTATACAGCAATGAAAAGGAATAAACTACTTCTACATACAGCAATGCAGATGAATCTTACGAACATAACATTGAGTAAAAGAAGGTGGGTTTCATTCATGTAATCTTCCAAAACAAGCAAAACTAAAACTGTATTGTTTTAAAACTAAAACTAAAGAGCTAAAACTGTATTATTTAAAACTGTACAGGTGGTAAAACCATAAATAAAAGTGAGAGAGAGATTCCTCTAAGTGTCAGGATAATGTTTCCCTCTCCAGCATAGTGAGGTTGTGATGGAGGATTGGCGTTGGGGGTTTCTGGGGTGGTGGCAATGTTCTCTTTCTTTACCAGGGTTGTAGTTACACAGGGATTTTCTTTATCATTTTTGTTAAACTATGGGCATATCTTGTGTATTCTCTATTTTTTAATGCTTAAATGTTCACCATTTTTTAATGCTTAAAAATAAATAACTAGGCCAGGCATGGTGGTTCACACATATAATCCCTATGCTTTGGGAGGCTGCGGCAGGAGGGTCACTTGAAGCCAGGAGTTCAAGACCAGCCTAGGCAACGAAGCAAGACCCCCATCTCTACAGAAAAATTTAAAAATAGCTGGGCATTGTGGTGCACACTGGTAGTTGCAGCTACTCAGGAGGCTGAGATGGGAGGATCACTTGAGCCAAGGAGTTTGAGGCTGCAGTGAGCTTTGATTGTGCCACTGCATTCCAGCCTAGCCAACAGAGTAGGTCCTGTCTCTGAAAATCCATCAGTCTATCAATCAAACCGACCCACACACATCACCAATTCTCTTCCCTCCCTTGGGTTCCCCATCTTAATTACAGACAGGCCACCCCAACTACCTAAGAGTTCAAGACATCAGCCTTGATGATGCCCCACCCTCACCCTCACCTGACCTGCAGTGTGGGTTCTACCTCCCAACACCTCCCAGAGCCTCACCCCTCCCTTCATTCCTGCTGGCAGCATGACCCAGGTGTGGTGGCTCATCATCACCTGCTGCTGATGCCCAAGGACAATCTAGAACAGCTACTCCTCCCTGGATGCCACTCCAACCTGTCTCCACCCACTGCCAGAGTGATCTTCTTGAAACACCACTTGGATCATGAACTCTCCTGGTCAAACAGCTTCAGTATCTCCCTACTTCCCGAGCACCATAATTGGCCCTTCCTTATTTTTCTGGTTCCTCTCCAGCTCCTCCCACCACCACTCTGCTCACCAAGCCCACTCTCCTGCATTCTCTCTCTACCCCCATCACCCCAAACCCAAGCCTGTGCCACTTCCCCTCCCTTTTCTCCTGCCTAACCCTATTCAACACTGGGGTCTTTGTGTAGAAGTTACCTCCCACAGGAAACCCTCCTGCCCTGTACCACCTGACCCAGGCTGGGTGACACCTCTCTCCCCACTCTAACACCCGCTAGCGGAAGCAGCCAAGCCCGCAAGCCCCAGGCACTCCAGAGAGGTCTGTGTTCTTGCAGCCTGGGTTCCAGGGTAAGGGAACAAATGCAGGGCTTGTCTGAGACCAGAGGCTCCCACTGTGCCAGGCACAGCCTGAAAGCAGGTCTGGGGTGCTTCTGAGAAGCAGGCTTCTCAGCCTTAGCAAAGCTTTCCCTGGACCAAGACTGGAGGGTGCAGAGAACCACATTGAGACCACGGAGTCTAACCCCAGGCCCTTCCCCCGTTTTCCTTCCAGGAGCAATCAACCTAAGCCACCCAGATTTTTGTTTAACCCAATGGCCTTCTCCACAAAGGACGAGTTGAATTTCCTACCCATGCAGGGGATGGGAGGCCTTGGAGTCTAATGTGATGTAAAAATTAATATGACATTTTTGCACCTCCAAGCTTGACCACACACATCTCCCTATGTTATCACTGCCTGATACTTCTCCACTCCCCAGCAAATGGTGAGCCAAAGGTGGTGGAGTGAAGTGGCAGAAACGGGAACTGGGTCTCCTTCCTTCATAGGGTACCCTGGAGCTGAGCAAGTCCTGGCTCAACAGAAGGTCTCACTGCATGTTGGATAGACAGAGAGTAGATGGACAGGTGTTTGAACATTGGATGGATGGATGGATGGATGGATGGATGGATGAAGAGAAGAGCCCACAGACATTAGAATGGACAGATGAGTGGATGAAGGAGGAAGGAAGGATGGATGGATGGAGGGATGGATGGATAGATGGACAGATGGACACACAGACATTAGAATGGATAGATGGACAGATGAATGGATGAAGGAGGCTGGATGGATGGATGATGGGTGGAGGACAATGGACAGACGGATAGTCAGATGAATGGCTGGATGAAGGAACAGATGAATGGATAGATGAGGAAATAGAAGATAAAGCGATAATGGATGGATGGGCAGACAAAAGAACGGACAGACAAATGGATGAATGGACAAAAGTATAAATGGATGGGTGAATGTTAGAACAACAGACAGCCCAACAGATGGATGGACACACTTAACCAATGTTCTTCTTTAACAGGACTGGGAAAGTCAAGCCAGGGCCTCAAACCTGCTCTTGTTGGAAATGCTCCACCTCATAGATGGCAGGGATGTCATCGCCACCCACAAGCGCTAGGATGAGGGAAGAAGGCAGAAGTGGCCAGCCCTGACCCCTGGTGGTTGCTATGTGAATGATCACCCCAGAGCCTGGCTTGGCAGCGGGAAGCTGGAAAGGGTGGGACCTTCCAGCACACTCTGATCTTCTGTCATCCAGGCAGGCTCCCATCAAAACGTTCTTGGACACAGTTTGCCAAATCTATAGTGTGCTAGCCACCAAACCAGGAGTTTGCTTACACTCTGAAGGGCCTAGTCTTGGCCAAGCCCTGCTAGAGAGAGCTGCTGGGGCCACTGGACAGGTGACTCATACAGCATACATTTATGCATTGCTTGTCATGCCAGGCAGCAAGCCAGGCCACTCACTCCTTTCTCATCAGCCCTTGAAGTAACACCCAGGACAACCCCCATTTGACAGATGAGAATACAGAGCTTCAGAGAGGCCAAGAGGCTTGCGTGGGGCTGTAGCAAGTGAGGGGCAGAACCCAGGCTGTCAGGGAATCTCCCCCTCACCCCGCCCATCCTTAACGACCTTGCTCCCTGCCTCTCCGCCGGACCCTGTGGGGAGGAAAATTGAGGTTGATGTTCTAAGCGTGCCAGCCTCAGCATGAACACACACACAGCCCCTCCCACCTCAGATATCCCTGTCCAGTAGGGTCACTCCCAACCTCTCACGGTTCTGGTGGGGAAGCAGAGCCTGGTGTGATCTCGGCTCCAGCACTGAGTAGCTGTATGACCCTGGGCAAGCCACTTAATCTGTCTGTGCTTCAGCTCCTCATGCGTGTTCCCAGTATGATACTAAACACAGGGCTGGTGTCAACATTCAACGAGCAAACATATTTAGAGAGCATCTGACTCACCGGGAGTGTTTCCTCTTATCATTGCTAGGGAGGAAATGGGCTCGGAGAAGAAAAAGACTGAATATGGAAGACATAGCAGTTTCCCCCATGCTGTTTTATCATTTTTCAAAAATACGATGGTATCATCACTCTTCTTAGAAACAGTGCCCCCTCCTTTGCCTGCAAATAAAATCCAAATTCGAGTCTCCCCTACCCTTCCCTACCTCCCCTCCCCAACCCCAAAGGCATCTTGAATTTTGTATGTACACTTTACAGCTCTGTCTGTATAGTTCAGTGCAGTGTAAATATTTAGATACATATTACTTACTTTTTCTTGGCATTAAACCATTATTAAAAAGGAATGGGCTAGGCGCGGTGGCTCATGCCTGTAATCCCAGCACTTTGGGAGGCCGAGGTGGGCAGATCAACTTGAGGCCAGGAGTTTGAGACCAGCCCAGCTAACATGGTGAAAATCAGTCCCTACTAAAAATACAAAAAATTAGCCAGGTATGGTGGCACACGCCTATAACCCCAGCTACTTGGGAGGCTGAGGCAGGAGAATTGCCTGAGCCTGGAATACAGAGGTTGCAGTGAGCCAAGATTGCACCCCTGCGCTCCAGCCTGGGTGTGACAGAGCAAGACACTGTCTCCAAAAAAAAAAAAAAAAAGTATCGACCAAGTGTGGTGGCTCATGCCTGTAATCTCAGCCTGGGCAACATAGTGAGATCCCCGTCTCTACAAAAAAAAAAAAAAAAAAATAGCTGGGTGTGGTGGCGTGCTTGTAGTCCCAGCTACTCCAGAGGCTGAGGTGGGAGGATCACGTGGCCTATATGGTAAAATCCCATCTCTACTAAAAATACAAAAATTAGCTGAGCATGGTGATGTGTGCCTGTAGTCCCAGCTATTCGGGAAGCTGAGGCAGAAGAATTGCTTGAACCCAGGAGATGGAGGTTGCAATGAGCCGAGGTCACACCACTGGAATCCAGCCTGGGCAATAGAGTAAGAGTCTGTCTCAAAAAAAAAAAAAAAAAAAAAGTAAAATAAATAAGTAAATTTTTTAAAGGTATGAAACTGTAGTGTCTGGAACTTTTTTTTTTTTTTTTAATCAGCATCTATATGTCTTAGCTTTGCCCATGCTGTGGCTGGTAGCTGTGGTCCACTTGCTTTCAGAGGTTTAGAATGTTCTGTTCTGTGACGATACCACAAGGCCACTGTCCTATCAGGGGGAAGTCGGGCTGTTTCTGTGATTACTAACAACGCTGTTACGAACATTCTCAGGTGCGTCTCTAGGAACACTGCAAGGCTTCCTCTTAGATATAATAGGGAGGTAGATTTGCCAGAGCATAGGTGTGCCAGTGTGCCTCTATACCAGCGATCCCCAACCTTTTGGGCACCAGGGACTGGTTTCATGGAAGACAATTTTTCCACAGATTCGGGGGGCAGAGTGGGGAATGATTTCAGGATGAAACTGTTCCACCTCAGATCATCAGGCATTAGATTCTCATAAGGAGCCCACAACCTAAATCCCTCACACGCACAGTTCACAATAGGGTTCTCAGTCCTATGAGAGTCTAACGCTGCCACTGATCTGACAGGAGGTGGGGCTCAGGTGATAATGTTTCCTCCCCAGCCAGTTCGTGGCCTGGGGGTTGGGACCCCTGCTCTGTACAAAGAGAAATGCCAAACTGCTTTTCCAAAGTGCTTGAACTAATTACACTCTCACCAGCAATTTTGAGAGTTCCTGTTGATCCACGTCCTCGCCAACATTTAGCAGTGTCAGACATCATAATGTTTACCCATCAAATGTGTGGAAGATGATGTCTCGTTGTGGTCTTGACTTCCACATGCCTAATCGCCAGTGGGTTTAAGCATCTTGTCATATTTTTTGGCCCTAGCTGTTTCATCTTTGGTGAAATGCTGGTTCATGGTTTTTTTACCCATTTATCCTTTTCTTGCTAGTCCATAGGGGTTTTTGATACCAATCTTGATTATGCATGTATATGTGTATATGTCTCCTCCCAGATTTAGCTTGTCTTTTCATTTGCTTTAAGGTATCTTTGGGGAAACAAAATTGTTATTTTTTAATTGTATCAATTATTTTATCACAGTTAATGCTTTTTGGTGTATTTTATTTAAGAATTCTTTCCCTGAAGGCAGAAAGATATTAACCTATGTTTTCTCCAAACGGTGTTAAAGTTGTACCTCTATTATTAACCCATTTAGAACTGATTCTTGGTTATGCCGTAAGATAGTGATCCAACTGCACTTTCCCCTCACATGAACAACCAATTTTACCCGCTCTGAGTAATGAATAGTCCCTCTTACACACTGATCTGACATGTTCCCATTGGCATAGGTCAGAGCTCCACGTATGCCTGCATCTGCCTCTGGGCTTTCTTCTCTGCTTCTTTGGTCAATTTGTTGATCCCTGTGACAAATTCCTAAATATATGGGATTTTTAAAATTGTATTTTTGTTATTACCCTCTAACTTCATTGCATCATGATCAAAGAATTCCTCTATCAAATACAGGTTAAGTATCTCTAATCTGAAAATCCAAAATCCAAAATGCTCAAAAATTCAAAACTTTTATTTTTTGTTTGTTTGTTGTGATTGTTATTGTTGTTTTAAGGCAGGGTCTCACTCTGTCACCCAGGCTGGAGTGCAGTGGTACAATCTTGGCTCACTGCAACCTCTGCCTCCTGGGTTCAAGTGATTCTCCTGCCTCAGCCTCCCGAGTAGCTGGGACCACAGGTGTGCACCACCATGCCCAGCTAATTTTTCTACTTTTAGTAGAAACAGGGTTTTGCCATGTTGACTAGGCTAGTCTTGAACTCCTGATCTCAAGTGATCTGCCCACTTCAGCCTCCCAAAGCGCTGCGATTACAGGCGTGAGCCACCACACCCAGCCCAAAATTAAAAACTTTTAAAGCACAGACATGACACTCAAATGCTCATTGGGATTGGACACAGTAGCTCATGCCTGTAATCCCAGCACTTTGAGATGTTGAGGTGAGAGGATCACTTGAGCCCAGGAGTTCAAGACCAACCTGGGCAACATAGTGAGATCCTGTCTCTGCAAAATTTTAAAAATTAGTCAGGTGTGGTGGTGCACACCTGTAGTCCCAGTTACTTAGGAGAATGAGGTAGGAGGATCCCTTGAGCCCAGTAGACTTGGTGAGCTATGATAGTGCCACTGTACTCCACCCTGGCCAACACAGCAAGACTCTGTCTCAAAAAAAGAAACAGAGAGAGAGGGGGATGGGAGGAGAAGAGAGAGATAAGAGAAAGAGAGGAAAGAGAGAAAGAAAAGAAAAAGAAAGAAAGAAAGAGAGAGAGAAAGGAAAGAGAAAGAAAGAAAGAAAGAAAGAAAAGAGAAAAGAAAAGAAAGGGAAAGAGAGGGGAAGGAAGGAAGGGAGGGAAGGAAGGAAGGAAAGAAGAAGGAAGGAAGGAAAGAAAGAAAATGAAAAGAAAAGAAATGCCCATTGGACCCTTTTGGATTTCAATTTTTCAGGTTAGGGATGCTGAACCAGTAGGTGTATAATGCAAATATTCCAAATACAAAAAAAGAAAATCCAAAATCCAAAGCACTGCTGGTCCCAAGCATTCTGGGTAAGGGATAATCAATCTGTAACTCTTCTTTGAAATGTTTTGGAACTTGCTTTCTAATCTGGTATACAATCAATTTTTGTAAATGGTCCATGATTGCTTGGTGAATGCCTAACTGTGGAAGGTGGGATTCAATCACTGTCCATTGGATCAAGTTTGTTACTCCTGTTGTTCAAATCTTCGCTATTTTTTTCAGCTTTGCTATCAATAATTAAGAAAAGCATTTTAAATATGCCACGCTGATGGTAGACTTGTCAGTTTCTCCCTATTCTATCCATTTTTTTTTTTTTTTTTTTGAAATGTAGTCTTGCTCTGTCACCCAGGCTGGAGCGCAATGGCGCGATCTCGGCTCACTGCAACCTCTACCTCACAGGTTCAAGCGATTCTCCTGCCTCAGCCTCCCGAGTAGCTGGGACTACAGGCATGTGCAACCACACCCGGCTAATTTTTGTATTTTTAGTAGAGACAGGGTTTCACCATGTTAATCAGGCTGGTCTCAAACTCCTGACCTCGTGATCCGCCTGCCTCGGCCTCCCAAAGTGCTGGGATTACAGGCATGAGCCACTGGGCCCGGCCTCTATCAACTTTTAAAAGTCAAGTTTATTGGAGTAAATTTAAACACAATACAATTTACTTTTTAAACAGTTCAATGAGTTTTTATATATACAGTTATGCAATCACCACCACTCTCAGAATACATTATATTTTTAATAGCTTAAAAAGTCCCAGCCAGGTGTGATGGCTCATACCTGTAATCCCAGCACTTTTGGAGGCTGAGGCAGGAGGATCACCTGAGGTCAGGAGTTCAAGACCAGACTGACTAAGATGGCAAAACTCGTCTCTACTAAAAATATAAAAATTAGCCGGGCATGGTAGCGCACGCCTGTAGTCCCAGCTACTTGGGGAGGCTGAGGCAGGAGAATCCCATGAACCTCGGAGGCGTAGAATGCAGTGAGCCGAGATTGTGTCACTGTTCTCCAGCTTAGGGGACAGAACAAGACTCTATCTCAAAAAAAAAAAAAAAAAAAAAGTCCCAGGCCGGGTTTGGTGGCTTACACCTGTAATACCAGCACTTTGGGCCACCAAGGCAGAGGGATTCCTTGAGGCCAGGAGTTTGGCTTGTCACTACAAAAAATAAAAGATTTAGCTGGGCGTGGTGGCATGTGCCTGTAGTCCCAGCTACTTGGGAGGCTGAGATGGAAAGATCACTTGAACCCAAGAAGTCGAGGCTACAGTGAGCCGTATTTGCATCACTGCCCTCCAGCTTGGGTGACAGAGCAAGACTCTGTCTCAAAAAAAAAAAAAGAACAGATGAATTGTTAAACAAAATGTGGTATATTCACAGTGGAATATTATTCAGCCAGAAAATAGAACCAAATTCTGATATGTTCTACAACATGAATGAACCTTGAAAATATCATGCTAAGAAAAAAAGCTCCAAACAAAAGATTCTACTTGTGGTATATGTGATTCCATTTATATTGAATAATTAATGTCCAGAATAGGCAAATTCACAGAGATAGAAAGCAGATAGTTTGCCAGGGCCTGGGGGGAGAGAGAAGTGGGGAGTTACTGCTAACGGGTGTGAGGTCTTTCTTTGGAATGATGAAAAAGTTCCAAACTTAGATAGTGGTAATGGTTTCACAACCACAACCACCACGTGGAAAACTTTAAAGGTTAGCTTTATGGTATATGAATTATGTCTCAGTAGAGCTGTTATGTTTTAAATGTTTGCATACAGGTATCAGTGCAGACGTGTTTTTATTTCTCTGGATAAATATCTAGGAGTGGGATTGCCAGAGCATAAAGTCGGTGTATATTTAACTTGTGAAAAACTGTCAACCTGTTTTCCGAAGTGACTGTACCATGTGTATTTCCACCAGCAGTATATGACAGTGCCAGCGGCTTTGTACCCTGGTTAGCACTTGGTACAGTCAATTTGGGGTTTTGTGTTTGTTTTTTATGTAGTTTACTAATAGATGTATAGCATATTCTCTTTGTGGCTTTAATTTGCATCTCCTTTATAATTAAAGATGTTGAGCATCTTTTTATGTGCTTCTTTTCCATTCATATCCCTTCACTGGTAACATGTCTGTTCAAACCTTTTGTCCATCTTTTATTTGATTATTTTTTTTTAGTTGTAAGAGTTCTTTTTTCCTTTTTTTTTTTTTTTTTTTTTTTTTGAGACAGAGTTTCGCTCTTGTCGCCCAGGCTGGAGTGCAGTGGCGCAATCTGGTGCACTACAACCTCTGCCTCCCGGGTTCAAGCAATTCTCCCTCCTCAGCCTCCCAAGTAGCTGGGATTACTGGCATGCACCACCACACCTGGCTAATTTTTGTATTTTTAGTAGAGATGGGATTTCACCATGTTGGCCAGGCTGGTCTCGAACTCCTGACCTCAGGTGATCTGCCCACCTCGGCCTCCCAAAGTGTTGGGATTACAGGTGTGAGCCACCGCACCCGGCATGTGAGTTCTTATATATTCTGGATATAAGTCCTTTGTCAGTATTTTTGCAAAGTTTTCTTCCAGTTTTTTGTTTTATTTCTCCTTAAGAGTGTCTTCTGAAGAGCAGAGGTGAGGTCTAGTTTATGTATTTTTGATAAATACGTCTGGTTTCTCTATGAATGAGGTCTAGTTTATCTATTTTGGCCTGCTTCTGTGTCCTAAGATATGTTTGTCTAACCACGGTCGCAGTAATTTTTGGCCATGTCTTCTTCTAGAGGTATTATAGCTTTGTACTTTATGTTTACATCTATGATTCGTTTAATTTTTGTCCATGGTATGAGATATGGGTCGAGGTTCATATTTTTTGCATATAGATGCTTATTTGTTCCAGCATCACTTGTTGAAAAGATTATCCTTTACCTCCATTAAATTGCCTTTGTGCCTTTGTGGGAAAAAAGTCTGTTGTGATTTTGCTTGGGGTATCACTGAATCTCCTCAATTTAGGGAATCCTCTCATCTTAACAATATTGAGTCTTCCAGTTCATAGATATGGCATAACTCTCCAATTATGCAGAGTTTTAAAAACTTCTTTCAATTTTTGCCTAATACTTTTTTTTTTTTTTTTTTTTTTTTTTTTTTTTGAGACAACATCTCACTCTGTCACCCAGGCTGGAATACAAAGGTGCAGCTCACTGCAACTTCCACCTCCCGGGTTCACACCATTTTCCTGCCTCAGCCTCCTGAGTAGCTGGGACTACAGGCACGTCCCACCATGCCCGGCTAATTTTTTGTATTTTTAGTAGAGACAGGGTTTCACCGTTTAGCCAGGATGGTCTCGGTCTCCTGACCTCATGATCTGCCCACCTCGGCCTCCCAAAGTGCTGGGATTACAGGTGTGAGCCACCACGCCCGGCCCAATTTTTGCCTTATACCTTTTAAGGCTACTTTATTATATCTTCTTGGTGAATTAAACACTGTATCATTATGTTGTGACCATCTCTATTAGTGCATTGTGCTTTAAAACATATTTTGTTTTATATCAAAATTGCTACACAGGCTCTCGTTTGGTTATTTTTTCCTTCACATATCTTGATTCTTTTTTTTTTCTTCTTTTTTTGAGACAGTCTTACTGTGATGCCCAGGCCGGAGTGGAGTGGTATGATCACAGCTCATTGCTGCCTTCACTTCCAGGGCTCAAGTGATCCTCCTGCCTCAGCCTCCAAAGTAGCTGGGACTACAGGGCAGCTATGTGTCGCTGATTTTCAAATTTTTTTTTTTTTTTAGAAATGAGGTCTCAGAAACGAGGTCTCACCGTGTTGCCCAGGCTGGTCATGAATGCCTGGGCTCAAGCGATCCTCCTTCCTCAGCCTCCCAAAGTGTTGGGATTATAGGTGTGAGCCACTATACCCAGCCTTGATTCATCTTTTTACTTTTAACTTTTCCATGTCCTTTTACTTGAGCTGCGTTTCTTATGAATGGCATACACCTGGGTTTTGTTTTTGCATTCAATCTTAATATCTCTTGCCTGTTAACTGATCCATTTATATTTATTATAATTACGGATATATTTGGGTATGTTTGTATTATCTTACTTTCGGATTTCTATTAGTTCCACTTTTTGTTTCTTTTTCTTTGGGTTTTATTTGATTGTTTATCTATCCCACTTTTTTCTCTCTACTGCCCTTGGAGTTGCTTTTTTATTTTTTTAGCTAAAGGCAATGAAACCCTTGAAGTTTTACCACGTGTATTTAATTAATAATATCTTATATTAAACAATATCTTAACACCCTCCCTACCCCTCCCCACAAATACTAGCTAGCACTTTAGGACACTGTAGCTCCAGTCTTACTCTTCCTGATTTATACACTATTATTCTCCAACATTTCACATTCCTTCTTCTTAACATCACAAATAAAATTATTATTTTATACAGATGATTTTTGGATTGGCTTTAGCTACACTTACTATTTTTTAAATTTACTTGTTTTTGAGACAGGGTCTCACTCTGTCACCCAGGCTGGAGTGCAGTGGCACAATTACGGCTCCCTGCAGCCTTGACCTCCCTGGGCTCAGGTGATCCTCCCATCATCTCAGCCTCCCAAGTCGCTTGGACTACAGGTGTACACCACCACCCCACCTGGCTAATTTTTGTATTTTTAGTAGAGACAAGGTTTTACCATGTTGCCCAGGCTGGTCTTGAACTCCTGGACTCATGCTCTCCTCTCACCTCGGTCTCCCAAAGTGCTGGGATTATGGGTGTGAGCCACTGTACCCAGCCTTTTACCATTTTCTAACCTCACCATTACTTCTTCTTGCATTCTGACCTGGAATCATCTTCCTTCTTGAGGTACATCCTTTGGGAGTTTCTTTGGATCATTCTCAGCTTTTATTTACCTGTAAATGTTAAATGTATTTTTTTCCTTTTTCTCTTGGTTCTCGAATGGTAGCTTTATTACAGTGGGTAGCTAGTTAGGTATGAGCAGGGCAGGAAAGGACATCCTCCCAACACACACACCCACCCACACACACACATACACACACACACACACACACACACTAGGCGTGCTGGGTGACTATCAGGTGGTGGTCAAGTGGTTGTTAACTGTTTCTGTAAAGTAGTAATTGGTCACAGCCAGTACGGGGGAAAAGGCAGTCTCCTAATAGAAAACACCTGCAACCGATCAGCAGCTTCCCAGTAAGATCTCTGGAGTGAGAAGCAGCTTACTTCCAAGATCCTGGAAGTATGCCAAGGAATCAAACCCCAAGTCAAGAGGCCAAGCTGTGCACTCGGTTTCTCAGGTCAACCGCTTGGCCTTCTTCCACGTTGTACTTTCCTTCTCCTTCCCTTCCTTACTATTCTAAAGCTCTTTGTTTTGTTTTGTTTTGTTTATTGAGATGGAGTCTCGCTCTGTTGTCCAGGCTGGATGGAGGGCAGTGGCGCCATCTCTGCTCACTGCAACCTCTGCCTACTGGGTTCAAGCAATTCTCCTGTCTCAGCCTCCTGAGTAGTTGGGATTACAGGCGCGCACCACCAGGCCCAGCTAATTTTTGTGTTTTTACTAGTAGAGATGGGGTTTCACCACGTTTGGCCAGGGGGGGTCTCAAACTCCTGACCTCAAGTGATCCGCCCGCCTCGGCCTCCCAAAGTGCCGGGATTACAGGCATGAGCCGCTGCTCCCAACCCTAAAGCTTTTCAATAAACGTTGACTCCTGCTCTGAAACTTGCCTCAGTCTCTCCTTCTGCCTTATACCCCTCAGTCAAATTCTTTCTTCTGAGGAGGCAAGAGGTTGCTGCAGATCCAAACGGATTCACCAACGGTAACTCGGATACCTTCCACCAGTAACAGTTTTGCTGGACACACTTCTTTTTTTTTTTTTTTTTTTTCAGACAGAGTTTTGCTCTTGTCACCCAGGCTGAGTGCAGTGGCGCAATCTTGGCTCACTGCAACCTCTGCCTCCCAGGTTCAAGCGATTCTCCTGCCTCAGCCTCCCAAGTAGCTGGGATTACAGGCATGCACCACCATACCTGGCTAATTTTGTATTTTTAGTAAAGACAGGGTTTCGTCATGTTGGCCAGGCTGGTCTCAAACTCCTGACCTCAGGTGATCTGCCCACCTCAGCCTCCGAAAGTGCTGAGATTACAGGCGTGAGCCACAGCACCTGGCCCCTGCTGGACACACTTCTAAGTGGATATTTATTTGCTGTCATCACTTTAAAGCTATTACTGCTGCCTCCTAGCTTCTGTCACGGTGGTTGAGAAGCCAGCACACATTCTGTTGTCCTTGGTAGGCAATCTGTCCTTCCTCTTTGCCTGCTTTCATCGTTTGTCTCCCTCTGACATTCTGTAGTTTCAATAAAATGTGTATAAGCATGGATTTATGTATTATGCTTGAGACACTTCGTGTTTCCGGTTCTGAGACTGTGTTTTTTCATCGCTTCTGGAAAAGCTGCAGCCATTTCATCTTCAAATACCACCTCTTTCCCATTCCCTTTATTTTCTTCTTTTGGGACTCCAATATATAAGATCTTCTCATTCTTATTCTCTATATCTCTTAATCTCTTTTCGTGTTATCCATCTTCTTATCTCTGTTGCATGCTTTATGTATATAACTCCAGGCTTATTAATTCTCTCTCTCTCTTTTTTGTTGTTGTTAACACAAGGCCTGGCCCTATTGCCCAGGCTGGAGTGCAGTGGTGCAATCTCGGCTCACTGCAACCTCTGCCTCCCAGGCTCAAACCATCCTCCCACCTTAGCTTCCTGAGTAGCTGGGACTACAGGCACATGCCACCACGCTGGGCTAATTAATTCTCTATTCAACTGTTTACTGTTTGTTGAATTTTAGATTTTGAGATATTTTTTATTATTATTATTTTTTAGTAGAGACAAGGTCTTGCTCTGCCACTCAAGCTTGAGTGCAGTGGAGTGACTACAGCTCACTGCAGCCTCAAACGCCTGGGCTCAAACAATCCTCCCGCCTCAGCCTCCCAAGCAGCTGGAACTACAGGTGTGCCCCACCATGCCTGGCTAATTTTTTTTATTTTTATAGAGACAGAGGTCTTGCTATGTTGCCCAGGGTGGTCTCAAACTCCTGGCCTCAAGTGATCCTCCCCGCTCAGCCTCTTGAGTCACTAGGATTAAAGGCATGAGCCACCACATCCAACTTGAGATAATACTTTTTATTTCTTGAAGTTCCATTTGTTTTCCCCCAAATCTCTCTCTCTCTCTTCATTTCTATTCATTTATATGCTCATCTTTGCGACTGCATCTTGTGTTTCTTTAAACGTGTCATCTATGGCTATTCTGTATTCCGTCCCTGGGGTCTAAATCTGTTGCTTCCTTCTTTTCTGCCGATTCTCACTCGGTGGCTTACTTTGTGATTTGGGTAAGTTTTGTATTGAAGCCCATTGCTTCATCTCACTCTGGGCATCCTCCTGGCCTAACCAAGGGAAGCTTTCCTCCATATTGAGTTTGCTTGTCTCTTGCCAGTAGCAGGGGGCATCCCAACCCAGGACCACCTCAGCCCCTTCAGAGTTTTATCTCAGAGGTGGTTCAACTTCCCATCTTCCCCACCCCTAGCTCTTCCAAAGTTCACTATCACCAAATGGAAAAATTGCTATAAGACTGGCTTTGGAACCAGCCCTCCCCTCCAGGCAACCAGCCAGTTCATGCTAGCTCTCTGACACTCTCCCACGCCCCCAGCTCCAGCGCCCCTGGGTTCATTCTCCAGCTCCCTCTGCTGAAACCCAGGCTCTTGGCCACTCTACTCCCTCACCCTCCTTAATTTTTCTTCTCAGCACTTGTCGCCACCTGTCATATCTTATGTCTATTTGTTAAACTGTTTAGTGTAAGACAGTCCTCCCCCACAAGAATGTGATGACTTGTTCATTTATATATCCTCAGCAACTAGTGCAGTGCCTGGAATATAACAAGTGTTTAACAATTGCATGATGGGTGAATGAATGAGCCAATGAGACACAGCACCTGTCTCCAAAATGCCCTCGGTCTGGCAGCTGAGACAGACAGGAACAGTCATAATACAGAGAAATAACGTCTGTCATGGGGGAAGGGCGGGGGTGGTGGGGCTGAAAGGAGGCCCCGCCCCAGATTTGAAGTCTGGATTGAGGGGAATGAGGATGTGCAAGGCTGAGATTTGAAGGATGTGTCGCCATCACTCCACAAATGAGACGCACAGGGAGAGCCTTCCAGACAGAGAAGAGCCCAGAGATGAGAAAGAACCTGTTCAGGGAACCGAAAGCTGTTCAGTGTGGCAGCACCAAAGAGGAAAGGGAAGGAGTAGTAAGACACGGCTGGAGAGGGGGACACAAGCCAGACCCCAGACCTTTCCAGTTCCATTGGGGAGTGTGGCAATGAAGAGGGGGTGCTGTGGAAGGGCTTCCGCAGGGGTGGACACGGGCAGGCTGCAGGATGGAAAACACCCTCTGGCTTCTGGGTGAAGTTGGAATTGGGAGTTGGGAGGCAGGGAGGCCCATGGGGTCTCTGCAGGGGATGGAGGCTAGGTCTGCGCCAGGGCTGACAGCAGGGGTGGGGACACCCAAGACAGACCCCTTGGGGTTTCTGGCGGTGGCTTTGGCTGACAATAGGAACACCTCAAGCTGAGTGGGCTGTGAATGAGGGGGACTCATCCAGTGGGCAGAGGGTCTTCCCCCTCAGCACAGCCTGGGTGGATTTAGAGAGTGAAGAGTCCACATCCCGGACTCCTGAGCCAATGCTCTTCTCATTAGAGCTTCCAGGTTTAGCAAAATCAAAATACATCAACACATAGGATACCCTGCTACATGTGAATCCAGGTAGACAATGAATAATGTTTTAGTATGTCTCCCAAATTGAGCATCTGATATTTTATCTGGCAACCCTATTTTCAATAGCTGCCCCCGCCCATACACACACATGCACACACTCCTTTCTGAAATAACACTAACAAAACCACACACAGAAATCTCCTAATCTGTGGTACCATTGACATTTACATGTCATCCGTTCACCAAGTGCCTGCTCTGAGTCCCTGGCCCTGAACAGCAGCCCCCAGACTCCACCCGATTCCATCCTCCTGCCGAGTCTGGAAGCTCCCAAGAGCTGGCCCCAGGGCCCCCTCTGGGCTCTGCTGGGAGGGAGAGGAAGGGGGAAGCAGGGCCCTGCCTGGCTCCACACTATCTCCCTCAGTCCCTGACCCACACCCAGTGAGACATTTCCAGGAAGTGGTCCCTGCCCAGGGCCTGGACCCCAGCGGCGCTCAGGGCCACAAGCTTGGGGCTGCTTCCTGGAACTGCCAGTCTCATCCTGTATCACTGTGGCCACATCCTCCCTCAGGCAAGCCCTGGGCTTGGTGGGGTCTGAGAGGCCAGGTCCTGGCCTGGGGGGCTCTATGCAGACCCAGCCATAGCAGGAGCCTGTGTCCCCACTCCCTGGAGCTGCCCAAGAGAAGGGCTAAAGGTTCCCATAATTCCTCGGGACCCTCATTAGCAAGGGGACCCCCTGCCCCAAGGCCTGGAGAGCCTGGGCTTAACCATGGGAGCTTGGATGGGTGCTCACATCACCCAGATGGTGGTGGGGGTGGGGAGAGTATGCCTGGAGTTAGTGTGGGAAAGAGGCCTTCTCTATGCACCGCTGGGGCAATTTTGTAGAAGATGTGATAAATGACCACCAGGAATTTCTATAGACCGGAAGATTGGGGAACTGGGAGGTCAGGGGACATGTGGCATGGCCTGGAGGCTGCACTGTGTGGGGACTATTCCTAGAACAGCAGAAAGTCAGCGAGGTGGGAATAGAGACCCCTCTGGGGAAAGAAACTGAGGCATGGTGAGATGTGCCTAAGAAGGGGTTGTGCCTACAAGGTTGAGCAGAGCTGGGCCTGGGGCTTAGACAGGCTGGCCTCTGAAACTCAGTTAACACTGTTAATAATAATAGCAAAAATACTAATGAGAATACCAGTAACCATTTACTGAGCACTTACTCTGTGCCAAGTCTCTTTATTTGAATTCTTTTACTTAGTCTTCAAAATAGGTACCACTATGGCCTCTATTTTACAAATAGGAAAACTGAGGCACACAGAGGCTGAGTGGTTTGTCCACAGTCTCACAGCTAGCAAGTGACAGAGCTGGCATTGGAGCCCAGGCAGCCTGGCTCCAGAGCCTACGCCACTCCCTGCCTGGTGAAGGAGTTATTTGCATCTAGAAATGTACAGAAGAGCAGAAGATGTCCCGGGAGAACTTTTCCCCAGGGGAAATCCTGCTCCGATTTTCTGCCTGTGACCTTCGACGTCATCAAAACTGCCCAATGGCTTGGGGCAGGGCCCTGAGCACCCATCCCAGCCCTGCTCTGGTGCCAGCTATGTCTGGGGTGCAGCCCCCAAGAGCGACAGCGCACCGCCGCATTGGGAAAAGAGACAAATGGCTGTGTAAACGTGTCTTGCCTTTCCTCCTGGAGGAAATGGGTCACTCAGTAGGCGCAGTCCTGCAGTTACGGCCTCTCCAGCTGGTGCATGGGGTCTGCAAACAGGTGTTTGAGTGATTCTAGATGCAGTCTTGGCGCCAAGGGCCTCTGAGTGTGGACCAGCGGTGCTCCCTAGTGTTCGTCCTGGGAAACGCACTGGCTTCATGAGCACTGTCTCATGAAGGTCTGGTGTAAAGGGTGATTCTCTGCAACTATGGCCTGAGCTTCGAATTTAAAACCCACACTCTCACGCCTACCTGCGCAAATTCAATCCTGCCCAATCACCAAACAGCCAGGTCACTGGGATCCAGCTGATTCAGCTGGAGGAGAAAGAAGTGTTTTCCTCTGCCCCCAAGAAAACTGTGGGATGGGCTACTGGTCCAAATGGTCTATGGAAGTCTTGGGAGCACCGCAGGAGGAGCCTCTGGGAACGGCGGAACCTCCCAAACTTTGGGAAGGGTGGGCTTGGACTTGGAGTCATCATAATTTAGGGAGTTAAAAGAAAAGAGGCCTCAGGCATAGGCCAGTAAAGTCTCAGAGCCTGGGTAGGTCCCACCCACCCCAAGCCAGGATGCCATCTGGCCCTCCCCCGGAGGAAGGTGGCAGGGCCAAGCAGGTGCTTCCAGGGCAGCCTGGATGAGATCCTGCCCCTAGCAAGCAGGTGGAGGCCGCGGGAATTCCCACCCCACGCTGACACTCTTCCCCCTGGTCTCATGCAATTTTTACTAAGCTCCTGGGTTAGGCTGGAACAAGGCCGCTTGCCCCCATGTCACAGCTATGGATACCTAGGGTCTGTGAGAAGTGGCAGGCCCAAGGTCATACAGACAGACTCAGAGACAGTCCTTGAAACTCGGCCTCCTGATGCCCAGGCTGGTGCTCTGCCCACATCCCTGGTGAGCTGGGCCCAGGTACCAGGACAGTTTGCTGCCCCAGGTAAGGTTGGATCTGCCCCGGAGCAAAATGTCAGGGAGAGGTAGAGCAATGCCTTCCCCTCAGTGCCTGGAGAGGCCGTGGAAGTGCAAAAGACCCCTTGGCAGTCACAGTGGCCTCTGGGGTCCAGTAGCAGGCCTGCCACCCTCTCTAGCGGGAGCTGTAGCCTCAGGCTACTGGCAGCCAGGGAGGCTGAGGGTTCCAGGCCAGGAGGCCCAGACTACGGCGTTGTCTGGGAGGAGCTGAAGGCCTCTATCTGTGCCTTGGCCTCTGCTTCTGAGCGGCACCGCTGGGAGCAGAACCACAGGAAAAGGAAGAAACCTGCAAGAGAAAGGCTGGTAGGTGGGAGTTCCACGAGGCAGCGTGGGCTTCCTCAAAGGCCAGGGTCTCCTTGGCTGCAGCGAGCTGGCCTCCCTGGGGCCCATGAGCAACTCCCAGAATCTCTTACTGTAGGAGGCCAGGGGGCAGAGCCTCAGAGCTGGAAGAGCTGCTGTGGCCAGTCCATCGGGTACCTTCATGCAGATGTAGCCCCCACCAGCTTAGCTAGTGGAGCTGTGGGCTGGACATCAGTCCCCCACTCGCCCCCTTCACCTGAACCCCTTTGGCAGTGAACATCCCACCAGCCATACACCCCCTGCCAGGCGGCTTCCTCCAGGCTGCCCTCCGGCCCTACCGTAGAGCGAGTTTAAGATGGTGAAGAGGAACAGCTGGGGCAGCAGGAAGACGCCAAAAGAAAAGAAGGCCAAAGCCCAGGTGGTTCCCAGCAGCACGGTGAGGCCCAGCACAGTGACAGTGTCATGGCAGGCCCTGGAACTCGGTGCATCCACCCGCGCCCGCAGCCTGCGCAGGGTCCACAGTGCCCAGGCCAGCACCACCAGGTTGAAGAGGGACGTGAGGCCGCCGTAGCCCATGACCAGGACACTGTGCACCACGGGGCTCCGCACCCAGCATCTGCAGGGGAGGGTGACGTGTCAGGCTCACGGTGGCTCCCAGGCCTGCGGGGAGGCCAGCATCACTCCCTGAAGCCCCACTCGGTCTCCTGGCTCAGGCCCTATTGTTTCTTGCCAGACTGAACACACGGTGAAACCCCTCACCTGGCTTTCTAGCCAGGCCACCATCAGAGGACACATCTGCCTCCTTGGTCAACAATCTGAAGCTCCCTCATGCGCACCTTTCCAGTCACAGTGGTTTCTCTCACGTCCCCGCGTCTTCACCCCCTGAAAATTCTTCCTCTCTCCTTTCCACATCTCACTCCTCTCTGCTTCCATGGCCAGCCCAAGGCCGGCATGCCCCATCCTCTATTGGATCCTTGGCCCGGAGCCCTGTTTCCTGGAAACCTCCCCTTCCACCCCACTACATGGTTGTCACTGCCTCATCATCATCTCTGCAGTGGGACGCCCCTCCCCAGGAGCCACTCCCCACCTAGACGGGGCCACCATGGCCTGCGCTGGAGAGTGGGCGGGCTGCCAACCCGTGGCTTGGTGGACAGGGACCCTCCAAGTGTCAACCTGAGAGCACGCAGAGCAGCAGGAGAGCCCACTGAGGGCTGAGCACAGAGCCATGGAGAACTAACCAAAGCCAGCCCCGGTCCCGGGCCCTCCTGGAGGCCTCTGCGCTTTGCCTCCCCAAGTCACCTTCAAGACAGATGCCACCTTTTAGTCGAACACAATGTCATGCTGAGGCAGGAGAATAGGGTTTAGAGAGAGGGAACGTAAGGACTTCCTAGAACTAAATCAAATGGAGGCCAGGCGCGGTGGCTCATGCCTGTAATCCCAGCACTTTGGGAGGCCAAGGTGGGCGAATCACTTGAGGTCAGGAGTTGGAGACCATCCTGGCCAACATGGTGAAACCCCGTCTGTACTAAAAATACAAAAATTAGCCAGGCATGGTGGCGGGTGCCTGTAGTCCCAGCTACTCGGGAGGCTGAGGCAGGAGAATCACTTGAACCCGAGAGGCAGAGGTTGCAGTGAGCCAAGATCGCACCACTGCACTCTAGCCTGGGTGACAGAGCGAGATTCCATCTCAAAATAAATAAAAATAAATCAAATGGAAACACTTCAGCTGTGACAGAAAATATCCTCTCCATTTACATAGGGCGTATGCCAAATGACTTTGTAATTTTACTTCATCCTCCTCATTTACAGAGGGCGTACACCAAGTAACCAATGGAAACCTCTAGAGTGTATTTAAACCTCCACAAATTCTGTAACAGGGTTCTTGAGGCCCTGTGCTCTGGCCCACTCCCACACTGTAGCGCGTACTTTCATTTTCAATCAATCTTTGCTTTTGTTGCTTAATTCATTCCTCACAAAAAAAAAAAAAAAAAAAAAAAAGGTTTTTTTTTGAGAGGGAGTCTCTGTTGCCATGCTGGATGGAGTGCAGTGGCGTGATCTTGGCTCACTGCAACCTCCGCCTCCCGGGTTCAAGCAACTCTCTCTCAGCCTCCTGAGTAGCTGGGACTACAGACACCCGACACCACGCCCAGCTAATTTTTGTGTATTTTTAGTAAAGACAGGGTTTCACCATGTTGTCCAGGCTGATGTCGAACTCCTGACCTCAGTTGATCCACCTGCCTCGGCCTTCCAAAGTGCTGGGATTACAGGCATGAGCTACCATGCCCAGGCTTGTCCCATTCTTGGTTCAAGACGCCAAGAACCTGGACACCCTCCACCAGTAACGATGTGCTTTATGTGACTTGTCCCCTGCAATCCCCACAACAACCCATAAGGCAAGTACATAATCATCCTCATCCTGCAGATGAGGAAACTCAGGCTCTGCTCAGGAACACATTCCAGTTAGAGGCAAAGCTGGAACCTAAAGCCCCAGGCTCAGAGCCTGAGCCCCTAACTGTCACAATCCCCTGCTCAGGTTCACTTTGTGGCTCCTGCCCCTTCAGTCACAAGGGTCCCAGGACATTATTTTGGGATTCCTCCAAGTTGATGAGTGTGGTAGGCGACCACTCACTTTCACCACTAGGGAATATCACCACGGGGGCAGCTCTACCACAGTCCATTCATCCAGCATCCCGTCAGCAGACATCTGAATGATTTTCAAGGGTTGTATTTGTTTTGTTTTGTTTTTTGAGATGGAGTCTCACTCTGTCTCCAGGCTGGAGTGCAGTGCCGCAACCTCGGCTCACTGCAATCTCCACCTCCCAGCTTCAAGCGATTCTCCTGACTCAGCCTCCCGAGTAGCTGGGATTACCGGCGCCCGCCACCACGTCCGGCTAATTTTTGTATTTTTAGTAGAGATGGGATTTCTCCATGTTGGCCAGGATGTGTTTTTTATTTGTTTGTTTGTTTGAGTCGGCGTCTCGCTGTCGCCCAGGCTGGAGTGCAGTGGCGCGATCTTGGCTCACTGCAACCTCTGCCTCTCGGGTTCAAGTGATTCTCCTGCCTCAGCCTCCCGAGTAGCTGGGACTACAGGCACCCGCCACCATGCCTGGCTAATTTTTGTATTTTTAGTACAGACAGGGTTTCACCATGTTGGCCAGGATGGTCTTGATCTCCTGACCTCATAATCTGCCCGCCTCGGCCCCCAAAGTGCTGGGATTACAGGCGTGAGCCACCGCGCCCAGCCTGTTTTTGGTTTTTAACTGATGTTTGGGTTTAGGAATGTGTATATACATAGTAAGAGATGTTTTAAATTTAAGATTAAAAAAAATCACAAACCCCAAGGTAATTGTTTCCTGAGAGGAGACGGCAGAGTGAGGAAGACCCAGGGAGAAGCTGGCTTGTAGGTGGGTGTTCTCTAACATCTGTGCATTAGTGGGTCCTGTGGACGTGTCACTAAAGCTCCTTTGTCCTCATCACATTATTATATAAGAAAATAGGCTGGGTGTAGTGGCTCACGCCTGTAATCCCAGCACTTGGGGAGGCCAGGGCAAACGGATCACCTGAGGTCAGAAGTTGAGACCAGTCTGGCCAACATGCTGAAACTCTGTCTCTACTAAAAATACAAAAATTAACTGAGCGTGGTGGCAGGCACCTGTAATCCCAGCTACTCGGGAGGCTGAGGCAGGAGAATCGCTTGAACCCAGGAGGGAGAGGTTGCAGTGAGCCGAGATCACACCATTGCACTCCAGCCTGGGCAACAAGAGCAAAACTCCATCTCAAAAAAAAAAAAAAAGAAAGAAAAGAAAATACATCTTCAGAGAGTATGTAAACTAAGGCCAGAGCCTCTGTTTCCTCATCTGTAGGATGGGGATGATTATGTACTTGCCTTATGGGTTGTCGTGGAGATTGCAGAGAACAATTCATGTAAATTGAAGTCACGTGTCCTCTGATACACCCAAGCCTCACTGTGAGAGGGATCAGCCCCACCTAGGTAGCACGCAGTGCCCCGGCCTTGCCTCAGGGGCTGGGGGCCCGGCTTTGGACCAGCCTGCCAGAGACCAAGCCCCAGCTCTGCCACTGACTGGCTGGGGCTCCTCAAGTAGAGTTCTTAAGCTGCCTGTTTCTCAGGTGCCCTAACTGTAAAATAGGGCTGGCAACAGGACCCGGCCCTTGCCCTTGTGAAAACGAAGCCGGCTGATACCCAGGGCCTGCCACAGAATCAGCCCCCATCCTGAGCCTGCATCAGCCAAGAAGGAAAAAGATTCCACAGCCGGCTGCAAGTGAGTGATGGGCCCACGGGGGTTCCTTAGGCTAGTCTATGTCTGGCTGTTAGAAATGTTGCATAATAATAAAAAGCTTAATGTCCTTGCCTGCAGGGAGGGGCTATAAAAAAAAAAAAAAAAGCAGCAGTATGTCCCCCGGCCCCTAAAGGCCCACCTTGCTGCCTCTCTTTGCCTCCCCCAAGCCCAGCCCCCACAGCACTCTTGTCCAACTAGGAGGGCTTGAGAGGCCTGGCAGGTCGGGAGGAGTTGGAGCCTGGGTAGGTGCAGCAAGGTGGTCTGCAGGGGAACAGAGTCAAGTGCAGGCTGAGTCAGACCCTCAGGGCCTGGGCACTGGAGGGCAGGGCAGGAGAGAGGAGGTGGGAGGCCCGCTGCCCTGGCAGGTTGGCGAGCAGATGCTGGCTTCGTAGACTTCGCCAGCATAGAACACAAGGCTGCCTCTTCAGGAGACCCGGATCCATGAAAGGGATGTGGTGGAGCCCCCTGCAAACCCCCCTGTCTAAGCCCCAGCTCCCTCTCTGCCCCACAGCCAGTGCCTTGCCTCCAGGATATTCCATTTGGAGCCCCAGGCCCATGTGGCCCTTCTGCCAGGCCAGGGAGCCCACTGCAGCCCTGAGGGCACTCACATGGACATGTTCTGGAAGGCTGTGCCATTCTCCCAGCTGTCGAAGACGGGGATCGTGCAGGGTCCGTATACCGAGCTCTTGACAGAGAGGGAAAGCAGCACCAGGAGGGCTGGGGCCCCTGAGAGGTGGGACGAAGGCTCAGGAGATGTGGGAGAGGGCTGGCCCTCGGTCCCTGGGGCTGCTGACACAGAATTTCACTGGTCAAGGGACAACTGGGAGGAGACTGTTCTGAGCCCCCGGCTTCAGAGCAATGAGCCTGGTGGTTTGGAGGAAGCTCTCCTCCAAGATGATGTTAGTGATGGCTGTATGACGGAACAGTGGTGGAGGGAGGAGTGGTCACACTGGGAAGGTGCTGGTGGGGAGCAAATGGGAGGGAGGACTGGGGAACTGCTGAGGAAATAGAGATAAGCAAGAAAGGGGCAAGGATGGTGATGAAGGTACCAGTGATGGTGCTGCTGGAGATAGAGAAGGTGGAGGAAGGGATGATGGTGGTGATGGAGGTGGAGTAGGTGGGGGAGGAGGTGGTGACGGTGGTGAAGGAGGTACAGAAAATGATGGTAGTAATGGAGGTAGAGGATGTGATGATGGTGCTGATGGAGGTGGAGGAGATGGAGGTGATGATGGTGTTAGTGGAGGTGGAGGAGGTGATGATGGTGACGATAGAGGTGGAGAAGATGGAGGAGGTGATAGTGATGATAGACATGGAGGAGGTAATGATGATGATGATAGAGGTGGAGGAGATGGAGGAGGTGATGGTGATGATGGAGGTGGAGGAGGTGATGATGCTGATGATGGAGGTGGAGGAGGTAATGATGGTGATGATGGAGGTGGAGGAGGTGATGATGGTGATGATGGAGGTGGAGGAGGTGATGATGCTGATGACAGAGGTGGAGGAGATGGAGGAGGTGATGATGATGGTGATGGAGGTGGAGGAGGTGATGATGGTGGTAGTAGAGGTGGAGGAGGTAGTAGAGGTGGAGGAAGTGATGATGGTGATGACAGAGATGACAGAGGTGGAGGAGATGGAGGAGGTGATGATGATGGTGATAGAGGTGGAGGAGGTGATTGATGATGGTGGTGACAGAGGTGGAGGAGATGGAGGAGGTGATGATGGTGATGATGAAGGTGGAGGAGGTGATGATGGTGATGATAGAGGTGGAGGAGATGGAGGAGGCGATGGTGATGATGGAGGTAGAGGAGCTGATAACGGTGATGATAGAGGTGGAGGAGATGGAGGAGGTGATGGTGATGATGGAGGTGGAGGAGGTGATGATGGTGGTGATAGAGGTGGAGGAGATGGAGCAGGTGATGATGGTGATGATGGAGGTGGAGGAGGTGATGATGGAGGTGACGGAGGTGGAGGAGGTGGTGATGGAGGTGGAGGAGATGATGGTGGTGATGAAGGAGGTGGAGGAGGTGATGGAGGTGGAGGAGGTGATGATGATGGTGATGAAGGTGGAGGAGGTGGTGATGGAGGTGGAGGAGGTGATCATGGTGGTGAAGAAGGTGGTGATGTAGGTGGAGGAGGTGATGATGGTGGTGATGTAGGTGGAGGAGGTGATGACGGTGGTGATGAGGTGGAGGAGGTGATGGCGATAACGTAGGTGGAGGAGATGATGACGGTAGTGATGGAGGTGGAGGAGGTGATGGTGATAACGAAGGTGAAGGAGGTGATAATGGTGGTGAAGGAGGTGGAGGAGGTGACGATGGTGATGACGGAGGTGGAAGAGGTGATAAAATTAGTAACATGGAAAGTAGAGGTGGGTGTAGACAGAGTTCACAGCTGGTGGTCATGTAATGGCCACTAGGATGATGAGGAGGAGAGGAAAGAAAGGACTAAAGGGGGTCAATACCCTGCCCACCTGGAGGTCTGAGGAGGAGGAGAGGAGAGATGATGTGCTTACCCCAGCCTAGCACACCAAGCTTGAGCACATATCTGCGGATGTAGATGTTGTAGACGCGCCCAAGGAGGAGGCAGAGGTTGAAGCCCTCGATGGCCATCCAGGTGAGGCAGCTGAGCAGCGCATAGTGCAGGGCAGCGGCCAGAGCCGTGCATGCTGACCCGGGCACAGGAGACATTGCGAATGCGGGGCTCAGCAGGAAGGCAATGTTCAGGAGCAGCACAGAGGCATGCAGGTTCATGTGGATGCGTGTTAAGGAGTCACTCTGCTTCCTGCAGGTGAGAGAATGGCCCTCCATGGCCCAGGGACATCACCCAGGCAGCACTACCCACTGGGCGCACAGGTGCATGCCGACGGGGAAACTGAGGCAAAGAAGGGGCAGGGATCCCACAGCAGTCGCATCACAAGGCTGGTCTCCCGCCTCCTGGCCCCCACCCTCTGGAGAAGCACACCCAGTTCTAGTGGACTAAACGGGACACAAGGAAGGGTGATGTGCCACAGTGCGGGGCAGGCCCAGCACTGTGGCAGTGGAATACCTGAAACGGAAGTGCAGCAGGACTGTGATCAGCGAAGCCACAATGGAGATGCTGCAGCCCACGAGGGAGATGTACGTAAGAGGTGCCAGCAACTCTGCAGGGACCAGGGCCGGGGAGAGTTGCTGCAGGAGGGAAGAGGGGCTGGAGGCCAGAAGCATAGTATCGCCCTCCCTCCCATCTTCAGTCAGAGGGACCTCCTGAGGCCTCCTCTCCAAGTCCCCTTCCCCACAAACCTAGCCATGGACCTGGCTTGAACAAGGCCATGGCAGATACAGTCAGTTTTGCCCCCTCCACAGCTCCCATCTCCCTCTTCTTCTATGAGTACCTCCCTTCTCCCACACCCTATGCACCTGGGGGGTTCCACCACTTTGCCCTCTTCATGCAGAAAGGGGCGCCAGGCCTGGTCAAGCAGGGCCCTCCCTCCTCCTGCCTATAGTGATTGGGTCAGGGATGAGCACATGGCTGGCAGAACTGGGTAAAAGAAGATTTTATTCCACTGGCCTGAAAGCTAGCAGGGCATGAGCCTGGAACTGCTGCCAGCTATATTATTATCTCACAAGGAGATCCTATTTGAAGGCTAAGCCAGCACAGAGCAAGCACAGTTGAAGGACAGAGATAGAGTGCTATCTTAGTGATCTTAGTGATCAGCCCCTGGATCAAGCCATGCCTGAAGCCTAACCCAGCCTTTCCAGAAACATGAGTCCATAAAGTTTTTTATCTTTTTTTTTTTTTTTTTTTTTTGCTTAAGCCCATTTAAGTTGGATTTTCTGTCCCTTGCGCCAGCTTTTGCCTTGCTTCTCTGCCACAGACACAGGTCCCTCTGCAGCTCTGAGCCCCACTCAGGATGCATACATACCATGAGAACAGCAAAGTAGGTGAGGTGGTTGCAGCGGCAGAGCACCTGAAAGCGGGAGGGCTGCTCTGTACGACAGCCCTCAGGGCTCCAGCCCCCCCAGGGCTGTTTCCTGGCTCCCTCCTTCCAGAAGACACAGGTCAGATTATAGCCTTCCTGGGTAGAGATGCTGGGGTCAGTCATAGGGTGCAGAGGAAAGGCTGCGGATCAGTGTCTGGGAGTCCTGGGGGCCAACGGTGACTGAACTGCACATTTGCCAACATCTTACCAGGCACTGGCTGGCCTTTGGCCTCAGACAGTCTCAGATTCCAGTCCTACCTCCACTGTGGGCTCGCAGAGTGACCCTGGCAAGATGCCAAGTTGCTCTGAGCCTCAGTTTAGTCATCTACAGAATAGGATCATTCATACCCATGTTACAACAATGATGGAAAAACAAAAGGCAACATGGAATCTTGAGTGTCCAGCTCTGGCCTTTTATATAGTAGGCACTCCATAACCAGCTGATCCCTTCCCCTCCTCCCCGTGGGGAACAGCAATGTGCTCAGACCCATGCCTGGTCGGGGGAGACTCATCCACAGACAATCCTAACGCCAAGCCACGTGGGTGGAGAAGTGGAGGAAATGACACAGGCAATCACAGAAAACCATGGAGGGCAGGCAGAGCTGACCCAAAGGGAGAAGGGGAGGTGGGGGCCCTGAGCCCTTAGAGGACGTGTTGGATTTCAGCACGAGTAGGGCAAGGGCATTCCAGGTGGAGGGAACCGTAGTGGCAAAAGCCCAGAGCTGAAAGGAAAGGATGATGGTGAAATTCAGAGTGCAGGGCAGTCCTGGTGAAGCTGAAGGGAAGATGGAGCCAGAAAGTAGAGGCTCCGGGCTTTTCAGGAATGCCAGGAACCAGAAATGGAGGCACTGAGGCTTGTGAGCCACCCCACTCCGCCCCCACCCCCAACGAGCAGCCCTGTCTTTGTTCCAGGATCAGCATCTGCACTTCCCCTAGGAGCTCACTCCTTCACCCCAGTCCCTGGGCCGTGTGACCCAGGCCTGGCCAATCCACACATTCTATCCCCCTGGGCACAGTGACAGGTGCAGGGATGGACATGTGACCCAGCTGAACCTTTAAGATCCTGAGACCCTGATCCACGCTGGGGCAGGTTGGGGGTAGGGAGTAGGGGGAAGAGCCTGATGGGAAGAGGGAAAGGAAGTCTGGCTCTCCAGCATCCATCATGCCACAGAACGGACAGCCAAGGCAGGAGACCACTGCTGAGATGGAGAGAGACTGAGCCATGAGGGCATCAGATCCATCCCTGGATCCAGCCGTGCCTGAAGCTGGTGGACCACCCCTAGACATTTCATTGATGTGTGCCAATCAGTTCCCTCTGTGCTCAAGCTGGCTTGAGGTGGTCTTTTCTCACTTGCAACTGAAAGAATTCTGACAAATGCATGAGTAAAAACTTCTCTCTCTCTTATTTCTTGAGCAGGAATTTTCAAAGTGTGATGGATTTCCAAGATGGTTCCACAGATTTGGGTCTAGTCAAACCAGTGTTCAACAGGAGAGTCACAGAGGGGCAGGGGTGTAGTGGAAACGGAGGCGCCCCCAGAAGTACCAGGCTTTGGTTGTGCCAGAAGCTGATGTTCACCGGATCCCTGAGGTTGTTCACGTGCCCATGACTCAGCTGGGCCCCCAGGACGTAGTTGTTGAGCAGAGATGAGTTGTTTTCATCCTGGAAGGGCAGCAGGAGAAGGGCTGAGTGGAGGGGAAATGGGGAGGCTCTGGGTAAGGTCTGAGCTCCGCTTCCCTGGATGAGAATAAGCAGCAAGAGTTTCACGTGTGCAGCGTGAAAGCTTTCCCAGCCTCCCAGCCTCCCAGCCTTCCCAGCCTCCCAGCCTCCCAGCCTTTGCATGTGCTGTTCCTGCCCTGTGGAAAGCTGTCCTCTCACCACCCCCTGCTCCACCTCTCACTCGTTTAATGCATTCCAGCCTCACGCCCTCCACCTCACCACTATCCTCACTCACTTTCAAAGCCAAGGTTGAAAGGCACCTTCCCCAGAAGCTCCCCTGGACTGCCCACTGGGAAGAGCCCCAACCCCACCCTGACTCATCCATCCCTCTGGATCTCTATGGCTATAATCAACCTTGTGCTGACATTAAATCCCTAAGGTCAGGCCGGGCACAGTGGCTCACGCCTATAATCCTAGCATTTTGGGAGGCCGAGGCAGGCGGATCACTTGAGGCCAGGAGTTCAAGATCAGCCTGGCCATCATGGTTAAACCCGGTCTCTACTAAAAATACAAAAATTAGCTGGGCATGGTGGTGCACGCCTGTAATCCCAGGGAGGCTGAGGCAGGGGAATCGCTTGAACCCAGTAGGCGGAGGTTGCAGTGAGCCGAGATCATGCCACTGCACTCCAGCCTGGGCAACAGAGCGAGACTCTGCCAAAAAAAAAAAAAAAAAAAAAAAAAAAATCTCTAAGGTCTTAGTCTAGGCATCAAGACAGAGAGTTCTCTGAGGGCTGGGAATAAGTGCCTTCTTGTCTGTCTCCCGCCTAGTGACAAGCACATCGTAGGTTTCTTAGGTCTCATTTGCAGATTGTAATTATACCTTCCTACCATTCTGCTAAAGCTGGCAGGGAAACTGAGGCCCAGAGAGGGACAATTGCTGGCTTGGATTGCACAGATGGCTGGTTGGTCTCACTCAGTGCTGGTCACCCAGAGGCCAGGCAGTGACATGGGCGCCTGCAGTGGATCCCAAGAAGGGGCCGGCACCCACCCTCCTTGGCCCGCCATCACACTGACCTTGAAAAAGTGGGTGTTGGAGAAGTAAATACAGATGAGCCGCAGCTCCCTGGGGCGGGTCTTGCAGGCGTCCCAGGTCAGCTCGGCAGGGAACTGCATGGCATGCTGACCCCGGGCATGCTGACCTCCAGCCTGCGGAGAGTCACAAACAGGCTGTCTGGCAACCAGGACCTGTAGACCTGACCCCAACACCTTCACTGCCTCCCACTCCCCGTGAAACCTTCCTTGGGGTTTCCACCCACAGAACCTTCTCCCCCAGGCTGCATCTCCTCCCAGACTTCCCAAGATCCCAAGCCTTCCGTCCATGCTGTTCCTGAGTTTTGGATGTTTACCTGACCCACTGGACCCCTGAAGATGGAGCTACCTCAGCACCCGGCCCCAGCCCCAGCCCCAGCCCCTGCCAGGGATCCAGCTGATCACCCCAGGGTCCTAAAAGGAGCCAGGGTTCCTGGCCTCTCCCACAGTGCCTCCCCCAGGGGGCAGCCTCCAGCCAAAGCAAGAAGAAGACTCTGCCCTGGAGGCGCCATAAAGCACCTCCCTTTCCACAGTTCACACAGCGAGTATCAGCCCCATTTTACAAAGGAGGCAACTCACTGCCAGTTAGGGCAGAACCTGGACTGTGGGGTGTGGGGAGGACAGTGGAGCCTAGAGAAAGTCCAGATCTTAAACGCCTGGAGGACTTCTAGGGCAGGGCAGCTGGCCACACCCCAAAACCCGCAGCCTCTGACCTGGGGCACCCGCTTCAGAGTGGCACTGGTCAGCGAGAGGCCAGAGAAGTCGCAGCTCAGCTTGAAGGCCAGAGACTGGATGGTGGGTGTCTGCAAGGTCAAGTTGTAGCCTGGGAAGCTGGTGTTCAGTAGCATCTGCTCCAGATGGTAGAGTTGACTGCAGCCCAGAGAGATGGCCAGGAAGGCCAGAGCCCGGAGTGGGGTAAGGGTGAGAGGGGGCTGTAAACAGCCTGGGAGGGCAGGGCCTCCCCACCCACACTTCTGTCACTCCCACCTCCAGACCACTGCACACACAGCATCCTTGGCACACTGTTACCTCCCTACCCCATCTATCCCCTCCTCTTGATTAACTCCTGTTCAGGTCCCAGTTTTTTGTCACCTCCTCCAGGAAGCCTTCCCTGACTGCTCCCTCACAGCTTCCCAGTAGCCACTCTTAGCCCTGACCAGTCTTCAGCATTGGCCGCTCACCTAGAGCTGCTCAGACTTTGGGTCACAGACCCTGGAGAGCCCAGCCAGAATCTTAGAGCCCCTTCCCAGGAAAATGCACGGAGACCCACAGTTCTGCACTTAGTGTCATGACATCTATGATTAAGGGCCCCCATTCCTCGATGATAAACTTCATGAGGGCAGTGACATGCCCACCCTGCATCCCCAGAGCCTAGTGTCAGGCATGCAGTAGGTGCTCAATAAAAGTGCTGAAAAAATGCACTGTTAAGAGTCTACATTAGACTAACCCTGACCCACTGATTCAAGGTGCAGGCTTGGGGTGGGAGGCATAGCTAACTCTAAACAGGAGAGGGACACGTCCAACTCACCGAGAGGAAAAAAACGAGCTCCGACCCCTGGACACCTGCATATTCTCCATGTAGCTCAGGAGTTCTTTCCATGTCTCTGTGGGGACACAACTCCCCCTCAGCTTGTGTCTCAACTGCCCTCTGGCCCCACAACCTCTGGGCTTTCCATCTCACCCTGAGAGTCTAGTTCACAAGCAGCTCCTGCTGCCCCCAGGAAGCCTAAGTGGCCCTTTTCAATCTCCCATGGTTTGACGCCTCCCCCTTTTGCATCACAGTCCCAGGACTGGGCTAGGGCTGCCCCCAGTTCAGCAGAGCTCCCTTACCTGCTGTTGCATTCTGCAAAGTGAGAAGGCACAGGCACAGGAAAAGGGCACCACAGTGATCCATGCCCTGTGCAGAGTCTCCTCCAAGAACTGGCTCTGGCCCTGGAAAAGGTGCATGCCATCACCATGATGATAAAAGAGCAACCTCTAACTTCTAGGTGTCTGGCATGTCCCAAGAGTAGGACATGCAGCATCTTATTTGACTCACCACTCCTGCATTTCACAGATGAGGAAGCTGAGGATGAAGGGCAAAGGGTCTTGCTTTACTTAAACCTGCCTAAAGCCAGGTCTCTAAGACTCCAGAATCCTTGACCACCAAGTAATGGCTGCCATTAGCAGCTCTGCCTGATACGCTCCCTCTCCCAGAAAGCAGTCTTTCTGGGGGCTTTCCCAGGATCCCAGCCTCTACCCAGGGGGAAGGTGTTTGGGAGAAAGCAACATGTAAACCCCATCCAGCCCTGCCATTAACTCATCATGCGGCTTTGGGTAGGATCTGTCTCTCTCTCTGCCCTCATTTTCCTCCATTTTAAAATGAACTAATAAACTTCTGCTTCAATAGAGCAAATTTATGTCTGCCCCTTAAAGCCCCACTAAAATGAGAGGGAATGAATAAAATAGGCACAAAGCCACAGAACAATGGGGAAGAAAAGAGGCATGAAAAACAGTACAATGGGCAAGAAAAGAGGCACAAAGCCTCTCAGGAAGCTGCTGGAGGATGTGCTCCAACAAAACGAGAGAGTAAATCATGAAAGAAGACACAGGATACAGGAAATCCTGTACCCTACCATGGGAGAGGTAAAGCTACTCCCTAGAAAACAGGCACAAAGACAGAACAATGGGAAAGAAAACAACTGCAGAGATGGGAGATGTCAGCTAAATTTTGGAGACTACAAGTAGGTGGCACCTGGTGAGACATTTAGCAGACCAAAAAAAGTTGAACCCAAGTGACTGCAGTGGGGAGAGGTGTGGTGTTGGCGGGAGACAAGGAGAAGCTTCACAACCTTGGAAGCACTTGAGAACTGGAGGCATCAGGAACCTCTGAAGTGGGGATGAAGGAAGAGGCTAAAAACAGAGATTGTTGGCCAGGCACGGGGGCTCATGCCTGTGATCCCAACTCTTTGGGAGGCCAAGGCAGGAGGATTGCTTGAGACCAGGAGTTCCAGACCAGCCTGGGACACATGGCAAAACCCTGATTCTAAAAAAAAAAGTACAATACAAAAATTAGCTGGGTATGGTGGCCTGCGCTTGTGTCCCCAGCTACTCAGGTGGGTGAGGTGGATCCTGCCCAGGAGATGGAGGCTGCAGTGAGTCAAAAATCATACCACTGCACTCCAGCCTGGGCAACAGAATAAGACCTTGTCTCAAAAAAATAAAAAATAAAAATAAAAACAGAGTTCGTTGGTTGTGAGTCTTTAAAATGCCCAACTCAGTCCCCAGATCTCCCCTGCCACCTCGAGTATTCAGGAGTTTCCTCACTATCCTACCATCCCCAATCCTGCTCCACACAAAGTTTACACACAAAGTCTCCACACAAAGTTGGAGAGAGGATGCACCATAATCAGAACAGAAGGGGGAATTAAGCAATATCCCCTCCCCACATCCTCCCCCACTCAGATTCCAGAAGACTGCAGCAACCAGGGTTATGCCCCAAGGCAAGAGAAAAGTCTCTGAGGAGCTAACCATTCCAATAATAGTATCCTACAGTTACTTCTATTTTTGTGTTCCTCAATGTCATGGCCAAGACCTAACTTACAGTGAAATTTCACCAGTCACCAAGCTCTGCCAAGCAGTTAGGTTTTTAGTGCTCCTCTCTTGAATGGTCAACCAAGGATTACTGAGAATTTCAAAACACACACCCTTTCTTGAGAAGCTGCTGGAGGATGTGCTCCAACAAAATGAGAGAGTATATCATGAAAGAAGACACAGCGTACAGGAAACCCTGTATCCTACCATGGAAGAGGTAAAGCTACTCCCCAGAAAATGTGTGAAGGGAAGGCCCGGGTTGATGCTGAACAGCAGGACTAGGGCATTTCCCATCCGGAGGGAGCAGGAGAAAAGAATGCCCTGGGAGGGAGCTCTTCAAGAAAAAAATAAGGAAGAGGAAAAGGAGAGTAGATAGACTATCGAATAGGTTAGAACATCTAGAAAAATTGTTTTTTGAGATGTCTTATGGAAGTTTATAAATGCAAAAATAAAAAGAAGCATTTAATTTCAAGAAAACCAAGTTGTACAAGAAAATGAAATGCTGCTACACGACTTAATATGGAATGTAATGCATATAGTCATAATAGAAACATTGAACAGGAGATTTTTTTAATTGTGTAAAAACCATATTAAGATGATTTTGATTTCCACCTAGAAAGTAGAGAGTCAGATGGGAGTATTGTTCCCATGATAACAATGGGAAAGCCAAATAATATACAAAATCTTTTTTTTTTTTTTAGCCTACTGGAGAGCTGGGGTCACAGGCCACCAAGCGAACTGGTTTCTGGAGGTAACCAGAACACATTATCTTTGATAGATGAAACACATGATCTGTTTCATGTTTGACAGAGCATGGAGGAACAGGTAGTTGCCGCAAAAGTAGATAAGGAGAAAATGACTAATATCTTAATGAAATCTTAATGGCTGAGCATTAGCTAGAGTGGCAGTTTACTGGGAGCCCCAGACACAAGGGTAACCTGTACCCCCAATTTCTTCCTACAGTCCTCCACTGGATGCTCATGAGAATGATGTGGAGTGGGACAGGGCCTGAGAGAGGCCCCATGGTAACATAGCCATGCAGGATGTGCCAAGGGTTGAGGGTGGAGCAGGAGTACCTGGAGAAGCCCATCTGTGCTCTGGGCCCTGCATGAGTGCAAGGTGGTAATTGGCTGCTGCTGAGAGATAAACACCTGCACCCTGGCTTTGCTTTGATTTAAGATGCCCATCCCACAGGTCCCTGACCTGCTATAAAGCAAATGTTGACTGCTGCTGCTGGAGGAGTAGAAGACCCTCCCACCACAAAGCTGCAGTGACACTAAGCAAAAGCCATCAGTGCTGGGTGCCTTGGCTCATGCCTGTAATCCCAACACTTTGGGTGGCCGAGATAGGCGAATTGCTTGAGCCTAGGGGTTCGAGACCAGCCTGGGCAACATGGCAAAACTCTGTCTCTAAAACAAAAAACAAAAAAAACAACAACAACAACAAAAAAAATTAGCCAGATGTGGTGGTGCACACCTGTAGTCCCAGCTACTCAGGAGGCTGAAGTGTGAGGATCACCTGAGCCTGGGAAGTTGGAGGCTGCAGTGAGCCGTGATAGCACCGCTGTACTCCATCCTGGGCAACAGAGTGAGACCCTGTCTCAAAAGAAAACCAAAAAAAAAAAAAAAAAAGCCACTGGACACTGGCAAGGAAGAGGCAACCCATTAGTGTCCAGGATTTTGCACTGATATAAAACAGAGGACTGCTGCTACTACTGGGAAAAGAACAGGAATCTCACTCCTACTCAAGATCCTCCAACCAATAAGGCAGAGTTTGGTTCCCATGGGGGTGAAGGGGAAGAAGTCTGCCTGCACTCTAGTACCTGCACTGAATAAGAAGCAGAGGTTGTCAAAAACTGGAGGAGAAACATGAACACTAAGAAAGCCCCACTCCTGGGGCTCAAGACTGTCTAAGGCTGAAGCTAGAGCAGGAGAATCAAGAATTCACTGCCTCCACCACAAGCTTTGCACCAAGCAAAAGTAACAGCAGTCTACCGCTGGAGAAGGGACCAGAACACGAAGAGAGATTTCCTCTGTGTTGCATGCATGCAATGCTGAGCACGGAGTGGGGACACTGGGAAAATTCCTGTGGGACTCAAGTCCTCATGCTGAACACAATGTAGGGACAGTCCACCACTGGAGAAATTTGGAGCCTGTAGTATGCAGAAGGTAACTATAGCAACAACAAAACCTAAATCCAGCTGGGCACTGTGGCTCATGCCTATAATCCCAGCACTTTGGGAGGCCAAGGCAGGAGGATCATTTGAGCCCAAGAGTTCAAGATCAGCCTGGGCAACATAGTGAGACTCCATCTCTAAATAAACAGATAAATAAATAAAACTTAAACCTAAATCAACTACAGATTATATTGACTTGAGGCCTATACTACAGCCATGACATAAGAAATATTCCAATTTCTAGGCATAAATATCATTTACTTTACTACTGTTCCATTACACACAATGCCTGGTAGTTAGTCAAAGATTTTAAGACATACAGAACCAGATCTTAGAGATGGCCAAAATGTTGGAACTATCATATAGAGACAAGATAGCTCTGGTAAATATGTTAAAGGGTGTAGTGGAAAAGGTAAACTTCTAAGAACAGACAGGAAATTTCAGCAGAACAATGGAAACTATTAAGGCTAGTCAAGTAGAAATGTTAGAAATAAAAAACTCGATATCAGTGATGAAGAATTCCTTCAATGTGTTTATTAGCAAACTGGACACAGCAAAGTAAAGAATCCTTGAACTTGATGATAGTGTAATATAAATTATCCAAATTGAAATATAAAGAGTAAGAAGAGTGAAAATAAAAATTAACAGATTACCCAAGAACTGTGCAAATGGTCTGTATATATGTAACTGGAATCCTAGCTAAAGGAGAGAGAACAGAGAAGAATAAATAGAAACAGAAAGAAAAGAAAATTGAAAATTTAAAAATGGGCAATTTTTTTCCAAAATTAATAAAAGACAACAAACCACAGATCCAAGAAGCTCTGCAAAACCCGATGGAATAAATGCAAAGAAAAACACATCTAGATACATCCTAGTCAAACTGCTGCAGAACCGAAGATAAAATCTTGAAGTCAGCCAGAAGAAAAGAGCCATTATACACAGAAGATAAAAGATACCAACTACAAGAGACTTCTTATCAGAAACTATCAAAACCAGAAGATAATGCAGCCATATCTTTCAATAAAAATCTGTCATCCTAAAACTCCATGCCCAGTGAAAATATCTTTCAAAAACGAAGACAAGGTCGGGTGCAGTGGCTCACACCTTTAATCCCAGCACTTTGGGAGGCTGAGGTGGGTGGATCGCTTGAGCCCAGGGGTTCGAAACCAGCCTGGCCAACATGGCGAAAACCCGTCTCTAGAAAATATACAAAACTTAGTCAGGCATGGTGGCATGCACCTGTAGTCCCAGCTATTCAGGAGGCTAAGGCTGGAGGATCACTTGAGTCCAGGAGGTCAAGACTGCAGTGAGCCATGATCATGCCATTGCACTCCAGCCTGGGTGACAGAGCAAGATCCTGTCTCAAAAAAAAAAAAAAAAAAAAGAAGAAGAAGAAGGCAAAATAAGAACTTCTTCAGATGAGCAAGGAGTTTGAGAATTCATTGCCAGCAGATTGTCACTAAAATAAATATTGAAGAAAATTCTTAGGGCAGAAGAAAAATTATGCCAGTTGGAAATTTGGACTTAAACAAAGAAATGAAGAGTATTGAAACTGGCAAAAATGTGTCAAATATAAAATAAATTACCTTGGTTTTAATATCTGTTTAATGTAAAAACAGTAACAATGCATTGTCGGGATCATAGTGTATGTAGAAGTAGAAGTGTACCACAAAAATAGCACAACAGGCAGGAGAGAGGAAATGGAAGTATTTGGTTGTGAGGTTCTTAAACTATATTTTAAGTATTGTAATGTTATTTGAAGGTAAATTGTGGAAAGTTAAATATGTGTATTTAAATCCTACAATGCCATCACAAAAAAAGAGAAAATTATAAGATACAGCTAGTAAGGCAATAGTAGAGATAAAATAATATTATGAAAACCGCTCAATCCAAAATAAGACAGGACAAGAAGAAAAAGAAACAAAGAACAGATGGAATATAGAGAAAACAAATAGCAAGACGGTAGATATAAACCCAATCATATAAATAATTACATTAAGCATAGTCCAAATGCTCCAATTAAAAGGCAAAAATTGTCTGACTGGATTATAAAAGCAAAACCTAACTACATACTGTCTTCAAGAAACACGTATCAAATATAAAGACACCAATAAATTACATGTAAAATGATGGAAAAAAGATATACCAATCATAAGTGTATTAGTATAGTTTCACACTGCTATAAAGAGCCATCAGAGACCGAGTAATTTATAAAGAAAAGAGGTTTGAGTCACGGTTCCACAGGCATGGCTGGGGAGACCTTAGGAAACTTACAATCATGGCAGGAGGCGAAGGGGAAGCAAGCATGTCTTCACATGGCAGCAGGGGAGACAGAGAGAGAAGGGGGAAGTGCTACACACTTTTAAACCATCAGATCTTGTGAGAACTCAGTCACTATCAGGAGAACAGCAAGGGGGAAATCTGTCCCCATGACCCAATCACCTCCCACCAGGTCCCTCCCCAACATTGAAAAATTACAGTTCAACATGAGATTTGCATGGGGACCCAGAGCCAAACTATATCAATAAGTAAGAGGGAATAGCTATATTAATATCTGAAAAAGTAAACTTCAGGATAAGGAATTTTACCAGGGATAAAGATTATATAATGCTAAAGACTAATTCGTCAAGAAAATGTAACAATCTTTAATGTGTGTGCACCTAATAACAGAGCTTTGAAAAATAAAGCAAAAATTGATAACACTAAAAGGAGAAATTGACAAACCAACACTTATAGTTGCAAAATGCAATATTTCTCTCTGAGTAATTGCTAGAAGTAGACAAAAATTGATATAGAAGATATATCAGTCCATTCTCACGCTGCTATGAAGAAATACCCAAGACTGGGTATATAATCATGGAGGAAGGCACCTCTTCAAAGGGTGGCAGGAGAGAGAATGGCTAGCAGGTGAAAAACCAGGTGCTTATAAAACCATCAGATCTCATGAGAACTCACTCACTATCAAGAGAGCAGCACGGGGGAAACTGCCCCCATGACCCAATCACTTCCCATCAGTGCCTCCCATGACACATGGAGATTATGGGAACTACAATTCAAGATGAGATTTTGGTGGGGATGCAGCCAAACCATATCAGAAGACATGAACAACACTATTAACTATCTTCTTTATATTTATAGAACACTCTCCTAATTACAACAAAATACATATTCTTTTCAATTACAACAGGAAACATTCACAAAGATAGACCATATTCTGGGCCATAAAATAAATCTCAATAAATGTAAAAGGATTAAAAGCACACAAAGTAAGTTCTGTAACCACCAGGAACTTAAACCAGAATTAAAAAACATAAAGATGCCTCAAAAAACCCTCTAAATATTTAGAAATTAAATAATACACTATTAAGTAACCCATGAGTCAGAGACAAAATCACAAGAGAAATTATAAAATATATTCAACTGAATAAAAATGAAAACACAACATAATATTTGTGGGATGCAACTAAAGCAGTGCTTAGAGAAAAATTTATAGCATTAAATGCTTACATTAGGAAAGATGAAGGATTTCAAGTCAGTGATGTATGCTTCCACCTTAATAAATATAAAAAGAAGAGCAAATTAAGCATAAAATAAGCAGAAGGAAAAATAATAAAGATAAAATTATGGCCGGGCGTGGTGGCTCACGCCTGTAATCCCAGCACTTTGGGAGGCCAAGGTGGGCAGATCACAAAGTCAGGAGATTGAGACCATCCTGGCTAACACAGTGAAACCCTGTCTCTACTAAAAATACAAAAAATTAGCCAGGCATGGTGGCGAGTGCCTGTAGTCCCAGCTACTCAGGAGGCAGGAGAATGGTGTGAACCTGGGAGGCAGAGCTTGCAGTGAGCCGAGATCACACCACTGCACTCCAACCTGGGCAACAGAGCAAGACTCCGTCTCAAAAAAAAAAAAAAAAAAAAAAAGATAAAATTATAAATCAATAAAATAGAAAATGGAGTAGAGAAAAATTAATGAAACCAAAAGCTGGTTACTTGAAAAGCTCAATAATATTGATAAGTCTCTAGCCAGAATGATAAAGGGGAAAAAAGGACAAGGTACAATGACCAGTTATCAGCAATAAAAGAGGGGCTATCACTACAGAACCTGCAGATATTAAAAAATAGGAGAATAATATTAACAATTTATGGCAATAAATTACATAACTTAGGTGAAATGAAAAAAATTCCTTGAAATACACAAACTACAAACGCTTACTCAAGAAAAAACAGAAAATAGGAATAGTCCTTCATTGATTAAAGAAATTGAATTTATAATTTAAAAATCTTCCCACAAAGAAACACTAGGCCCAGATGGCCTCACTGGTTAATTCTTCCAAACATTTTAAAAAGTTATAATATCAATTCTACAGAAACTCTTACAAAAAAATGAAGACAAAATAAGTAATGATAACAATCCTAAATGTATTCCTTTAGAAAATAAAAGGGAAAATGCTTCAAATTCATTTTAGGAGGCTAATATTACTGTAGTACCAAAACTAGCCACAGACATTACAAGGTAACTACAGACCAACACCCCTCATGAATATAGATCCAATCCCAATTAAAATCACTGCGGGATATTTTTTAGAAAATGACAAGCTGACTGTAAAATTTATATGTAAAAACAAAGGATCTTGAATTGACAAAACAATTTTGATAAAGAAGAATGAAGTTGGAGGAGTCACACTACCTGATTTCAAGGCTTACTATAAAGCTACAATAATCAAGACAGTGTGTTACTGGCATAAGGACAGATACAGAGATGAATAGAACAGAATAGAGAGTCCAAAAATTTGTTCATATATTGATTTTTGTTGATTAATTTTTGACAAAGATGCAAAGATAATTCATAGAGAAAGGATAATTGATTCAACAATTAGTGATGGAACAATTGGATATCTCATGCCAAAAAAAAAAAAAGCCATCTTGAATCCATATCTTGAAGCACAAACAAAATTTAACTCAGAATGGATCACAGGTGCAAATAACAAGACTAAAACTGTACAGGTATACCTGGCTTTATTGCATTTTGCAAATCTTGTGGGGTTTTTTACAAATTGAAGATTGCAGCAATCCTGCATCAAGGAAGTCTATCTGCACCATTTTTCCAATAGTACATGTTCACTTAATGGCTGGGTCCTGTTTTGGTAATTCTCATAATATTTCAAACTTTTTCATTATTATTATACCTGCTGTGGTGATCTGTGAACAGAGATCTTTGATGTTACTATTGTAATTGTTTTGGAGTACCACAAACTGCGCCCATATAAGACGGCAAACTTAACCAATAAATGATGTGTTTTGACTGCTCCACCAATTAGCTGTTCCCCTGTCTCCCTCCCTCTTCTTGGGCCTCCCTATTCTCTAGGACACAACAATATCGAAATTAGGACAATGAATAACTCTACAATTGTCTCTTAAATGTTCAAGTAGAAGAAAGAGTCACACATCTCTCATTTTAAATCAAAAGCTAGAAATTTTAAGCTCAGTGAGGAAGACACGTCAAAACCCAGATAAGCCAAAAGCGAGGCATCTTGCACCGAACAGTTCACAAAGTTATGAATGCAAAGGAAAAGCTCTTAAAGAAAATTTAAAGTGCTACTCCAGTGAACACATGAAGCAAAACAACCTTATTGCTGATATGGAGAAAGCTTCAGTGATCTGGATAGAAGATCAAACCAGCCCCCCGGCCAACATTCCCTTAAGCCAAAGCCTAGTTTAGAGCAAGGCCCTAACTCTTCAATTCTATGAAGGCCAAGGTGGGTGAGGAAGCTGAAAAAACGTGGAAGCTAGCAGAGGTTGGTTCATGAGGTTTAAGGAAAAAAGTCATCTCCATGACATAGCAGTACAAAGTAAAACAGCAAGTGCTGATGGAGAAGCAAGTTATCCACAAGAACTAGCTGACATCATGCATGAGGGTGGCTACATTAAACAACAGAATTTCAGTGTAGATGAAAGAGCCTCATATTGGAAGCAGATGCCATCTAAGAGTTTCATAGCCAGAGAGAAGAAATCAATGCCTGGTTTCAAAGCTTCAAAGGACAGGCTAACTCACTGGTTAGCAGGTAATGCAGCTGGTGACTTTCAATGGAAGCCAATACTCATTTAACATCCTGAAAATCCTAGGTCTCTTAACAGTTGTGCTAAATCTATTCTGCCTGTGCTCTACAAATGGAATAACAAAGCCTGGATGATAGCAATCTATTTATAGCATAGTTTCCTGAATATTTTAAACCCACTGTTAAGACCTACCACTCAAAAAAAAAAAAAAGGATTTATTTCAAAATATTTCTGCTCATTGACAATGTACCTAGTCACCCAAGAGCTCTGACGGAGATGCACAAGGAGATTAATGTTGTTCTCATGCTGCTAACACAACTTTTATTCTGCAGCCCATGGATCAAGGAGTCATTTCGACCTTCAAGTCTTATTATTTAGGAAACAAATTTCATAAGGCTATAGCTGTCATAGATAGTGATTTCTCTGATGGATCAGGGCAAAATAAATTGAAAATCTGGAAAAGATTCACCCTTCTAGATGCTGCAAGAACATTTGTGATTCATGGGAAGAAGTCAAAATATCAACATTAACAGGAGTTTGGAAGAGGTTGATTCCATGCTTCATGGATGACTTTGAGGGGCTCAAAACTTCAGTGGGGAAAGTAATTACAGATGTGATGAGAATAGCAAGAGAACTAGAATTAGAAGTGGATCCTGAAGATGTGACTGAATTGCTGCAGTCTCATGATCAAACTTGAATGGATGAGGAGTCGCTTCTCATAGATTAACAAAGAGTGGTTTTTTGAAATGGACTCTACTCCTGGTGAAGATATGGTGAACACTGTGGAAATGACAACAAACGATTTAGAATATTAAAGAAATGTAGTGGATAAAGCCCCTGCAGGGTTTGAGATGACTCCAATTTTGAATGAAGCTCTACCGTGAGTAAAATACTATCAAACAGCATCACATGCTACAGAAAAACATCTTATGAAAGGAAGAGTCAATTGATGTGGCAAACTTCACTGCTGTCTTAAGAAACAGCCAGCCACCCCAACCTTCAACCACCACCACCTTGATCAGAATCAAGGCAAGACCTTCCACCAGCAAAAAAGCGTGGGATTCTTAGAAGGCTCAGATAGATTGCTAGTACTTTTTAGCAATAAAGTGTCCTTTAATTAAGGTATGTACATTTTTAGACACAATGCTTTTGCACACTAAATAGACTACAGTATAATGTAAATATAACTTTTTTCATGTGTGAGGCAGTCTTGCTGTGTCACCCAGGCTGGAATGCAGTGACGCGATCTCAGCTCACTGCAACCTCCACCTCCACCTCACGGGTTCAAGCGATTCTCCTGCCTCAGCCTCCTGAGTAGATGGGATTACAGGTACACACCACCATGCTTGGCTGATTTTTGTATTTTTATTAGAGATGGGGTTTCACCATGTTGGCCAGGATGGTCTCGATCTCCTGACCTCATGATCCGCCCGCCTCGGCCTCCCAAAGTGCTGGGATTACAGACATGAGCCACCGTGCCTGGCCGTAAGCATAACTTTTATATGCACTGGAAAACCAAACAATTTGTGTGACTCACTTTATTACCACATTTGCTTTACTGTGGTGGTCTAAAACCAAACCCACAATATCTCCAAGATATGCCTATAAAACTCCTTGGAAAAAACAAAAAAGAAAATCCTTCTGACTTAGGTTATGCAAAGATTTCTTAGAAACAGCACCAAAAACATGATCCATGGCAACAACAACAACAACAAAAAACTGATAAGTTGAATTTCACCAAAATTAAAACTTCTGCTTTTTGAAAGTCACGGTTAGGAAAACGAGAAGATAAGCCACAGACTGGGAGAAAATATTTACAAACACATATCTGATGTTTTTAAAAAATTGTATCTGGACTATATAAAGAACTCTTACACAACTAATAAGAGGACAAACAACCCAATAAATATAGGAAAAGCTTTGAACAATCACTATACCAATGAAGATGTATAGATGGGCCGGGCCCGGTGGCTCATGCCTGTAATCCCAGCACTTTGGGAGGCCGAGGCGGGTGGGTCACCTAAGGTCAGGAGTTCGAAACCAGCCTGGCCAACATGGTGAAACCCCTGTCTCTACTGAAAATACAACAATTAGCCAGGTGTGGTAGCATGTGCCTGTAATCCTAGCTACTCAGGAGTCTAAGGCAGGAGAATTGCTTCAACCCAAGAGGAGGAGGCTGCAGTGAGCTGAGATCATGCCACTGCATTTCAGCCTGGGTGACACAGCTGGAACTACATGTTAAAAAAAAAAAGTATAGATGCAAATAAGCACATGAAAAACACTCAATATCATTAGTCATTAGAGAAATGCATATAAAAACCACAATGAGATATCACTACACACCTTCTAGAATGACTAGGATTAAAATGGTAATACAAAGTATTATGAGGATATAGAACAGCTGGAAGCCTCATTCATTTCTGGAGGGAACGTAACATGGAAGTGGAATCTGGAAAAGTCAAAACTATTGGATCAGAGAACAAATCAGTAGTTGCCAGGGAGCAGGGAAAAGATATTAACTACAAAAGGGCCTGAGACAACTTTTCAGGGGACAGCAATGTTCTATATTTTGATTGGGATATACATGTATACATGACTGTACACATCTGTCAAAATGCACCAAATTCCTCTCCAAAAGGGCGAATGTTATTGTATGTATACCTCTATATACAAGACTTTAGAAATCCAATCAAAAAACACAGTAAGAGGATGAAGAAGAGGAAACAGTCCGGGAGGGAAGGCAAGAGAACTGACGATCCTCCTCTTAGAAGAAAGACAGTCAACAAAAACTCGCAAGGCTTCAAAGAGCGAGAGCCGCAAAACTCAAAATACGTGTTTGATGGTGGTAACAGAGGAAAGTAGTCAAGAACATGAGTTCTCATTTTTCCACCACTGGATCTGCAAAGATCTGAAATATAATAGCACCCAGTGGGTCTGTAGGGACAGGCACATTCCTGCACTCTCTGTCTAAGATCTGAGCCTCATCTGCAAGGGGACGGCTTAGCAACACATTCGAACTTTACATTCTGAATATCCTTTGAGCCAGGAAACTCATTCTTATGAATTTATCCTACGGAAAGAATAGGGCAAGCCAGGATTATACACATACAAGAATATTTAGAATAGTATTGTTAATAAAGAAAAGTTGAAAGCTATGTGAATGACTATCAATAGACGAATAAATAAATTACACTCCAATGCCATTCTGGAAAACAGTTCGACAGTTTCTTATAAAACTAAACATGTACCTATCATATGACCCAATAATTGCACTCTTGGGCTTTTATCCCAGGGAAATGAAACCTCGTGTTCACACAAAAACCTGTATATGAACAGTCATAGCAGCTTTATTCACGATAGCCTCAAAGTGGGTGAAAATGGTTAAATGGTGATACCTTTACACTCTGAAATACAATTCTCAGCAGTTAAAAAAATGAATTTCTAAAAAAAAGCTACTGACACACACAACTTGGATGGATCTTAAAGGAATTATCATGAGCCAAAAAAAAAAAAAAAGCCAATCTCAAAATGTTGCATGCTGTGTGATTCAATTTATGTAACAGTCTTGAAATGACGAAATGATAAAGATGGAGAACAGATTAGTGGTTGCAAAGGGTTAGGGAGGGGGAGTGTGTTTCTTTAAAGGTCTCGCACAAGGGATCCTTGTGGCGATGGAACAGTTCTGTGTCTTGATCGTGGTGTTGTTTACAGGAATCTTTTATTTTATCATGTCATAAAATTGCAAGGAAAATCATTTGGCAGTTTCTTAGAAAGTTAAAATATACTTACCAAAGAACCGGCATACATAAATGAGTGAGTATAATATGGAATGAAGTCTGTGAACTATACCAAAGACAATTTCCTGGCTTTGATATTATACTATAGGCATGCAACATGTTACTACTGGAGAATAAGTGAAGGGTATACAAAACGTTCTGTACTATTTTTTGCAACCTTGTGTGCATTTATAATTTTCTCAAAATTAAAAGTTAAAATATGCAACAGATTGTCATTTCACATTAAGAATTATGTGTATCCTTTAAAAAAAAAAAAAAAAAAAGATGTGTATAGCCGGGCACCATGGTTTGCACCTGTAATCCCAAACTAAGGCAGGAGAATCGCTTGAGGCCAGGAGTTCAAGACCAGCCTAGGCAACATAGCTAGACCCTTTCTCTAAAAAATATTTTTAGGCCAGGCGTGGTGGCTTGTACCTGTAATCCCAGCACACTGGGAGGCCTAGGTGGGCAAATCACTTGAGATCAGGAGTTCAAGACCAGCCTAGGCAACATGGAAAAACCCCATCTCTACTAAAAATATAAAAATTAGCCAGGCGTGTTGGCACACGTCTAATCTTAGCTACTCAGGAGGCTGAGGCAAGAGGATTGCTTGAGTCCAGGAGTTCAATGCTTCAGTGAGCTATGATGGCACCTCTGCACTCCAGCCAGGATGACAGAGTGAGACTCTTCTCCAAAAAAAAAAACAAAAACAAAAAACAGGCTGGGCGCAGTGGCTTACGCCTGTCATCCCAGCACTCTGGGAGGCCAAGGCCGGCACGGATCACAAGGTCAGGAGATTGAGACCATCCTGGTCAACATGACGAAACCCCGTCTCTACTAAAAATACAAAAAAATTAGCTGAGTTTGGTGGCGGGCGCCTGTAATCCCAGCTACTCAGGAGGCTGAGGCAAGAGAATCGCTTGAACCCAGTAGGCGGAGGTTGCAGTGAGCCAAGATTGCACCACTGCACTCCAGCCTGGCGACACAGCGAGACTCCGTCTCAAAAAAAACAAAAACAAAAACAAACAAAAAACAAAGCCATGTAAAAGAAGAGCACAGCATATCACTGAGTGGAAAGGACAGGTTGAAAATAACACACATAATCTCATTTATGAAAAATTATGTTTGTATGCATGCTGAAGTATATTGGGAGCTCTAGAAGGATGGCCACCAAAATGTTAATAATGCTTTTTTGAGGGCAGAGGTTTTTTCAAAACTTCTTTTTATATTTTCTGTATTGTTTAAATTTTCTACAACAAACATATTACCTTCATGACAACAACAAAAAAACCAAATATTTTAATAGGATTTTTAAATGCTCCAAATGACTATCAATATGGAAGAAATAATAGTGGCATATTGCTCATGAAAGACAGAAAGCACATTGCAAGACAACCTAATCCCATTCTTGCAAAAAAAAAATCATATATTTTATTACATGCAAAATCTGGACAGGCCAGGTGCAGTGGCTCACACCTGTAATCCCAGCAGTTTGGGAGGCCAAGGCAGGAGGATCACTTGAGCCCAGGAGATGGAGACCACCCTGGGCAACACAGCAAGACCCCCATCTCTACAAAATATTAGCTGAGCATGGTGGCACACACCTGTAGCCCCAGCTACTCGGGAGGCTGAGGTGGGAGGATCGCTTGAGCCCGAGAGGTTGAGGCTGCAGTGAGCTATGATTGTGCCACTGTACTCCAGCCTGGGTGACAGATCAAAACCCTGTCTCAAAAACAAAAAACAGAAACCAAATAAGAAAACATTGGAGTGGGGAAGGTTTTTCTAGCTATGACTCAAAATCCAGAAGCTAAAAGAGAAAATACAGATACATTTTATTACATAAAAATTATTTAAAAAGACACTTCTACCTGGCCAAAAGAAGGCCATATGTAATGTTAACAGACAAATGACAAATTAGGAAAAATATTTGCATATAATAGTTTTATATATGTATAATAGACAAGAGCTGATTTTCCTATTATGTAAAAGTTTCTAGAAATTGATAAGGAAAAGTCTAACCCAATATAAAAATGGGCAAATGGCAGGGCATGGTAGCTCACACCTGTAATCTCAGCGCTTTGGTAGGCCCAGGCAGGAGGATCATTTGAGCTCAGGAATTCGAGACCAGCCTGAGCAACATAGCAAGATCTTGTGTCTACTAAAAATCAGAAACATTAGCTGAGCATGGTGCCATGCACCCAGTAGTTTCAGCTGCTTGGGAGGCTGAGGTGAGAGGATCACGTGAGCCCAGGAGTTTGAGGCTGCAGTGAGCTATGATGGTGCCACTGCACTCCAGCTTGTGTGACAGAATGAGACCCTGTATCAAAAATAAATAAATAGAGCCAGGCATGGTGGCTCACACCTGTAATCCCAGCACTTTGGGAGGCCGAGGCAGGAGGCTCACCTGAGGTCAGGAGTTCAAGACCAGCCTGGCCAACATGGTGAAACTCTGTCTATACTAAAAATACAAAAATTAGCCGGGCGCAGTGGAGCGTGCCTGTAATCCCAGCTACCCGGGAGGCTGAGCCAGGAGAATCGTTTGAACCCAGGAGGCAGAGGTTGCAGTGAGCAGAGATCACATCACTGCACTCCAGCCTGGGTGACAGAGCAAGACTCCGTCTCAAAAAATAAAAATAAATAAATGGTGAACTCGCACATGTGAGAAATAATATAAGCACAGCTACATTGTTTGTTAGAGCAAATAACTAGAACCAGCACAAATATCTATGAACAGGGGACTAATTAAATAAACTGTAACTTATTCCTACAACATTAGAATATGCAGATGAAAAAGTGGAAGCTCTCCTCTTATTGACATGGAAAGCTCTCCAAGATGTATTTTCAAGTGAAAATGCAAAATGCAGAATAGTATGTAGAGTATGCAACTTATTGTATCAACTGGGGCACTTTTGTATCAACTGGCACATCCAAGCCCAGCTATTGTAGAGACGTGGTTTCAGCATGTTGCCCAGGCTGGTCTCCAACACCTGGGCTCAAGCGATCCTCCCGCCTCAGCCTCTCAAAGAGCTGGGATCACAGGAGGAAGCCATCAAGCCCAGTCTCCACTCCAGTGTCATGAAGGAATTTGCCTGTTTCTTCCAGTACTTTTATAGATTCATTTTTCAAATTGAAATCTCCAATCCATTTGCATTGTCACTGGGATGTACTGGGAGATATAAATCCAATTTCATTTTTTCTCCAAGTGGTCACCCATTTTTCTTAACATGAATTTTTTAAATATATATATTTATTTTTAATATGAAATAGAGACTCTGGAGTCACAGACAACTGGGTTCTTATTTATTTGGTTATTTGGTTATTTATTTGGCTGTGTTATTTACTTACTCTCTCAGAACCTCAGAGAAAAGACAAGGGACAAGATTTGGGGGAGCAAGGTCCAGTGGCTCATGCCTTAATCCCAGCACTTTGGGAGGCTAAAGCAGGAGGGTCACTTGAGCCCAGGAGTTTGAGACCAGCCAGAGTAACATAGGGAGACCCCATCTCTACAAAATTAAACATTAAAAAACCTAACCCAGCATGGTGGCATGAGCCTGTGGTCCCAGCTACTCGGGAGGCTGAGATGGGAGGATTACTTGAGCCTGGGAGCCGTGATTGTGACACTGCACTCCGGCCTGGGTGACAGAGTGAGACTGTCTCAAAAACAAAACAAACAAACAAACAAAAAAAACCAAAAAGATATGGGGAGGCAAAATAAGCTACTGAAGGAAATCATTCAGGAGAGATAACTCAGGCCCAGTAGTGGAGGACCTGACAGCACAGAAAGGATCTTGGGCCAACTTGTCCACCCCTTCACTATACTGTTGGTGAAACTGAGGCCCAGATAGATAGATGGATTTGACCTGCAGGGTGTAAGACCAGGCTCTTACCCACACTGGTTCCAGGCAGGCACTGAGGGAAGAAGAGCCTGACCCTATCACACAACTGAAGAAATTGAGGCCAAAGCAGAAGTGATACCTCCCCCAGGCACTCCAGATAGAAGCTGTGGTTTCCACCCCCTTTCCCAGGAGCAAACCACGGTCTTCACTTCTGCTTGCAACCCCCAAATTCCCCTCCACATCCCTTCAGAGAGGTCACCATGCACCATCCCCCCACGCGCTGAGCCATTTCATTTTCCACCCTGCAATCCATTATTTGTGGCCTTCTAGGAAACAGCAATCCCTTACCTGACTTCCAGGATGGTTCCAGTTGATGGTGGGGAAACCGAATACTGCGTAAGAGGAGTCTGCTTGAGGTTCTACAGCAGGCCAGTGGGCAAGCTGGGACTCAAACCCAGGCCTCCAGGGTCCAGGGCGCTACCCCCTGCACACTGCAGCCTCCCAAAGATGCTTGGGCAGCTGAGTTGCTGTGTAGACAAGTAAGACTCTATTTAGGCCAATAGAGAAATGAGGAGCTGTGGAGCACAGGACAGAGCCTTTGGAAGATGAGAATTTGATAACCAGTTCCAATATTCAGTGCCTAGGCTGTGTGACACTGGGCAAGGCACCTGACCTCTCTGTGTCTCAGGTTTTCTCATCTGTAAAATGAGGCCAAGGAAATCTATTTCCCAGAAAGAGAAATTCAAACAACAATCTCCCTGATCCTCTCCTGGGAATCAGGCCCCGAGCCAGGCCCAGGGCTCTGATCAAAGTCCTTGGCCAGGAATACATCTGAGCACAAGGCTTGGGAATCCCTGCCTTCCTCCCTGCAGCTGACCATGCACCCCTGAAGCCCACCTCTCCCCAGCAGCACGAGGGCCTAGTGAGCCAGCCATTCTCCGCACACAGCCCCACCTGCCCCTGCCAACCAGTCTAGAGCCCCTGCTCCTGGCCCGGGTGAGGAATCAATCAACCTGTGGTCTCTGCAAAAAAGCCCTAAGAGGCCAGGCACGGTGGCTCACGCCTGTAATCCCAGCACTTTGGGAGGCCAAGGCAGGTGGATCACCTGAGATCAGGAGTTCGAGACCAGCCTGACCAACGTGGTGAAACCCCGCCTCTACTAAAATTACGAAAATTAGCCAGGCGTGCCTGTAATCCCAGCTACTCAGGAGGCTAAGGCAGGAGAATCGCTTGAAACTGGGAGGTGGAGGTTGCAGTGAGCTGAGATCGCACCACTGCACTCCAGCCTGGGCAACAAAGCAAGACTCCATCTCAAAAAAAAAAAAGAAAAAGAAAAAGCCCTAAGAAACGCTATAGTAACCCTATTTCACAGGTTGGGAAAGAGAGGCCACCCTGGAGCCCAACAGGAAGTCTGTGACCAAGCCAGCAGCAGGGCCATTTCCCCGAGACATGCTGTCCCCAGGATCCAATCCAGGTCACTCTGAAAGGAGCTGCACCTGTTCCAGACTGCCAAGCACAAACTGTGTGCCAGGTCCTCTACTGAGCCCCTGACAGCCATCCAAGGTGCAGGTTCCCAGACTCACCCCATTTTACAGATGAGAAACTGAGGTCCAGAAAAGAAACCTCTCTTCACTTGTCCCAGACCTTGTGGGGAAGCTAAGATTCGAGACTCATGCGTAACCACTTCTTAATTTAAATTGCCCCTCCTTCCAAAAGCATAGATCTCTACATTCCCCCAGATGTGGAGCTGCCAACCAGAAAGGGAAGGAGGGTGGGTCCCCAGCTTGCTCACCAGGATGTCACCAGGCCTGTGCCCACCTGGACATGGGTATGCCCAGTGCCCACTGAGGGGCCTGTGGATAAGGACAGAGAACTGGGCAGGGGAGAGTGGGGAGAGGCCCGGAGGAGGCTGACCTGAGAAGCTGCCGTCTCAGCTGCTGTCTTGTTGCTTCTGCAGGAAGAAGGGGAAGTCAGGAGGCATCTGTGGGTGGCCTCTCCCTTCACGCCACACCTGCACCCCCACTGCATTTCTCTCTGCTCCCTTCGCCCCAAGCCCAGGCACCACACTCTCACTTCACTTCTTCTTTCACCAGCAGCAGCCTCTTTGCTTCCTTCGAGCTGGTGGTCGTGCCCTGCTCACCCTTTGAGGGTATCACCCCGTAGAGTCTGCAGCCACTTCCTGGGGTGGCTGCTCCTCTGTGGAGGTGCTCAAGGACATGGTAACATGGCCTTATGCAGTGCTCAAGACCCACCTGAGCTCTGCATCCTTGGGCAAGATATGTTGCCCCTCTGGGTCTCAGTTTTCCCATCTATAGAAAAGGGAAAATGATCCCTGCCTGACCTGACAATTGATGGCATATTGGTGATGGCAAAGACCTCAGGCAGGAGCTGGGTCAGACTGCCTGGGTTCAAGTACCAAGCCCACCACTTACTGGGTGGGTGACTTGGGGCAGGCCACCCGTGCTCTCTGAGCCTGTTTGCCCTCTGTAAAATGGAGATAACGACAGTACCACCTTGCAGGGCAGTGTGGGGCTTACAAAAGGTAAGGCTGGCAAAGTCACTGGAAGTGCTCTATGAAGCCATCATATTTCACAGATGAGGGACCTGAAGCCCAGAGAGGACCAGGGCCTGGCCCAGAGTTGCCAAGTGGCAGAGCATGGTGGAGAGGGGCCTTCCTGGCCACAGAGCCCAGAAAACGTGGAGCTGGAAAGCTGGCCAGCTTCTCCTTGAGCCAGGCATCTGGATAGGCCTGTCCTGCATCAGCCATAGCCTCTGAAGAGCTCTAAGAGAAAGCAAAGAGGTGTGTGTGGGGGATAGAGAGAGAGTGTTGGTAATGGGGAGACGGTGCTCTCTCTTGCCTGGGCCTCATCCAGACTCCTGGGAAAACTGACTCAGGAATGTGCTCTTCCAGCCCTGGGGGAAAGATGGGGAGGCAGCAAAAGGGAGAAACCAGACAGGTCCTAACACAGTCTCCCTCCTCTCTGCCTCACTGGGGCCCTTCCTGCATCAGCCCAAGCACAGCTCTCAGGAAGTACAAATGGCCTCTGCTGAAGCAGGAGGGAGCTGCTCCTTGGAGGGCAGCCAGATCCCCACCCCAGCTGCACGGTGAAGGCTTTGCAGGGACACCGGTGCACCTGTGTCCTGACTCCTGGGCTACACTCCCTCTGGGTGACTTGGGCAAGCCTTGGCCCTTCTTTGCACTTCGGTTTTCTTTGATCAGGATCCAGACCTTGACCTCCAGGCTCTTCCTTTCCGAGGTCACCCAGCTACCTCTAGGATTGCCATGCCAACCTCCTCCTTCCTCATGCTGAATGTGAGCCCAAGTGGCTATTCTTAGGGCTCAGGAGGAGTCCCTGCCTACCCCACAGCCCCTCTATTTTCCAGCCTGGGTCTGTACCAGCCTCACTGTGCCTTGCTTCAGTTGGGGGCTAAGTTAGTGCCTGTTACTTAGCCCTGCACTCCTGATCCTGAAACTCACTACCAAGATACTCTCCTGCTCAAACGCCAGTGGTGAGGCTGGGTGCAGTGACTCAGGCCTGTAATCCCAGCACTTTGGGAGGTGGAGGCAGGCGGATTACTTAAGGCTAGGAGTTTGAGACCAGCCTAGGCAACATGGCAAAACCCCGTCTCTACTAAAAATACAAAAATCAGCCAGGTGTGGTGGCATACGCTTGTAATTCTAGGTACTCCAGAGACTGAGGCACAAGAATTGCTTAAACCTGGGAGGTGGAGGTTGCAGTGAGCCGAGATCGCACCACTGCATTCCAGCTTGGGCAACAGAGTGAGACTCCACCTCAAAAACAAAACAAACAAACAAACAAAAAACCAGTGGTGGCTCCCCATTGCCTTCACAGTCTAACCCTGTCCAACTTCCACTGCCACCCAGTCTGATCGTGCTTGCCATATTAATACCCACCTCCCTGCTCGGTCCCAGCTGTGGTCCCACACATGTACCTGGGAAGCCCTCCAGCTCCTCTCCACCCATCACGGCTCCACTGGATCCTGCCTCCTCCAGGAAGGCTTCTCTGCCTCCTGCTCCTCTACAAAACACTCTGGATGCTTGAGCAGTGGGAAGCCTGCCAGTCTCCTCTCAGGCCCCCAGGCAGGGAGGAGGCCACATACCATCCCAGTAAAGTGTCTCCCCATATGGGGGCTACTTACTGTGGTGAGTAGCCTGCAAGAAACTGTAGGTGGGACCCCGACAGGACTTTAGATAAACTGAGTCACAATGCAAAAAAAGTCATTTACACATCTTTTTCAATCTTGGTTGTGTACAGCAAAAGCCTCAGCTTAGAGCTAAACTGTTTCTTTTGTTTTTTGTTTGTTTGTTTGAGACAGAGCCTCACTCTGTCACCAGGCTGGAGTGCAGTGATGCAATCTCGGCTCACTGCTACCTCTGCCTCCCGGGTTCAGGCTATTCTCCTGCCTCAGCCTCCCAAGTAGCTGGGACTACAGGTGCACGCCACCACGCCCAGCTAATTTTTGTATTTTTAGTAGAGATGGGGTTTCACCATGTTGGCCAGGATGGTCTCGATCTCTTGACAAGTCAAGTGATCCACTCGCCTTTGCCTCCCAAAGTGCTGGGATTACAGGCATGAGCCACCGTGCCCCGCCGAGGGCTAAACTGTTTTAACCCCTCTCTAACACAGACTATGTCCCTTATTTTTCCCCATTTTTCAATCTTTTATTAGACTTCAAAACAGGACGTCTGACTTTTAAATGTTTTATTGTGGTAAGATACACACACACACACACACACACACACACACACATATGTAACAAAAGCTACCATTTTAAGCATTTTTAAGTGTAGATTCAGGCCAGATGGGGTGACTCACGCCTATAATCCCAACACTTTGGACAAAGCCCTAGTGGTAGGACTACTTGAGCCCAGGAGTTCGAGACCAGCCTGGGAAACATAGCGGACCCTGTCTCTACAAAAAAAAAAAAAATTAGTTGGTCATGGTAATGTGCCCCTGTAGATCCACCTACTCAGGAGGCTGAGGTGGGAGGACCGCTTGAGCCCAGGAGGTCGAGGCTGCAGAGAGCTGTGTTCGAACCATTGCACTCCAGCCTGGGTGACAGAGTGAGACCCTGTCTCAAAAAAAAAAAAAAAGGTACAGTGCAATGGCATTATGTACCTTCACACTGTCATGCAAACATCACCACATCCCATGTCCAAAACATTTTTCATATTCTCAAACTGAAACTCCATACCCATGAAACAGAACTTCCCGTTCTGTACTCCCCCAAGCCCTTGGCAATCACCGTTCTATTTTCTGCCTCTCGAATTTGACCACTCTAAGTACCTCATCTTAGTAGAATCACACAGTCTTTGTCCTTGCGTGACTGGCTCATTTCACTTAGCATGACGTCTTCAAGTTTCCTCCGTGTTTTAGTGTGTCAGACTCTCATTCCTTTTAAAGGTTGAATCACATTCCACTATGTGTATAATACATATTATATTTTGTTCGTCCATCTGTTGATGGACACTTGAGTTACTTCCACCTTTCAGCTATTTTGAATAATGCTACAATGAACATGGGTGTAGAAATGATGCCCCTTCTTAACAAAGAGAATGTTTCTAGCTAGACTTTACTAACATTGTTTCACTTGCATACTATTTATTTTTATGATTTTTTTCTATTTGTGGCAAGTTATACAAATTTTCTATTTACTTAGCTATATGAAATAGCCTTTAAGATACATGTAGATCCTACAAAGTGAAATGATTTAAAGAAAAATGCTAGGTAAATAAGGGCATGATTGTCATGTGTTAGTGGCAAAAAGTGGTGGCAGTAACACAGGAAAAGAGAACTGTTGAAGTGTGGGAAATATTGACACATGCCTCAAAAACCTGACTGTCCTGAGCTGAGTGGGACAGGCTGCCAGAGAGAAACCCTGCCGAGACCACTGGGGAGGCTGACCTCCAGATTAGCCTTGCATTCAGAGAGGCGCCTGGGGGTGTCGTTCTAGAAAGAGAACTACAGTAAAATTGAAACAGTCAGATCTGGGATCTGACATCTCATAGGGTGACCCCGGGCCAGTTACTCAAGACGATCCTCTGGCCTCTGCCACTCAAGTTAGCTGGGGCTACAGGTGCGTACCACCACACCTGTCTAAACTTTTTATCTTTTGGTAGAGACAGAGTGTCCTTATGTTCCCACGCTGGTCTTGAACTCCTGGCCTCAGGCAATCCTCCCACTTTGGCTTCCCAAAGCACTGGGATTACAAGTGTGAGCCGCCGTGCCCAGTCCAGTCATTTCTGATCTTCACTTTTCTCATTATGAGAGGGTGGTAATAACACCCAGCCCCTAGGTAACTAAGATAACATCATGCGAGCTGCTAAAACCTGTGGCCAGCACCTACTTTGGTTCTACGATCGGGTGGGTCACGTCACCCCACCCTAGCCCCTGCAAAAGACATCCTCAGGACAATATTTATTGCTTCTCCCCAAGGAGAGAAGGCCTGATAGTGATGAGATTATAGCTGGAGTTCAGGTGCACCATCAACTCAGTCTCCACCACCTTCCCCAGCCCCATTTCCACCTCCAAAAACTCTGGGCAAGACCTCTGGGCTCTTGATCCAAGGCTGTTACTGGCTGTAGGACCTTGTGCAAGTCTGAGCCAAGAGCCTCTCTGAGCCTTCATCTCCTCAGCTGTAAAATGTGGATGCCCTTGTCCTCTGAGTACTCAAACCCCACATACATCCCCTATCTATCTCTGGCTGGTGAACAGACGCTGTCAACATTCAGCCACGCATAACAAACACAAAGCAAATGAATCGACAAGTGAAACTGCCAGTCTTGCAAAGTATGGGATTTCATGAAGTTGGTGGAAGCAAAGCAGGAGAAATGGAACAGCCGCTGCCCACAGAGAAAGGGAACGTCTGCACGGGAAGTGACCCAGACCCGAAAAAAGGCACTGGACTATCAAAGGATTCAGAGTGATCCTTGAGTTTGAGGAAGCTCTCAAATATTTTTGCAAAAATGAATCTCTTACTGCAAAAACCAGTTCAGAAGGGAAGGATGCTACATACTCAACTATTACAAGAAAAAGTAAGACTTCCAGTGTTAACATCTGATTCATTCTTGGTTCATTTTAAGGCGTGCGTGGTTGCAATCATAATCTAAACTCCATTAATCATGGGGTAAAACTAATTTATCTTCGTAATATTTAGCTTCTTTTTCTAGGTAAAATCCCAATCAGGCCACGTTTTCCCCACCATCTTGGTGAATTTCTGGTCTTCTTTTAAATAGATTCACCTCGGGGGCCTTCCAGGGTACAGGATGTGGCGGGGAGTCCTCCAGACGCCTGTCCCGGCTTTCCAGTCAAGACCACAAACACCCTACCCCCAATAGAGAGAAAGCCCCAAAACAGCTGGGCGCCCCCGAAGGCGCATTACCGTAATTCCCCAGGGCCTGCCAACCACCATCGCAATGCAGAGAAAAGTCTCCGCCCGCTGGGCCGAGTGCTCCCCGCGCCTCCCACCTCTTAACAAGCGCGAGGTTGCTTTCGTCAACCCTTTTGTTGTACAGAAAGAGAAACTGAGGCCCGATGGGCACAGACTTGTTGGCCCACTTCCACTCGGTGGCAGAGCTGGCCCAGAGAAAAATGCAGGTAACAACAGTGAAGACTTGGTAAGCTCGCCCCACGTGCCGAGCTGGGACCCGCGGTGGCCGTTTCTGCGGGGGGCGCCTCGTACGTAGCTGGCGCTGAGGAAACCTGAACCAAGAAAGCCGAGCACCCCCCCGCCACTCTCGGCCCCTCACGGGGGTGGGGCCTCCGTCGGGGTCCGGCCCGCTCTGCAGCAGAGCCCACCGCCCCGGCCCGCAGCCCTCGCCCCGAAGTTAGGCTGGAGCCCCCACCCCAGCAGCTCGGCCGGCCGGGGTCACAGCGGGGCCGCAGCCTGCGACCGCTTCGGGGGCCCCGCCGCTCCCCCTGCTTCCCCTCCCCGCGGGAGGGAGGAGACTCCGCGGCCCTCCCTCGGCCCCTCTGGCGGCGGTCGCAGCTGCACCGTGCCCGCTCCACCCTGCCGCAGCGGCTCGGACGTCCGGAGCCCGCAGGTCCCGGCCCGAGGTGAGCGGGGGCGGCAGGCCGGGGGGCGGCAGGCCACGGCGGCCCGGGAACTCGCTCCAGGCTGCGCGCCTTCAGCGGGAAGGAAGGGGTTAAGTTGTGGGGCGTGCTAGAGGAGCAGACACAGTCGGGGCGCCCGCGGCAACCCCCGAACTCAGAGCAGAACTTTCCAGACCCCTCCCCGGCCTCCCTCGCCCCCCCGGAACCCCAGGTCTCCGGTGGGGAGGGGCCGCGGGGAGATGGGGGAGGGGAGGCGCCTCCGGAATGCCGCGGCTCGGGCCGGACGGGAGGGGGCGGCGGGCGGGGACGGAATTTGGAACTCTCCCGGGGGACCCAACGTGGTCGCCATGGCGAATGCGGGATGGACGGGCGGTGCTGGCCAATCAGAGCACGGCGCCCTGCCCAGAGCCGCGGCGGCTGCCAATGGGGGCCACGCGGTGGGGCGGGTGGGACCGCGCGGCGCGGGCCGGGAACCCCCTCCACCCTCCGCCCGCCGCTAGGGGGAGAGGGGCTGTTCGCAGGGCCAGCGGCTTGGGGGCGACTAAGTGAGGACTAAGGCGACGCAGGGCTGGGGCTTCAGTTTCTGTACCTTAGGTGGGGGTGGTGTCCACCTTCCCACCCCCGCTTTCCCAGGGCTCCTGTAGGGGTTGGATTGGTTTGGGTTCGCGAGATCTGCCCACCTGTTAGAGCGTTCAGGAATCTTTTTAGTGCCTCTCCCCATCCTGTAGGTAGGGAAACTGAGGCCCAGAGAGGGCAGGGACTTGCAGATATCACACAGCATATCAGTGATGGAGCTGGGACTAGCGGGATGTCTGCTGTACAAGAGTGAAGAGTTCACGGTGTTGCCGAGAGGGGTGGGGCTGGGGTCGGGGTGGGGCTGGGGTTGGGGTGGGTCCCCATGAAGGTTCACCCCACCATCCCAGCTGTGCGTATCCACTTGGCCTGGTGCCTGCAGACCCCATCGTGTAGGTGCTCCCGGGGGCATTGTGCCCCTCAGGTGGCTAAGATCCAGAAGAGGAGGCATCCCATCTCCAGCTCCCTACCCTCGTCTTGCTGCTGGTCTGTGGTGTGGACACAGACACGTAGCTGTCCCTCTGGGCCTCAGTTGGTCCATATGTAAAGAAAGGAGTTCAAATCAATGATCCCGGCTGTCTCTGGCTCCTCAGTCTAAGATGGGGGTACCTGGGAACAGGCCGGGGTGCCTACCCCTGGGCTCAGGTCCAGCCTGCAGGCCTAGCCTCCATCCCTTCCTTTCCCGCCAGCCAGCTCCCCCTAGAGGTCCTGCAGCTGGAGCCTGGGCAGCAGGTCACAGGGACAGGTGCCCGCAGTCTGTGGGCTGACCAGCCTTGGGCCCTGCACTTATTCAATCAGGCTGTCCTCTGTGGTTTCCCACTGGGCTCTGCTTTCTGTCCGCAGCCAGGCCTGTGGCCATGGGCTTGTCCCAGGGCCCTACCTGAAAGGCTCTGGGAGGACCTACAGGGTTTCAGAGCTGGGGGAAGGGGTTGGGGCACTGGGCTCCCCATCCCTTCAGCTGGCCCCTGTCCAGGCCTTGGCATTGCTCATTCCTCTCACTGATACGGAGAGACCCATCCAAACATGCTGAGGACAAAACACAACGTTGTTCCCTGGTGGGTCAATTAGGCTTCCCCAGGTAAAAGGTGGGACAGCCGACCTGGCCGTGAGATGACCTCTTACTCCAACCCTGGCCACAGACAGGCTCAGATACCTACCTGTCTCACAGCCTGGCCACGGACTGACTCCTGATCCTTAGCATGACTCAACCTTTCCAAACTCTGCATGGTCACAAGGGTACCCCTAAGAGTGGTACCACCTTCTTAGGGGTACCTTCCATCCATCATACATCTGCTGTATGCTGGGCCCTGTGCTGATGCCCTCGCTCATGGACTTCAAAGTAAGGCCTTTGCTGTAGAACAGGGAGGTGCCTGGTGCTTTCGGAGCATACTCTGTGCAGAGAGGTTAGAGAATGCTTCCCAGGGGAGGGGACACTGGAGGTGGGTTTTGAAGGATGGGTAGGAGTTTGCTGATGAAGGAAGGAGAGATATTCCAGACAAGTCCACAAGCAACAGGAACCACTGGGTCACTTTCTGTGGGCAGGGCTGATGAGGGCCTAGCCTGCAGCAAGTGTCAGATCAAAACATTCTTGTTTCTGTCCTGGAGTGAGCTACCAGTGAGCACAGCTGTGGGGCTGGGGTTCAGGAGCCCTGATGGAAGCTCTAAGTGGCACAAGTGTCCCATCTGGATGGGGGAAGCCTGTACTGCCAGAAGAGAGATGGCAGCTTGCCAGGCCTGGCTGTGGGAGGTTGTAGGGCTGTGGTCCCCAGGTGGGGGTGGGGATGGGGAGATCAAGGCATTTCCTGGAGTTGGTGGCAGCTGAACTTGAAGATGGGTGGGGGTTTTGGAGGCTGGGACATGGGCATTTGGAATACAAACCCAGAGACTTAAAGCAGTAATAGACCCGTCTGGCTGTTGGGAGGCAGGACAACGGAGGGTGGGGTAGCAAAGGCTCCCCAGGGCCTGTGGTGGCTGGTCCCACCCTGACCTGCCCCTTGGTGTGGCAGTGATGCCAAGGGAACAGGAGGCCACGCCCCACGCACATTGACACCCCATGGCAAGAGGGCACTGAGCCTGGTGGAAGCGGCGGGCACAGCAGCTGGGGCATCTCCACGACTGTGAGCCATGCTCTGCACTGCTACTGCCCCTCAGTGAGTGTGTGCGTTACCAGGGCTGTGTGTTGCGCTGCTACTGCCCCTCAGTGAGTGTGTGCGTTACCAGGGCTGTGTGTTGCGCTGCTACTGCCCCTCAGTGAGTGTGTGCGTTACCAGGGCTGTGTGTGAGTGTGAGTGTGCAGGTTACTGGGGCTGCGTGTGAGTGTGTGCATTACTGGGGCTGTGTGTGTGTGAGTGTGCGCGTTACTGGGACTGTGTGTGAGTGCAGGTCCCTGGGGCCATGTGTGAGTGTGAGCGTTACTGGGGCTGTGTGTGAGTGCGGGTCCCTGGGGCTGTGTGTGTGTACATTACCGGGGCTGTATGTGAGTGTGTGTCCCCAGGGCTGTACTGTATGAGTGGGGCAGGGTGGGGGGAGGCGTTGCTAGGCAGGGTCTGGCTGCCCTTGGGTCTATGTGGGAGGGCAGGATTCCTGGTGTTGCTGGGGGCAGGGTGGGCTTCTCCAGAAAATTCCCCTGAGGACCCCGACCCCCACCCCTTCCCACACACCCACTCCAGGGGACCCTGGGCCTGAAGTGCAAAGGTGGGAGTGCTGTTCCAAAACCTCCCTGCTCCTGCTGTGCCCCTTCCTTCTCCCTCAGCCCCTAGGAGGGGCCTGGCCAGGCCACTGGGAAGGAGAATGAGCTGAGTCTGGAGCCCCCATCTCTGCCTTTAGCATGGGTGCCTGGAAGCCATTAGAGACCTGGGTGGTGCCTGCCCTGGCCCTGCCCAACAGGCTTGGATTCCTGGAAGGAGCCGGTGGCCCTCTACGGGCCAAGCCCTGTGCCAGGCCTGGCAGCTCCCAGAGGCAGGGAGGATGTGGCAGTGGCCCCCTCCCTGCCAGGCTCCTAGTTCAGTGGCTGCGGGAAGGGCCCAGCAGACAGGGCCCGGGCCCCCATACCCAGCACAGCTGCCGGCTGGCATTCGGGTTTCCTGCCTCCTCCTCCTCCTCCCCTCCCCCACAGGCTCTCACATTGTTTTTCTTTTCCAAGAGCTTCTCTATGTGGAGCTAGGCCAGGAAAATGAGGAGTGCGTGTGTCTGCCTGTGTGTGTGTGTGTGTGTGTGTGTGTGTGTGTGTGTGTGTGTGTGTGTGTGTGTATCTGCTTCACTTGGAGATGAGCATGTCTTCTTGCATGTCCGTGTACCTGTGTGTCAGTGTGCTGGCATGTGTGTGTCTTCAGGCGTGTCTGTGTCTACAGGCGAATGTCTCTCCATGCACCCGTGTCGTCGTGTGTGCCTATCGGTCCATCTGAGCATATGTATGTCTGCCCCTGGGTCTTTGCATCTGTGCATGGGATTGCATGTCTGTGTGTGCACAGATGTTTGTGAATGCACATGGGCATCAAGGCCAGCCAGCTCACTGAACAGGCGGAGAGACTGGGTCACAGAGGCACAGCCTGCTAGGGATCTCCCGGGGTGTCAGTGGTGTACATGGAACCAGAGCCTGGATCTGTATGGCTGTGTCTGGGTGCGTGACACAGATGTTATCAGGGTTGGGATGTACATGTTGTGTTTATGGAACTGTGGGTAGTAAGAAAGCATCGCCAAATACTCAAATATCCCAGACTATTAACATGCAAATTCCAAGCTCCACACCTACCAAACATGACTCTCTCAGGTATAGGGCCAAGTGTCCGGGTGAATCTGAAGGACACCCTGATGAAGAAGCACTGGTCTCTCTCACACGTCCCCCCTTCTACACATGGGGAAACTGAGGCCCAGAAAGGGACAGTGGCTTACACGAGGTTGGTGTCAGAGCTGGGCCTAGACCTCATGCATGGTGAAGGCAGACAGACAATAAACAAACAGCAAATGGCCTAAAGAAATGCAGTGGGATCGCTGAGCAGCACGGAGGAACCTTGACAAAATGTCAGAGTTTTAAAAAATACTGCTCCATGTGGTGGTGTAAACCTCCAATGCCCATAGTTGAAGGTAAGAGTGGGCAAAGCAGTGGAGGGAACAGGGTTGGCGTTTGCTAAGAGAGGCCAGAACAGGAGGGGCCTCGGGCACGGAGGGTGCTGGCAAGGGAGAGATTAGGAGCACAGAAGGTGAGCTGGGAAGGAGAGGGACATGAGAGTGGGCAGTGCAGTGGTGGGATCAGTGGCTTGCGGCTCCTGCTGGGATTGGAGAGTATTTGGAGTTGAGTCCTAGAGGGAGTAACCTTAGAATTGAGGCTAGGGAGGAATCAGTATTGGTAATGACACAGGGAGGGGTCACCAGAGTGGTCAGGTTCTTATAAGAACTCACTCTGGCTGTTGCTGTTGAGAATGGATTTGAAGGAGGTGAAAGTGCATGATGGGCAGGGAGGTGGGTGTGGGTACTGTTGCCCAGGTGAGTGAAGGTGGTGTGGACCCTGACAGGTTAGTGACTGTGGACAAAGAAGGTGGATGGAAGGTAGATGCACAGCAGATAGACTGACAAGGTTTGGCGGTGGGTGGGGGAGGAGAGAAGGCAGATTTCAGGGTGCCCCCAAAGCTGGAAGGAATGAGGAAGTGCCTTCTCTGGAAGGAGTGAGGAAGTGCCTTCTCCCGGAGGAGCACCCAGGCGGAGCTGGTCACGGGGGGAATGGAGGCAGCAAGTTCTATTTTGACCAAGATGAACCTAAGTCCTCTATCAGGCATCCGGCTGGAGGTATGGGAGGCTCTGAGGGCAACCTGGGCTGGAGAGAGACTTGGAGTTGGGGACATAGCGAGATGGCTCGGGCAGGGATAGCGTGAGAGGAGAAGGGGGCCCAGGGCCCGATGACAGCCGCACTCGAGGGATAAGCCCTGGGGGTTCACCTGGGAGGCTGACGAGCAGCTGGAGAGGAGGGGAAACCTGGAGAGGAAGACCTGGAAGCAAGTGAGGCAGGGAAGCAGGTGCCATGGTGGGTCCAGAGGGCACACTGTCACAGGGGACTGGAAACCAGCCTGGCACAGGTGGCCGGGTGACAGAGCACCAAGGAGATAGACGGAGTGGAGACAGCGAGTGTGGACCACTTTGGAAGGGCCTTAAAAGGGAGGTGCCAGGGGAGGGGAGAAGGTGTCAGGAGATACTTCAGCACAGGTAAGACCCCTGGAGAGGACGTCACTGGCTAGGGTGGGACTGACAGGAGGGAGGCCTTCGGCTCAAGGAAGGAGAACCCCTCTGTCCTCTCAGGGGCAGAGCGGAGGGGGCCGTGGGGCTTGACAGCTTCCTTTTTCACTGCAAAACATGACGATAGATCATCTGCCGAGAATGAGGTGGGTAAGAGATTGGAAAGAGGGTGGAGAGGGGACATAGAGGGCTGCCAGGCAGCCTTGGGGACAGCCAGTGCCGAGAGTCCCACCGACAGTGCACTGATCACTCAGAAAGGGTGGGTCTTAGGGGCAGGTGTGAAGATCTGTGGACCAGGGCTCTCTGCCTAATGGGGAAGGAAAGGTGTGATGTCCCAAGGGGCTGTTGGTGGGTGGCAGTCAACAGAGGCCGCAGTGGAGGGAGACTGGGGACAGAGAGGGACATGCCTCTCATTTAAGGGGGGGGGCATGGCCCATAAATGGCAGAGCCCAGTGCTGCGCGATGGGGACGCTGAAGTGAGACACAGAGAACGAGAGAGCTGTTTGCGGTGAGTCAGGGTAACAGGGAGGGGTGGTTCCGGCAGAGAAGGCGAGAGAACATCCTGCTGCACTCTCAGAAGCCCTTTCCAACTGAGGACTGGTTTGTTTCCATCATCATCCCCAGCACGTGCATTCATTCAGCAAATCCTTACTAGAGTTTGAATTTGGACTCATAGATACCATAAATGGAGGTAATCATTTTCTTCACCTCCACTCTTTAAGGAATAAATGAGATCGTTCACCTAAAGCCCTGGGCACAGTGCCTGGCTTGTGGTCTGCCCTCCACAAATATCATTGTCATCATGTGTTGGGACTAAAACAGTGGCCAGGACCCAGTCCTGGACCACAGCAAACTCTCACAGCCTTGGTTAAAGGTACAGAGCAGACACACAAATGACAGGGTAAGTTAGTGCAGTGATGGAGACACATAAGGGGCTGATGGACCTGGCCTGAGGTGCTCCAGGAGGGCTTCCAGGAGGAAGTCTTCAGAAGAGTCTTAAATATGAGAAGAGTTAGCCCAGTGCAGGAAAAGGCAGGGAGGGGACTCCTGGCACCAGCCCAGTGCCCCCGCCTGGGTCCCGTGCGGAAGTTGGATAGTAGTATAGTATAAGCCATCAGTGTGTGAGACGGGACCGGGAGAATAAAGAACAGATCAAGGTTTCAGATCAGCGCCGCTGCGTGAAGGGATTGGAGCAGGGAGTCTGGAGGCCACTGAGGAGGCCTTTGCGGGCCCTTGCTCCACCAATCCTGCCTCATTGGGACGCTCCTGGAACAGAACTCGCTCCTCCCACCTTGGCCGTTCTGTTCCCTCCGCCAGGGCCTTAGCGCGGCTGATCTTCCAGACTGACGGTGGTCAGAGTCCAATAACGGTTGTGTTCTCCCGTAGGTCCGGGGAGGCGTCCTCCGCCCGGTGGCCCAGAGGGAAGCGGGGCACGGCGTCATCATGCACAGTTGTATCGCGTCCGCCGCGCGTCCCCGGAGCCGCCCCTGAGCCCGGCCGCGAGTTCGAGCCCAGGGCCCGCCCGGCCGCACCATGAGCCACGGGCCCAGCCCCCGGCTGGCCGAGTCCCCGCAGCTGTCCAAGGGCAGCCTCCTGACCATCCTGGGCAGCCCGTCGCCGGAGCGCATGGGGCCTGCCGACTCCCTGCCGCCCACGCCGCCCAGCGGCACGCCCTCGCCCGGGCCGCCGCCCGCACTGCCCCTGCCCCCCGCGCCCGCGCTGCTGGCTGACGGCGACTGGGAGAGCCGCGAGGAGCTGCGGCTGCGGGAGCTGGAGGAGGCGCGGGCGCGGGCGGCGCAGATGGAGAAGACCATGCGCTGGTGGTCGGACTGCACTGCCAATTGGCGCGAGAAATGGAGCAAGGTGCGCGCTGAGCGCAACCGCGCGCGCGAAGAGGTGCGCCAGCTGCGCCAGCGCCTGGACGCGCTCACCAAGGAGCTGGCTGGCGCGCGGCGCGAGCGCCAGGAGGCGCAGGGCGAGTGCGAGGCACGGGGCCGGGAGCTGGCGCGGCTGAGGGGCGCCCGGGGGGTCGCCGACCAGACGCGCGACGGCCCGGAGCCGGAGCCGGAGGCGGAGCGCGAGCCAGTGCGTGACGTCGGGTCCGAGAGGCCGCCAGGCAGCCAGGTGTGCGGCGCAGGCAGGGCGTTCGCGCTCCAGTCTCGAAGTGGGCGGGGCCGATTGGCCTGAGCTGGTGGGCTCAGAAACGAGCTAGTAAAGGCCTGGCCTCCTGGAGGTTTCACTTCTCCAGGTCGGGTTCTACCCTTGCGGGGCCTCACATCATCTTCCTTCCGGAGACCTCAGGGTGGGGAATCCCAAGTTCTGTGATCCCTGCATTCCCACACCTGAGAAGTCAACAGAACCAAGGAATCATCCCCTTTGAGCAGGAGAGGGATCCAGCAGCTTGCCTGGAAGTTAGCTGATTCGTAGCAGAGCTGAATCCATTGATTCAATCAGAGCTGAGCGGTGGGAGAAATCAGGGCACTGGGATCACAGAGGAGGTCCCTGACGCAGGCTTCACAGAAGCTTTCCTGGAAGAGGTCACATTCAAGCTGAGACTAGAATAATGAGTAGGAATTAGCTGTGAAAAGTGCCTGGAGGGCAGGACGACGTGGCTCGTACCTGGAGTACCAGCTACTTGGGAGGCTGTGGCTGCGGCAGGAGGATCCCTTGAGCCCAGGAAGTCGAGGTTGCAGTGAAATATGATTATACTGCTGCACTCCAGCCTGGGCAACAACTCCATCTCTAAAAAATAAAAATTAAGAAAAAAAGTGCCCGAAGGCATTCCGGCTGATGGAAACTGCCTGTGCAAAAAGTCTAGAGGCTGAGAGGGCCTGGTGAGTTTGGAAAAAGGCAGTAATAGCAACGGCCGTCATTCACTGGGCGCCCATGCAGCACTTAGCCGAGCATGTGCGTTATCTAGGTAACCCCCACAGCAACCCTCTAAGATATTTGCTCCATGGGGAGGATCCTGAGGCACAGAGAGATTCAGAAGCAAGGTCTGGGCTGGGCGTGGTGGCTCATGCCTGTAATCCCAGCACTTTGGGAGGCCAAAGCTGGTGGATCACCTGAGGTTAAGAGTTCAAGACCAGCCTGGCCAACATGGTGAAACCCCGTCTCTACTAAAAGCACAAAAATTAGTTGGGCATGCTGGCAGGCGCCTGTAATCCCAGCTACTCGGAAGGTTGAGGCAGGAGAATTGCTTTAACCCGGGAGGTGGAGATTGCAGTGAGCCGAGATCACACCATTGCACTCCAGCCTGGGCAATGAGAGTGAATCTCCATCTCAAAAAAAAAAAAAAAAAAAAGCAGCAGCAATGCCTGCCAGCCGGTGACAGCTTGCTGGGGTTTGAACCTGGACAATCTGACTCCAGAGTCCAGGGTAATAATCAGGATGGCTGCTGCATTAACAGTGGGTGCAGAGGGCACCCTCTCCTGAGCCAGCAGGCCTGTTACCAGAAAGCCACCTAGGGGCAGGTCCAAGCTCAGCTCCCCAGCTCTGTCCCCAGCTCAGTCCCTGGACATGCCAACTCCTCCAGATAAGACTGCCCCATCCTCTCTCCTGCCCAGCCCCCTCCATCCCGTAGGCTAGTGTGGGCACTGCTGCCTCCTGTGGCTGAAGTCCCCTCTTCCCTGGGATGACCTGGTGTTTGGAGGTGGTGTTCACTGCTCACAATGCTGTTCCTGTCCTATCCTTATTCCAGTTGTCGGTCACAGGCCAGAGAGCTGTGGGCAGTGGCAGGAGCCCTAGGCTTGCAGTCTGAGTTTGTTCTGCAGCTCAGCCTTTTCATGCTGTGGCCCAGAACAAGTCCTCTCTGTCCCTGTTCCCCATTCGTAAAATGGGGCTTTGGACCAGGTGCCACCTCTACCTGAATAATCTGAGATACAGAAGAGTAGCTCTCACTCCTCAGGTAGTCCTCAGGGCCACGGCTCCAGTCCAGCTAGGGAAACCGAGGGCCGGGCCAGGAAGAGGCTGGCCCAGACTCATCTGGAAAGGCTGTGGGAGAAGCTGGAACAGGGGCTGTGGTCCTTGTGGGTTTGTGTTAGAGAGGCCTTGGAGATGGGCAGTGGCGGAGAAGAAGGGCAGGATGGCAGGGAGGAAGGGGGCTCGGCCCTGGGTTCCTAATTTCTCACTGCTTCCTGTCTGGGAGCTGGCTCTCCTCACAGGCACTGCTTGCCCATGTCACCAGTCTCCCTGTGCCTTACTGTTTGCCCCTGAAAAAACAAGATCTTAGAGCTAGAATTCCTTTGGAAGGAATCTAGGCTTAAGCCATTATAGGAATTCCTGCTTCAACATTTGTTCCCATCGGTGCCCCACCATAGGTTTGCATACTTCCAGTGACAGGGAGCTCACCACCTCTCCTGGGGAATCTTCTAGGATACAGGGAACCATGGCGGATGACACACTGCAGCTCCAGGAGGTGAAGGGGGAGGCCCAGAGCAGGGCATGTCTTCCTTCTCCAGAGATGGAGAGGCAGGCAGCAGAAGAGGAAACTGAGGCCCAGAGACACTGTGTGACTTGCCCAAGGTTACCCATCAAGCTGATCTCAGACCCAGGGCCTGGCTTGGCGGCCACTGGTCCAGCCTCCACCTTGGTCCCCGCAGGAACTGGAGCTGGTGGATAGCCTGCTGAAGAGCATGCCAGAGGAGTCTGAGGACTGCTGGGAGGCACGCAGCCTGGGGGCCGGGGGCCCTCGGGGCAGCTCGGGCCGCCAGGAGCGCAGCCGGCTACCCTGGGAGGACACAGCTGCCACGGAGGAGGAGGCCTCCAAGTTGACTGCCCTGCGGCTACGGCTGGATGAGTCCCAGAAGGTGCTGCTCAAGGAGCGAGAGTGAGTCACGGGAGGCGGGAGGGGGCAGGGACAGGGCCAGGCCGTGCTACAGTGCCCTCAGAATCACAGAACGTTAGACTCACGAAGATGACAGGTGGTGTTTAGACTGTGTCTTGGAACTATAGAGCAGTGAGTGGTGTTCCACCCAAGAACTCAGTGCAAATTTTTATTTATTCATTCAAATAATACATTACCAGGCACCTGTTCTGGGCCAGGCACTGTGCTCTGCCCTGAGGATACAGCCATAAATAAGACAGAAGCCCCTGCCTTCCTGAAACTTACTTTCTAGTTGGGGGAGAGGGCTGTGGACAGGGTAAAAGCAGGGAATGGAGACAGGGAAGTTGGAAGGTTGCAGCTGGGACCTTGGTTTTGGACGTGTGAGTTTGAGATGGCAGGGAGGCAGCTGGGGATGTGAATGAGTCTGGTTTTCATGAGACAGGCCTGGGCTGGAGATAAAAATGCAAGAGTCACCAGTGAAGAGATGATATTGAAAGCCATGAGCTGGGCTGGGCGCGGTGGCTCACACCTGTAATCCCAGCACTTTGGGAGGCCGAGGTGGGCAGATCACTTGAGGTCAGGAGTTGGAGACCTGCCTGACCAACATGGTGAAACCCCATCTCTACCAAAAATGCAAAAATTAGCTAGGCATGGTGGCAGACACCTGCAATCCCAGCTACTCAGGAGGCTGAGGCAGGAAAATTGCTTGAAGCCGGGAGGTGGAAGTTGCAGTGAGCCGGAATTGTGCCACTGCACTCCATCCTGGGCGACAGAGCAAGACTGTGTCTCAATAAATAAGTAAATAAATAAATAAATAAGTAAATAAAACGATGAGCGTGGCCAAGGGCCAAGGAGTGAGTGTGGATAGGGAAGAGGTCAGAGGATCCAGCCCTGAAGTGCCAAGTGTAGAGGTCAGTTGGAGGAAAGGGAAACAGCAGAGGAGACAAGAGAAGGGAGCCGGGCTGGGGAAGGGGAACCGCAAGAAACCGTTTTCCGGAGGACAGAGTGATCAGTAAGA